>NC_133663.1:65370690-65970690 GCF_037893015.1 Macrotis lagotis
TCTCTCTCTCTCTCTCTCTCTCTCTCCCCCTCTGCCTCCTTCTCTGTCTCTCTCTGTCTCTCTGTCTCTGTCTGTCCATTCCCAGGGGCAGATGCTCCTTCCCGGCCCCGGCCCCCGGCGGCCCGCGGGCTGCCCGGGTCGCTGTCCAGAGTTGCCCTTGCTTTCTCGGGTCCACTCTTTCCTGGGGCCCCCCTGAGCTTGCCCGGAGGCCCGGGGCGGCCGATGGGGGGGCGCAGGCAGCTTTCCTCCCCCGGGCTTTGTCCCACTGACGTCTTTGTCTGCCCCCCGGGCCCCCCGCCCCTTCCCCGGGCTGGCTCCGCCCGCCCTCGCCTCCTGAGCCCGTGCTGCCAGCAGGTGGCGCCATTGGTCCAGCATGAGCCGCCGCGCCGGGCCGGAGCCGCAGCCTGCGCGCAGCCCGCGCCGCTGCCCTCCGGGGTCCCCCGGGACCCGCAGTTTTAGGCTCCGCAGGAAATCCCAGGAAAAAAAAGTGGGAGGAGGAGGAGGGGGAGGGGCAGGTAGAGGAAGAGGTGGAGGGTGATCAGAAGAAGAGAAAGCCCAACTGCGAGGATCCTGGACGGTGACTGCGTCCCCGGATCTCGTCCCCCCTCCCCACTTCTCCCCATCCCCCCCCCAAAGAGTCGGGGGAGAGGCGAGGCTGGGCTTTGGAAGCCATGGACAGCACTTGGGTGACCTTGACCTTGTCACTGCTTTGAGACCGGCCAGGCGCCTCGGTGGATTTTGTTTAGGGAACAGAAGTCCCTCGGAGGACTTTCTCCCTAGACAGATACTTTCTTTCCCCCATTTTTTCGTTTAAAAACCGATTAGGTGAAGAGAGGGTGGGCCCGGCCAAGAGAAAGCAGTTTGGAAGCCCGAGCCTTGCGCGCGGGCCACAGGAAGGCGGATTGGGGGGGCGCGTTTTTCCTTTCTTTCCAAACGGTGCAGATCTGGGGGGGGGTCTGCTGACGCCCCCCTCTCTCGGTTCTTATTTCGTGTCCCTAGCACTTCACCCGAGAAATGGAGGCGCGGGGGGCAGAGAGCTGCTCCCCGCCGGCTGACGCGCATCTTTGCCCTCCCCGAGGCACCCCGGCACCCCCAAAGGCGGACTTGGCAGCCCTGTTTCTGATGCTTGCCCCAAGTGATGGGAGGAGATGGAGCCGGCGCTGCACCCTGGAGGGGGGATGGCGAGGGGAGGCGTTGCGTGACTCGGGCAGAAGGGGGAGGGTCTGCGCCCCCGGGGCCCCGCACCGGCCCGCCCGGGCGCCAAGTCCGCAAACTGAAGGGGAGCGCACCTGGAGGCCAGGGCGCGGGGCGGGGACCGCGAACGTATCTTTCAGGGACCTCGACTCTTCCTTCCCATTTCAAGACCCACAGCCCCCCCCCCCCCCCCACGAGGGTTTTTGCCCCGTTTCAGACACTTCGTGAATGAGGGCGCGGGAGATGCGGGGGCTTGAGGGGGTCGGCCGCCCGTGCGCCCCCGGCCCTTTCTTCTCCGTCGCCCTCACCCCCAGGTAGGGGCTGGCCAGCCAGGGCCGGGCCGGCCCCGCAGACCAGCGCAGCCGCGGCCCGAGGCGGCAGCCCCCCACGAGCCGGCACGTCCAGCCGCCGGAGCCCCCCGGGCAGCGGAGGAGCCGCCAGAAGTGCGGGCTGGCCGCGGGGGGCGGGGCGGGGCCGCGGCGGCGCGATCTGCCCCGCGATTGGCCGAGCCCTCCGGCTGGCGGCGTGACGTCGGCGCCCCGCCCCCTTGGCCGAGTCTAGCGGCCGCCGCACGCCGAACTTGGCCATTTATTCCACTGGGATAGCGGCGGCGGCGGCAGCGGCGGCGGCGGCGGCGCGGGCAGCGGCCACACCATGGCTGGGCTCCTCGGCTTCCTCCTCCTCCCCCTTCTCTTCGGGACTTGCCGCGCCGTCACCGGCTCTCGGGTCTATCCCGCCAACGAAGGTGAGGCGGGCTGCGCGCGGAGACCCCCGCGGGGGGCTGCCGCCGGGGTCCGAGGGGGCGCCCCGGCCGCGGGGCTGCCCGAGGTTAGGGAGGGGGCCAGAGTCCTGGCATGCGCCGGCCGCCAGGTGCGGAGCGCCGCGCCCCGGGGCTGCGGGAGAGGGTCGCCCCCGAGCGGGGCCCGGGGGGCCGGGCCGCCCGGTGTGCAGCGAGGATGCAGGAGTCTGGGCAGAAAGCGGCTCCCCAGGCCCGTCCAAAGTTTTCCCCCCTCCCCTCCCTGACCTTCCCCCCTCTTTGCTTCTTTCTTTTCTTTTTCTTTTCTTTTCTCTTGCGTTTTTAAGCCCGAGAAATAATGGGGCTGCGGCGGGACAGCGGCCGCGGCGCCGGCCCCAGCACGGCTGACCTGATTGTTCAGGGACCCGCGCCCCGTTTGCGCCGTAGGTTCGGGCGGCCCGGGGGCTCCCTCCTTCCTCCCCTGAGAGAACCCGACCCGCTCCCGGGGAAGGAGAAGCCAGTTGCGATCCAGCAGATTGGAGGCTTCGCCTTTGCGGGGCTCCCTGCCAGCCTCCCCGGAGGGGGCGTCTCAGTCCCGAAGGAAAGCCTTTAGAGGGTCCGGAGCCCCCGCGGGCCCGGCGCCCTGCGCGTCTGGAGAGCGCGCGTCCTCCTGTCCCACAAACTACCTGCCTTCCCTCGTCCATTAAGATGGTTTTCTAGGGAGGCGATTGAGAAGTGTAAATGTGTGTGTTACAGTCATTTTCTAGAGAGGCAATAGAAGTGTGTGTGTGTGTGTGTGTGTGTGTGTGTGTGTGTGTGTGTGTGTGTGTGTGTGTGTGAAGATGGTTTTCTAGGGAGGCGATTGAGAAGTGTAAATGTGTGTGTTACAGTCATTTTCTAGAGAGGCAATAGAAGTGTGTGTGTGTGTGTGTGTGTGTGTGTGTGTGTGTGAAGATGGTTTTCTAGGGAGGCGATTGAGAAGTGTAAATGTGTGTTACAATCATTTTCTAGAGAGGCAATAGAAGTGTGTGCTTGTGTGTATTAGAATGATTTTCTAGGGAGGCAATTGAAAAGTGTGTGTGTTTGTGTGTGTGTGGATTAAGATGGTTTTCTAGGGAAGCAGTTGAGAAGTGTAAATGTGTGTGTTACAGTCATTTTCTAGGGAGGCAGTAGAAGTGTGTGTCTGTGTGTATTAGAATGATTTTCTAGGGAGGCAATTGAAAAGTGTCTGTGTTTGTGTGTGTGTATTAGAATGATGTTCTAGGGCGGCAATTGAGAGGTGTAAATGTGTGTGTTACAATCATTTTCTAGGGAGGCAGTAGAAGTGTGTGTGTGTGTGTGTGTGTGTGTGTGTGTGTGTGTGTGTACACAGGGTTTTCTTAAGAGGCAATAGAGAAATGTGTCTATGAGGATGGTTTTCCAGGGAGGTAAGTGTTTGTGTGTGTGTGTGTGTGTGTGTGTGTGTGTGTGTGTGTTAAAATGGCTTTCTAGGGAAGCAACAGAGAGGTGTGTCTGTATATGTTTCAGGAGTTTTCTAGAGAGGTGTGTGTGTGTGTATTTGGATGTTTTTCTAGAGAGGCATGTACTGTGTTTATCAGTATAGTGAGGCAGTTGTGAGATTGTGTGTGTGTGTGTGTGTGTGTGATCCTCTCTATCTCTAAGCTACCGTGATCCAGGCTCTTTTTCTTCCTTAAGAGGGAAAAGGGGTTTTAGCCTCAGCCACAGGATGGAGAAGTAGCCCCAGCACTAGAGAGGCTGGAGATAGGAGACATGCACACCTGACCACACAGAAATATTGTCTCTGAGGGGGAAAAGATGTTTCTGGTTCACCTCCGGCCCCCAGATCAGCCACGGCCTACCCTACTCTGCTTCCTCATCAGGTGTGGGAGGCGGTGGTCCTCTCCGGACAGGGCACGGCAGCAGATAATCTTGAGGCCCCATGCTCCCTCTGCTACTCTCTGCTACTTTGTGAACTTGATTGTCCATCCTGGGAGACTCCTGTATTTCTGCATGTCACCCAATGCAGTGCCCCCCCCCCCCTTTTGGTAGGGGAAAGGAAAGGGATCCATGGGGTTGGGAGGCTTGAAAATCTAAACTTGGGGTTGCGGTGAGCTGTAGCCAAAACCCACCGATGTAGCTTTAGGAGGGAGAAGTCAGGATGTTTCCTTCCTCTCCAACTCTCTCTCCCCTTATTTTTTTTCAATAAATTCATTTTGTTGCTTCTTTTGATTCTCATCACGTTTCCTTTTCTCCCATTTTACCCTCCCCCCCTTTTTTTGTAAATTGGGTCGCATTGTTCCCTTTGTTTCCTTAATCCACCTTACATTAATCCAAATGGATGTAGCATGCTTTTCTCTTGGGAGAAAAGAAAGATAGGGAAGTGGGAGGAAGGGTGGAGGGAGACCTAGGTGCTGGGGGTGGGGGCTAGGGAGAGAGTGGTTACATCTTAAAAATAATCAACATATCAAAGATATTTCAATCCCTCCATAGGTAGAAAAGGAGAGGAAATACCGATTATAACAAGATGGATTGGGAAGGGGGGACTACTGGCGAGGAAAGAATTCTGGATAATGGAAAGGGGGCGGTGTTGGAGTGAGGAAGGATTCATCATACCCATTCTGGGGAATTGTTATCCTTTACCCCATTCTGGATGGCCTTGCTGATCAAGTTAATATGACATTGGTTCATTTTTAGTGAATTTTTGAGACTCCAGATTAGCAGGGACTGTGGGAAAGGGAATGGATTCTCTCAACGTCATAAAGGCAAATGACCTTAGCCATTCCCCAAAAAGGACATCTTTCATACTTCTGTGGTCTCATAGCAGTTCTCTGTTAAGGTGAGAGAAGCACATCAAATCCATTAGATGCTACTGTATATATCTAAAATTCAAAACTCTAATTCCCCTTCAGAGGTGTGAAAGGAAAAAACAAAGGCAGTAATACCAAACCATCTACACCAAGAGACCATAGACTATTCTATTCTCCATACTTGCCTATGATTTTGGAATACACCAGGCATCTTTCCTTTGAAACTCTGTTATTATTAAAAATCAGCTTGTCCTACATTGGAGCCACATAGATTTAGTTGTGATATGCAGAAAGGGAGGATAGAAGCAGGGGGAAAACCAACCAACCAAAAAAAAAAAAGAACCTTTAGTCTTTTATGATCCTTGGGGGAATCTCATAAAGAATTCAATTATGACTTTACCAGGCAGTTAGGTTATATAGTCACCTGAAACTTATGAAAATAAATATAATTCCATCCAATGCCACTCATAGATATCTGCATATTTTACTCTGGAGCTTAATTGCATATTGTCTTCTCATTTGATTTTGAATTCTGCATTTATCTTTAAAACCAAGTGGATTAACAGAGTCCTTGGAAGGAATTTTAACTGCTAGGCAAGTTAAATAAATAAAAACCTGCAGATTTAAAGGGGGAGAAGATCAAGTGAATAATGATTATTTACATAAGTGAAACAAAGTTTGGGTTTAGATCAGAGTTGGATGTGCTTACCCTCCTCACATATGGAAACGCTCAAGCAAATAGTTTCTGTAGTATTGGCTTTTAGTGATTGGAAATTAATCTATTTTGCTTTGTTTTTCTGCAGTTACCTTATTGGATTCCAGATCGGTTCAGGGAGAGCTTGGGTGGATAGCCAGCCCTTTGGAAGGAGGGGTAAGTTCTGAATGGGTAACTGATCAAAAGAGGAGTTTTTTTTTTTAAGAGTGATTAGTAACTTTCTGGAGAGTCCTAATGGCTCGATTATTGTTGATTGTGGTGAGGAGGTCAGATTTCCTCCATGGCCTATGAAGTGAATTAGGCTTTGTTGGAGAAATTCTATACTCCCTTTGGATAACTCTGTCATGGAAGAACTAGAAACCAAAAGGGCAGAAAGGGGTTTCAAAATTAGGAGATTGGTTGAGGCATGAACTTAGATGCCTATTTAAAACTAAAATACCAACAAGAAACATGATCTGGGGACCAAATTGGAATCTATGCCTATTTCTGTTATAGCCGTGGAAGACCTTAGAGGGGTTAACTTTGGAGCAATTGTGTTATTTCCAGATTAAGAAAATGAATACATCTAGATAGAGGAGGGAGAAGGCAGGTCTTACTGCATATAGGCAGGTCTGATTCTGAGGATACACATCCGTAAAAGCCTCATGCCTTCATATCACAACCTCCCATCATTGTGTTTGCCTCTGTACTCTGTGGGAAAGCCATTTCTCTTGCCAGTTGCATCGACTGTCTTCAATAGAAACAGAAACTCCAACTCAACAGTTTGGGGTTTGCATTATTTGTGCTGAATGTGGAAAGTTAAGAGAATTTCTAGTCTAAGGTCATAGGGGTGGGGATGACTGGTTAAGTAGGAGAGACTTCATCTTTGGTGCAAATATTCAGTGTTAATTTGTCTCAGTATATGTAGCACTTGCCGATCACTGCCTCCATCTGAGGATGTAAGAAATGAAAATAGGCAAATGGCAACATTTCTCCTCCTTCCCCATCCCCCCCCCCCTTTAAATATTAGTACTAGGAAACAGTCTTTGAAATATGTCAGCATTGTGCATCTTGCTCCTGCCAAATTAAAATAACTCTCAAATCCTTTAGAAATTAAACAAATGACCCTGCCTAACACTCTGAGTATTCTGTGACTAAGATTCACTGATTGAAAATAATGGGGTTGCAAGATTAAGAGGCTTTACTAAGCAAAATACAAGAACTAGTCCCCAGTATGGTGCCACACACCCATGAACTGAATAAACACTTGAGTGATTTATAAGGAAAAAGATTTATAGGAGCTATTGCAGGTGATCACGTTCTCCTTTCAAAAATAAGTCAAAGAAATAATTTATAGAGCTGAAGAAATTTTAAGCTGGCTTTTAAAGACCCTAGTTTCTGGCAGAAATTTTGACTTGTTTGTCTGAGGCAAACAATAATGTAATATTAGTTTAACTCATTACTTTTGTTTTGTTTTTTGACTGAACTTGACTGCAGTTTTTCATGATTTTGTGCTGAAAAATACTACACTGTCCTCAAAACCATTTTTTTTAAAGGGACGCTATGATTGGCAAGTCTCTGGCAGTGTAGACAGGCTGTATTCACTGTTGATTGTAGGCAATTGCCCTCATCCTTTGACAGTGGAGAAAGGTACAGCTTTATCTCAGTGAGAGTGAGGCTTCTTGTTAATCCTATACCCTGGAAAGGTCACTGATTCACACCGGCTTTCTTGGCTGCACCAGGAATACTTCTCTGTAGATTAAAATATATGAGAACCACCAGTAAAATTGAAGATGGAAGGTGTCATTGAATTATTAATCATGTTCACTTGCCAGATTTTCCTTATTGAAAGCTATGCTCCGGTTTGAGGCAGGAATGCCTACAGTCTTAGGTTGGACTAAATTTCACTAAATTCCTGTATGTGTGGTCTATTTGAAGCAAGTTAGTGACAAATTGTAGAGCCCTCTACAGCCCGTCTGGTTCTTGGCAAGTTTATATTGAAAATTATCATAGTCTCAATTTTTCTTTTCCAGAATTGTTAAAAAGCATCCTGGTCAGTTTTTGTAGACAGAAAACTTTTTTTTTAATGTGATAGTTGGTTTATTTATATATGAGAACTATTTCCGAATAGTTCTGCAGAACCGCCTTATGGATCTATCAGATAATTCATTACATGTCCAGCATTTTAAGAATTTTATGACATGGTGATGATAAACTTATACATTAAATAGAACTACCTATTCCCAAATATAGAGTAGCCCTAGTAAAACTAATATTCTGAGTTATAAATTTAATTTATAATTTTCTCTAAATTTCATAGTTGAAAAAATTTAATGCCCCAAATTGGATTATTTAAGCTAAATCTGTCTTTATAAAAACTGCTTATTATATGCAAAGTGATATGCAAATTTTAAGGTGCTTTATAAAGTCAGGTCTTATTATTATTGTTATTATTTACAACATTTGATAGTTTTTTTAGTTGGGAATCTAAAATATAGGTGAAGCCAAATTGCTGCAATGATTGATTTTTTTTTTTGTTCATAAGGACACATTTTGGAAAAGATAACAAGCAAGTCATCATAGATCTTGAGACACTCCTTATTTTATCCCACCTTCTTCTAGGAGACCAATCTTACAGAACCTAATCTCCATGGCATCCTTTTAACACAGAACTTTGTTTAGGGGCAATTCTCATTTAAAAGAGTTGACCACTCATGGTCTTGCTCTTGTATACCCTAGAATGCAGTGAATGGGGAGTTTTGTCAGTGGTTCAGTTAATTTGAGCTATGTAGTTAATCAAGCAGGAAGTTTCAGTGGAAAAAATCCCACTTTGGGGCTTTAAATACCTTGTTTTCTACAGTGTAGACAAAACCTGTGTATCTCAGCCCAGATTAGGATATTCTCTTTGCTCATTTGAGATGGAATACCTTAGGGAATATTTTTGGGGGAGAGATTATATGTTGTATTCATCGACTATTTTCCCGAAGAAAAGAAATTATTGGTAATAGCTTGATAACAAGAAGGAAGAAAATCAGTTTTGTTTCATATTACATACTTAACTTCATCCCTGGACCTAGCTCCCTTAATCCAACATTCTTAATGGTAGCAGATAAAAAAGAATGTTATTTTATGAACTCTCTCATGTATATCCAATACATTTTCTCTACTACTAATATTCAATAATATCCAGACTCTGGAAGATATATTTTATTTAATTCTTTGAGCAAAATGAGGATCTAATTGAAACTATTATATAATACAAATTTTAAAATCAACTCCTTTCCTTATAGTGATGTGCTTATTTTGCTACTCTTATAAATTTATATCAGGTCTATAGAAATCCAGTAGACTGGATGATAATGAATGATTGGGATGGAGAATTCATCTCATGGTTTTACCAACTTATTACACCTGCAAACTCAACCTGCTCTAGGGAGTGACATCTTTAAACAATTGATAGGGAAATGTGTGGTACAATGGAAAGAACCCCTAGCTCTGAAGTCTAAGGACATGGGTGCAGATTCTACCTCTGCTATAACCTGTGTGACCAGGGGCAAGCCTCAGTTTCCTCATCCACAAACCAAAGGGACTGAACTTAGATGGTCTCTAGATTTCTAATCCTTTGAATAACAAATGAGACCAAGCAGATTTTCCAGGCACATCAAATTCAGCCTGCATGTCACGGCTCCCACTCTTGTTAAATTTTCTCATTCTTGGTGACATAATTTCCATCTGCTAGTTTATTTTCCACTCTTCAAGGCAGATTTAGAGTGAAATAAAATGGGTTTGCTGCCATATTCCTTTCTTAAAACTTCTGGATTTCTGAAATTTCAAAAGGAATAAACAAACATACATAATGATTATACGAACAAATGGTTTTAAAGTTAGAGTTTCCATTGCAAATGGCCCCAGATCTGGGATTCTTGGCTTTACTGTAGACTGCCCATTTTCTTGGGATTACTTGGGATCACAGAATGGTGTGAATGTGTTTTTTTTTTCTTTTTAAAGAACAGAGATTGTGCCAAAAGGAAAGACTGACATTTTTTAGGTATTAGGGAGCAAAGTTCTGACAGGAGTTCTACTAATTAACTGATAATTGTCTTCCTTTGGCAAGCTACACTCTTCCTGTCCTTAATTTGCAGGTCTCTGCTCAATTGTTGAAACAATACACATTACTGGGTTTTCATTTATAAGCAAATTTGAACTGTTGCCACTTCCAATTGGGGCTGTTGTAATAGGTGAACTGGAGGCTGCTAGACCACCAGAAATAACTGTGGAGAACTCATAGACAATAAATTCACCACAGATGGGACTACCTGAGTCTTTGGCTCATATTCTTCTCTAGATAGAACCAGTGGGAAAAAATGCTTAGTATCAAAATATTTTATAAGTGATTATGATTATATTTCTCTTAAGAGACTTCTATAGCTGTTTTTTTGTATTTCCTTGGTTTTGTATACCCATTTTTTAATAGTTCTGATGCTGGAAAAAAATAAAATTGAAAAGAAAGAAAAAAGAAAGAAAGAAAGAAAAAAGATTATCAAGAAAGAAAGAAAAGATTATCAAGTAATGCTTTGATGTAAATTTTCATTGGGTTTATTTCTCTTTGGATATTCACAGTGGGAAGAAGTGAGCATTATGGATGAGAAAAACACTCCAATCCGTACTTACCAAGTCTGCAATGTGATGGAGTCCAGCCAAAACAACTGGTTACGAACTGATTGGATTCCCCGGGAAGGGGCTCAGAGGGTATATATTGAGATTAAATTCACACTGAGAGACTGCAATAGCCTACCAGGGGTTATGGGAACTTGCAAAGAGACTTTTAACTTGTACTACTATGAATCCAACAATGACAAGGAGCGATTTATCAGAGAAAGCCAGTTTGCCAAGATTGACACCATTGCTGCTGATGAAAGCTTCACCCAAGTGGACATTGGTGACAGAATCATGAAGTTGAATACTGAGATAAGAGATGTGGGACCATTGAGTAAGAAGGGGTTCTACTTGGCTTTTCAAGATGTTGGGGCTTGCATAGCCTTGGTGTCTGTTCGGGTTTTCTATAAGAAGTGCCCATTGACAGTTCGCAATCTGGCTCAGTTTCCAGACACCATCACTGGGGCTGATACATCCTCCCTAGTGGAAGTTCGAGGCTCCTGTGTCAATAACTCAGAAGAGAAGGATGTGCCAAAAATGTATTGTGGGGCAGATGGTGAATGGCTGGTACCCATTGGCAACTGTCTATGCAATGCTGGTCATGAAGAGAGAAATGGAGAATGCCAAGGTAGGAACAGCCATATTGTACTTTTCATTAGAGCTTAGTGCACATAATTAAATCAGAGATGAGACTAAATGGAGTAAAGCCAGTAATTAGCAGCCCCTGTGGGATGCAGTGGGACAGAGGGGTCTAATGAGCAAGTCCAAAAGCTCCAGGTGGCAAGGCTAAGACGTTTATAATTCTGACAAAACAAATGATCTTGCTATAATCAGCAGAAGGTCAAACACATTTGCTAACAGGCTCTTAGATCCGAACTGGCTTGATGTAGCCTATGCAATTTAAATGAACCCAATGAAGCAATAGATACACTTGACTGATCCTCACTTAAAGAGAGAGGGCACTCATTTCTTGAGCCAGAGTTTTCAACTAGGAATGTGTGGTAAAGTAGCAGAGTGCCAACATGTGTGTAGACATGTGTGTAGACATGTGTTAATGTATGGGTAGAGTTAGATATAATGAGATGATTGGGTCAATATAATCCAACCAGCTCCATTGATTAAGATAGACCCACTCTGGGCAGCTTGTCTGTCTTTGGACACATGTGCTACAAATTTTCATGGTTATTTCTCTGAGGCACACTGAACTTGCTTTACGCACAGATAGACACCACCTCTAAGTAAAATTAATTTTGACATAAACCTTCTTTATTTCCCTTAGGAGGTGGTACCAAGTTGATAAGAGCTCTTGATTTGATTTGTGGTCATAGGCAGCAAATTGTGATTTATTTTGATTGCTCTAAGTTTTCTAAGTCATCTAAGCAGTTTATCTCATTAATGACTAATGACAATTTTTGTTGAGTAATTAGTGTGTATAGCTTATTGCTACCTGCTAATGTTACTTTCTGTTTCAAACAGAAGACTGATTTTGTGGGTGTGTGTATACATAAATATAAATATATATATATATATATTTATGTGTATAAATATGTATATACATATTTATAAATAAACCTATTTGTAGTTATTGTGCTTCTGTGATAGGGAATAAAATTTTCATTTATAATGTCCTCTGGGTCTGTGCAATGATAGGAATAAAAGGTTACTGAAAAGACAAAATTATCCTATGTTTTCCTAAACTGATTTTTAAAAAAATATGTAGCAATGATTTTCCTTTTTGTTTTCTCTATTATTGGTATTAGGACGAAACAGTTCTAGTCTTGCATAACTGCATAACTCAGAATTGGCCCATAGGTGGCTTCTCAGATTTTGCATTGCTGAACATTAGATGGAATTACCATATGTTCATCTGATTTGGTCATTAGGGTGACTAAGATAGCTGATTGCCAAATGGCAATTCAGATCTTTTAACTAACTTAAAGGAGGGAATTAATCAACTGTATGACACTGAAATTGATTGAAAAGCAGCAATATTTATGGCTTTTAAAAAAAAATTCTGTTGGATCATAGAAATGTATTGAATTTGACTTTCATAGTTCATAGTGGTTGATTAGATATTTATAAAAGAGTTTTAATGTCAGCTTTCCTGGGGTTTGCTTGTTTTTCATTTGGGGGAAATTAACTATTTTCAGTTCTTGTTTAATTTCACTATAAGATAATGAGAAAGGTTGTCTGTCAACTATTCCTGCCCACCCAGTGGCAAGACAGTAATTTGCATTTAAACATCACACTTGAAATACCTTAAAAAACTTATTTCCTTGGCATTTTGTCATTTTGCCCTTGAGTTAATAATCACTATTTAGCCTGTGCCACATAGCAGACTTAGGATTCTTTCTGGCATTCTGATGAGAAAATACATAAGCATATCTTATAGGCAACTAAATCACAATGATGGCAAAAATTGAAAAACACAGTGAAGTGACAGGGCATCAGATTTAGAGTAAATTATTCTGTCTTTTGAATTTCTGCAAGACAACAACTTAAACAACTCTACATGTCAAGAACCATAGAAAATACTGTTAGTTTCCAGTTCCTGCTAAATGTTTCTTTTAGTGAACATTTAGTGAATTTAGCATTACTTCTCGCTGTATCCAAAGTCATTGATTTTCAATTGTCCTAGAGTCCAATAACTCATACGTTGTTATGTGTGAGGGTTCCTGACATTTTTACAACTCAGATTAGTGGGAAAAAGAGAAAAAGATGGAATGGAAAGTGAATGGAAAGATAATTGACCCATTTAGTGGTTTGTTTAATGGAAATCATCATGGGAGTTTAGAAAGGAAGAAGTGGAATGAAATACTACCTAGCAGAAGGTCCATGAGGATTTGTTGAGTGAGTCAGGTGTAGTCCATTTCCTGGTTTTAACTCAAGAAATTTCTATTTATTGGTTGATAGTGGAGATGAGTCATTTCAGAATGAATAAGTATATGGAGAATTTGGAGATTCTACCCATACCTTCAAAGAACTTTACTTGGAATGACTGGTCTTGCCTTGCTTTTCTCCAGGATCTTCCACCTCTCAACATCTGCTACAGGGTTTCTCTATCCCTGAACCCCTAAACAGTAACAATCTCTGATGAAGTCATGGATATAAGAGAGGAAAAACTTAAATGTCAATGAATCCTAATTTAGTGGATTCCTTTTTTCACATGGTTTAAGAAAGTAAATCAATGCAAATAAAAAAAAAATACTCCCTTCCATGGTTACTGTGGTAATCCTTCCAAGTTCATAGCTATTTGCCTGGACACTGGTTGAGGGTCAGAGTTACTTTATAATAAAATTGCTTTCCCTCTGCTATTAGAGCTATAGCCCTACTCAAAAAGAAGCTAAACATTTGAATCTTTTATTCCTGTTAAAAATTATGTTGGGTCAATTTCTATTCATTTCTTGATGTCTTAGAAAATTTTCTTTTGGATGAGATGAGTTGGGGTTGGGGACTAGATAAGAGCGAATCTGGTTCAAAAAAGCTTAACCCTAAGAAAGGCTATAGAGGAGAGTCCTGGTAAAGGCTTCAGAACTCTGGGGGCAGGTTCCGCCCCAATTGTTTTTTCAATGGGTCTACTGTGGCAGGATAAATACAAGAGAAGGGGAAAGGTCACCTGTTTCCTCATCCATCTTCCGTGGGTGCTGGGAGGTCAGAGCTAAGATTGATTAAGATCTTAAATGTTTGACAAAGGATTGGTGGGCAAAAATGGCCATGTGGCTGGGGGCCTGGGGTGTCCTGTTGTTTGAGATCTAACCCTGGTCATCTGGTGGAGTCTTCAAGGGACCTTGGGGACAAAACTACATTTCCTCTTACCCTTCTTACCTATAAGCAGTACATGCTAATGGAGACCAAGAATGAAGAGGCATGTCCAAAGTTTAGAAGGTGACTGTTGGTTTGCCCTCCCAAAGCAGCTGCAAGTTCATTCTAGCTTTTGCTCTCGAATAACATTTTCTGAAATGATTTTGTTCAGTTGCATTGAGACAACAAAGACTGTTAAGTAACTCTTCTGCCCTCTCAAGGAGAATAGATGACTGGAGTTAGTAGTTTGAACTTGTGGAAGGAGGCCTTGGTACTGAGAATAATTGTTCTGCTGAGACCTTGTCATGCTGTCAGGAAAGGAGAAAGAAATCCACCTTAACTCTCCCCCTCCCACTTTTTTGCCCCCTGAGGAATTGTTCCAGATGTTTTACAGTGTTTTTTCATTACTTCAGAAATAGTAAGCAGTTCTATTAGGGGGTATGGGAATTGGAGGAAAGGAGACTTAAAAAAAATTTTTTATACCAAGTTTGTAAACTGAGAAGTTAATCCCAAGACACATAAATATTTACTCTTTTTGGTTTCTAAAACTTTAATAAATAATATTTTAGGAGATACTTCGTGAAGAATACTGACAGCAAATTAGGAAATTCCCTTCTATAGTGTGACACTGAACACCAAGATAATTACAGTTTTGGGGTAACATCAGCTTGGCTAGAAACTTAATCTTATATTTTGATGATGGAAATTGTGGAACCTGTTTTATATCTAGTTATATACATCTCTTTTGGGGGGAAGGTGAAGATATTTTTTTAAAAATAGAGGGAAAAATAAAGAATGGACCATTAGATGATGATGATGATGATGATGATGATTTTGTCCTTTGTTCTCCAAGAAGACCATGACATCAGGGAGGTGATGCCATGACAAGCACATGAATTGAATTTGAATAAGAGGGTACTGTGCTAAGTCACCGGCCTCACTTTCTTCTCCAGAGCCAAATGGGTCTAGGGGCCAGATATGAATCAGGATGACTGGAGATGGCTCTGGATGCAAGACAATCAGGGTTAAGTGACTTGCCCACAGCTAGTAAGTGGCAAGTGTCTGAGGCTGAATTCAAACTCCTGTCCTCCTGACTCCTAAGACCAATGCTCTATCCACTATACCATCTAGCAGCCCTACCAATGGATACATCCCAGCAGGTAAAAATGGCTTTATGTTATAAAACTGAATATTTCAGTTTTAATTTCAAGAGAAATCAATAGCAAGAAAGTGAACACTTTGTTTTTCTAAAACACTAGTGGGCTATAGGAGAAGGAATGGTGAAAAAGTATTTAAAATGTAGTTCATTCTGAGTTGTATTTTCATAACCTTGCTTTTCCTTTTTTTTTTTAATTTTCCTTTACCTTTGAAAATTTTCCTTAGGAAGAAACCACTTGAAAAGCATGGTTGCTTTTATTTCAGAGATTTGGAAACATGCCTATGACTGAAAAAAAAGGAGAATTTCATTTTCTATCAGAAGAGCAAGATTTAATTATTTTCCTTTCCCAACCCCCAACTCCCATTATGACTTTTTTTCCTTCTGTTTGTGTGACCAGATTTTTGTAGGACTCAAGTAGTGACCTATTCTGGTCACACCAAATGTGATGTAGTCAATCCTTCTGTGAAGGAGTTTTGAGTATACCATTTAAGATTTATAGCTTTCTCTCCCTCCCCCAAATAAAACCATAAGTCCCCATAATGAATTAAAATGATAGGTCCTAGAAGATTTCTGTTAAAACATGGGTCAGGATTAAATTAACTTAGTCTCATCCAAACAGTTTAGATAAAGACATGAATTCAGGTCTTTCTGACACCAGAGCTGATGCTCTATCCATTGCACCCCCTAGCTGCCTGAGTAAAACTTTGATTAGTTTGAGTTGGATTGGGATTAGGAGAGTGACTTTCAGTAAAAGTGATTTATTTGCTATTCCCCCTTCAATTAACATGCTTTCTCCTGCCTCTGGGGCTTTTGCTGAACTTGTCCTCTTACACCTAGAATGCCTTACCTCTTCACCTCTGCCTATTGGATTCTCTAGTTCCCTTTAAGTGAGACCTATCCTGATTCTTCAGGTTGTTAGTTATCTCCCCCTGCCCTCAAAATTTCTATATTTACAGTGGGAATAATCAGAGGAATTCCTTATTTGTTGAATTGGGGCATGTTGCTTGAATCTGGGATATGAACTTTGGTTCTTTGCAGACAGAAATGCACTTAGGTGAGATGACATGGGAAGCTTCTGATTGGTTCCCCATGAAGGGAGTTATCTTGAACAAGACTAAAAACAGAGAATCAGAGGGGATGGACTCTTCCCCCATCTGTGGTCTATAAAAGCTTGCATTTATGCTTCCATTGTCATTGCCACATGGGGGGAGGCATCCCACTTCTTCCTGGCTGTCCAAGGTCATTAAATTAAGAAGAAAAGGGTAGAATCATCTGTACAGAGCATCGCTCATTTATTACCATCATGTTGGAGGATCTTTTCATCACTCAGATCTTTCCACCAATCACTGATTAATTAGGAGTTCCCCGTGTCATTTTTGCAGGATCTATGTCTTCCCAACCCCCAAGCAATGAGCCAGAGTTCATGTCTAGCGCTATGAGAGGTGCTTCAATCTCTCAAGCCAGAGGTTCCTCTACCTAGCACAATGCACTGCATTGAAAAGGAGATGAATAAATACTTCTTTAGTGAAATGAATGAACAAATTTCTGAATCATTAAATTTTTATTAAGAATGACTTCTATATAAACAAAATAAAAAAAAGAAGTACTTACATTATTGATGCACCTAGGGGGATCACTGGACTTGAAGTTGGAAAGACTCGAGTTGAATTTTGAAATCACTGACCCTGGGGAAGTCACTTAAAATCTGCCTGCCTCAGTTTCCTCATCTGTAAAATGGAGATAATAACAGCACCTACCTCTCAAGATTATTGTGAGGACCAAATCAGACAATATCAGTAAAACACTTTGAAAATCTTATAGCACTATTTAAATGCTATTACAGTTTTTAGCATTTTTCTGGCCTTCTACAGAACAGGCTCTCATCCTTCCATACATCCTTCTCTCTTTCTCCTTTTCCCCTATGTACAGATAGATAGATATGTATAGTTATAGATAGATATATATGTATCCATTGATATATCTATATTATTTGTAGCATTTTATATCTTTTGTTATATTTATTATTTATATAAAATATGCTATATATTTAGATGGTATAATCTTGCAGTGTATATTATGTATACATATATACATATGATGCACATGCATGCCATCCACACATATATATGCATATACACACCAATCAGAAATTCCCTGTGTTATCTTCAGAAGACACATGCTTCCCAGCAAAGAGTCAGACTCATATGGCTCCATGAGAGGTGCCTCAACCTGGCAAACCAGAGGTTCTTCTCCTAACACAATAGAGTAGAATCTTAACAAGTACTTTTTAGATGAATGAATGAATGAATGAATGAACTTTATATATACCTATAAAATACATACACATATAAGTTCATTTATCCATATATATAAGTGAATCTACATGGGTACATATATGAAATGTATATATAGATATCTATTTAGATTCATAGATATTCATATGGTTATATATGAACATATATGTACATATATATATATATATATATAGTATGAGATCAGAGAGAGAGATTCATGGATGGGTAATAATAATCTCTTCTGTACAGAATAAGTACACTCAGAAAAAGTACTAATAATTATAATAGTAAACACATACATTCCTGAAATTTATATATGGGGATAATTGAAGGTAGGAAACATACAGGATAGCTAGCATGCTATTGGTTAACTATTATATCAAGTATCTCTTCATGGAATTACGCTTTGTAGTTCATGGGAAAGTGGAATATCTGAATCTGTATAATAATAAAGACTCCTCAAGTAGTATCAAATAGGTAGTGCCTATATTCATAGACACCCATAGTTCTTTCATTAAAAGACAGAGAACCTATCCAATCTCCCCTTCATTGCCTAAAACTATTTACCTATCCGGAAGCCAGGAGTTGTGGAGATTTGACAACTCCCACTTTTGAAAAATGTAGATTGTTTAATGAAATCATTCAGACTTTAGAATGGATTTTTTGAATCAAAGTATCTGGTTTTGTTGGCTCCATTGATTAGATTGGAAGGATCATTGCTCATTCCCATTACATCCTTTGCGCACACAGTTTAAATTTCTAATTCATGCCATTTTAGAGTTTCCAGTCTTGAATTAGAGTTGAATTTTCCTTCCTTTTGTGGGTGATTGACAACACTTTCATCAAAATGGAATTTAAAATTTGGTCATCTCTAAACTGAAAATTAGAAATGGGAAAGTTTCAGAGAGAGCTTAGGACACAACTCTTCAGCATTTATGATGTGTCCATACAATTAGACATTCTGCATGATCTATAGATCATGACCGTTTAGGTACTATTTATCTCTGTTCAATAACATGGTTCAGTGATCTCTGATTTTTATTGCTCTTGTAAAAAGAAATGATGAAGACAACCCTCAGCTGGACCCTTGTCTCTTTTGAGCCTGTCTTTTTTCACTCATGGTGCAAACCTTCCTCCTTGCATCACATTATGGCTGGTCCTTTTGATATGTCTTTAGGGAGAGCAGGTGAGGTCACAGAATTTCATGATCCAGGAGACAATTAACACTCCCATGACTAAATGGACATTTTATGAATATTCAGACCTTGTTCAGCTCCCTGGGAAACAAAAATGTTGGTACCCCTTCTCGTCCTTCCCACTGGGGCCTCCAAAAGTTTTTGTATATGTGTGTGTGTGTGTGTGTGTGTGTGTGTGTGTATGTGTGTGAATGGGGATTGTCAACTGTCTGGCCAGTTCTCCCTTTTCAAGCAGCAGATTCCTCATTTGCATATTTTGTATACACCCTCATGCAAAACAGCACACCCATTTCCCCCTTTCACAAAAGAGATAAGAGCTTCCTTTGGAAAGCCTAGCCAAAATCCCCTTCTGTTTAGGCAGAACCCCATGATTTGGATTCCATGCAAATTAATTCGGTTTTGATTTTAATGCTTTGTTAAAGAGATTGGGGGGTGGAGGTTGGGGGCAGGGAGTTGTCCCTATTTGCACAGGACTCCTTTTGTCCTTGGGGTCTTAGCTTTGCCCCATGGCTGGGTTTCACTCTCTCCTGCCCTGTACCAAACTCCTGAATCTCTTGCTGCTCATTTCATTTTGACCTTTGGGAAGGAGCTGCACAGTGGAGAATTCTTTCAGCCTGTCTATACCAGGACTGCTTCTGCTGTAGCTTTGGTGTTATCTTTCTGATGAAGCTTGGTGGTGGGAGGAGATGACAGAGCTCAAACACTTGTCTTTTGGCATGGGATGTTGACAAGTATCTGCCAATAAAACTTGAAAGCAAATTGTAAAGTGAAAGGTACAATTGATTCTTTGGAGGGAAATATTTGCTGCATTTCAAAAGTCACTAAAAGGATCTGGAGTGGAATGATAGGACTGTGATAAGTAACACTGGGCAAGGTTCATATAGGTGTCTGGATTCTTTCATTGATCTTTTAGGTAACTAGTTCTTTTTACTTTGTATCCCCAGTAGAGTGTGAGCTCCTTGAGAGCAAGTCTTGATATAGTATTTCTTTGTAAAATCATCACTTAGGATAGTGCTTGTAACATAGTAAGGGCTTAATAAATGTTTGTGGATTGACTATATTCCTTTCCTGGAATCCCTATTAGTGAAAATGCCTTCAATTTATTTCTTGATGATGTTTTCCAAGTTTATTGAATTATATTTTTTGGTAACCTACTGAAGAGGTGACATGGATATGCTGCAGTTGACTGGCAATGCTTTTCAATTATTTCTGGTATGATGCTATTCTGGAAAGGCTATGATCATCAGCATCTAATAAAAAAAGGAAGAGGGGTTACGTCCAGTGTTTTTTGAAGTCTAGTGAGCGAAGGTTGAAACTAATTTCACAGGGTGCCGAAGATGGGTTTAGACTGCAGCATGATTAAGTGAAGGATGCAAGGTCAGCTAACATAGCATGGAAGGATGGTAAGCTTTGGTTGAACTCCAGCATCCTTTGAAAAACTTTGCTGGTGCTGTTCAAAGTCCATTTGGGATGGATTATTAGGATTAAAGAACAGCAGAAAGCTTCTCTGTACTTGCTATTTGCTCTAGTGTCATTAGTGGATGAGAAAATTCAGCTGATTTATCTGACTCTCTTTTTTTCTATAGATGGATTTAAACTGACCCACACTTCACAAAGGTGATCCTGGCAACCTTCTCTTAATAAGTTACAGATCTCAAATTGTTCCAAATCCTTAAGCTACCATTTGAAGTGAAGTTGATTGATAATTATCATTTCCCCTCTCTGTGTGCAGATATTTTCAGAGCACCAGTACAAAGCTGTGGTACAGTTTCTTAATTGCCCAGATAATCCTGTTTGCTTGTATTTTTAAACTATGAAGTGGTGGGTAATTATTCAATTCTTATTAGAAGGCAAATGGCAGTGTAAACAATAATTAGGATGTTAGACAGACTAATACGCTTCAAAGCAAATTGGATTTTTTTTTTCATACTGTTCAGCATGGAGTCCCATAAAGCCAACAATTTAGGAGCCAGGCAAAAAAAAAAAAGCACCATTTTGTTCATATTTTATGGTGTTATCTCTTCATGGCTTGTTTCTGTGAATAGCAGTTTGCACCAGTGAAAATGCCTGCTCCAAAGCCAAATGTTTCTTTAACAATTGGTTCCCTGCTGCTTAACATTTGACTACAGTCTCCCATGGCTCCAGATTGGCTCTTTGTCTGCTTTAGTTCCATAGGGTCAGAGGTTAACAGAATACTGATTTCCTCCCATAATACCATGGCAGGTAAATATGGGTAAACCTCATGATTAGTTAAGACACAGTTCTCTTTGGAATGCCTTTCTGTTGGGCTTTTGTCCATAAGAACATCTCCTTTAAGATCAGAAATTTCCCAGATTCTACTTAACAAAATAAATTCCTTTATAGAATTCTGATTTCTAGTTATTTCTCCCCCAAACCACCACTATTCATAGCTAGCACGGCCTTAGAAATGTCTGACCCAAAAGCTGTGAGCAAATCATCGCTTTTGATGAATTAATTTTCCAAACTTAATATGGTAATATACTCTCCAGTCTTAAGACATTTAATTATGTCTTGTAGTCATATCTGTTCCTTATGTTTCATTGATGGAATAATAAGCAGATAACAAAGGGAGGAGACAAAGATACTTTAATAATGTTGCTGTCACTTTTTTGTGTGTCTGGCTTTCATGGTGTGTTTCCAATCAGAGGTGTAATTAAATGAACAATCAGTTTTATTTCTCATTATCAACACTTTAAGGAAAAGTTCAAGCATTCATCAGTATCAATGCTGTTAATGAATTACAGCAGTTTAATTACAACTAGTTTAATTTTT
Source organism: Macrotis lagotis (assembly GCF_037893015.1). Classification (NCBI taxonomy): domain Eukaryota; kingdom Metazoa; phylum Chordata; class Mammalia; order Peramelemorphia; family Peramelidae; genus Macrotis; species Macrotis lagotis. The sequence goes on from NC_133663.1 coordinate 65,392,021, forward strand.
CTCCTAAGAAGAACAGGTGGCTTGAATCAAGATCAGTGAAAGCTTTTACCAGGTTATGGTTTTTTTTTTCATTTATCCTTATTAGTTATCATGTGCACATTATCATTAGAGGTCATTTAACAATATCTTTTAATCCTAGGGAGTTCTTGTCTTTGCAGATTTTGTGTTTATAGGTTTGTGTGTGTGTGTGTGTGTGTGTGTGTGTGTGTGTGTGCATGCGCATGCTTTTTTGGATATTACATACCCTGTAGTATGCTATATTTGCTTGGCCTAGTGGGGGGTGGAAATCTCAGCATCAACCATATTGGTCCATGAACTTGGTCCTTGAATTCATTTGTTTTCAGTTTTAAGTGTTTTCTGTGGTTGAAAAAGACATCCGCACTTTGAAAACAGTTTCCTTTTGAAGTGTCCGGCCTGGGCTGTGTTTGAAACAGCCCTAAGCAAATTAGCATGTTAAAAGAATCAGATCAATACCTTCCCCTGGCTCCACCCTTCTCTCTCTTTTCCAAAGGGGAAAAGACTTAGGAGCCTGCTAGGAGGCCTTTGACTGATGTGCCAGTACATTTCAAGAGGCTTGTCGATTGTTGGGTGGGTAGCATTGACAGCTTGATCCAGAGCCCAGACTGTGTCTAGGGTGGCCATTTGAAAACAGATGCAAAGAAAATTGACAGCTCCAGGAAAACTGAAGCATTTCATGTAATTATAGAGAGGATTAGAAGAAAAGTGTTGGGAGAAATGAGAGATCAATTTAAGAGGACTCGGAGCTTGCACTCCTCTTTAATTGTTGGAGCGCTCAATTTTGTACCACTTACCTTCCGTGCATAGAGAAGAATATTTTCTAGATGGGTGATTTTTATTTTATTTTTTTGTTATTTTTTTGGAAGGGTATAAACCTAGCTTTAGAAGAAAAAAAATGAAGAAATAAGCAGCTACTGATTTCATAGAAATGTACTGAGTGCAGTTATATGTAATTAACAGTAAAATGCTTCCCCTACTTAAGACAAGATGCAAAGGTGCTAATTAACTAATGGTAGAAGTTGTGATTTCATTACTCCATGTTCCTTAACAAGGTGCTGTTACTGTAGTGCAGCTGGAAATATTTATTCATTTAGTATTCCTTCCTAAAGTACCTTAAAAAAAATTGTATTAAGATCCACCTAACCCCCCCTTGAAAATCTCTAAAACAAGGTTTCATCTCAGCTAGGGTGTGAAAAGTTGTTAGTTGTTGCTCTTATAATTTTTAAAGAAAAACATTAGTGTTCAAAAAATAGGAGTAATCAATGCATAGAGGGTTTTGGAACCCAATATAGTCCTTTTTGTGTGTGTGCTATAGGAGAAGGGGGGGGGGGGGATGTCAGCTTCTGATAGACTAAGGGACAACCTGATTGGAATTTCATTGATATAGGGAAGTTTCTGATGAGGAAATTTCTCTTTGCCGACTCTAGGCAGCTTCTTTTTGATTTACAGTCTTATAGAATTGCCTAAAGGACATAGAAATTTGAATTGCTCAGGGTCACACAGTCCACATATATCAAAGGCTGGACTTGAACCCATTTGTCTTGGTCCTGAAACCAGTCCTCCTGGCTAAAACTTAATCTTGAAAGCTTCTTATTCATGTCAAATGAGCATTTCTTTGATCTCAATCAAGGAGTTTGTCCTAAAAGAAATGCCCCAATTTAAAATGTAATCACATAAAATAAACTCATACTATTGGTAAAATGTCTTGTGTTTGCCATTAAGACATTATTATAAAGACATTTAATTTGGTGGTTGATTGTAATGATGAAAAGAAAAGATAGTGGATAAGAATTTGATAATGCAACTAGAGAGACTATTCTGATTTGTAGACTATCATCTTTAAGAATAGGCATATTCATATATACATACATGTGCACATATATCACAATAAGAAAATAAATAACAGTAATTATAACTTGATGACAATATCTCTCAATTTCCTTTGAATTTGTACTCATCCCATCACCTTCTGATCTTAAAATTTCATTTTCTCAAATAGAATTTTCTTCTAAAAGTTATGCTTACTAATTGATAGGAGCATTCAGGCCTGTTTGGAAGTTATCTGTCTTTGTGTAAATTAAGAAATTGACATTCATATTTATCACTCAGTTTCTTGAGTTTGTCTAGTGTGACTTAGATCCTCATTTTCTATCGATTGCCATTGAATGGAGTTTCTCAATGTGTGACACTGAAAACCAGACCCTGGACCTTGGGGATCTCATTGTGGTACCTAGATCCCATGAGAATCAGAGATCCAGGTGGTTAGTTAAACAGTTCTGTTCTGTCTTTGTATCACTTTTTCCATACAATAAGAGAGAGCTTACAGCAGAGAGAGTGGGGGGGGAGGCTGGAAAGATTTAAATTTGACCATTAGGGACAAGGTTGCTATGGGAGATACATTAAGATAACAGGTATATATACTCTGTGATATCTTTGGCCTTCTTAGGATCTTAGGTATTTGGAAGGACAAACAAAAACAACATATCAAAGTAAAATAAAAATTTAGTCAAATTAGGCAATTTTCAACTGAGTTTTACTCAACTGGACCTACTTTTGTTTAAGCATTCTGGATATCAGACATCTTTAAGATCAAATGCCACAGGTTTGAGAGCATTGATTCAGAGATAGAAGTCACCTGACAGGTTTTCTAGTCCACCTCTCTCAGTTTATAGATGAGAAAACTGAAGTCTGTGGAATTCAAGTGACTTGTCCAAGGTCCTGTATTTATGTGGCAGAGGAGGGAGGTATGCATATCCTTTAGAAAAACTATACTTGTCCTAATAAAACAGTTTTGATACCATTGAAGACAAAGTTGTTGTTTAGTTATAAAATTTCCATTTTTCTCTTGTCTTAGAATTAAAAAATCTTTGGAAAAGACATTTTTGATCTATCTCTGGGTCTATAATCTACTTAGTATAAAAAGTATTCTCTCTCAATACTGCTCATTATCCATCCATGCCTTTTCATTATCTATCATGCTTGTTCACATTTTTCCATAAAAACTCCTCAAAGGATCTACCCAAGGTATTAAAGGCCTTCTGGGCCTTTTAATATTTCATATATACCAACTCAGCACTCAGGATCTGTCTGTCATTCTCATTGCACACCTGACCCACTTTCATTTCTGATCATAAACTCTTCTGATGATATCTCTTTTACTATATTTCCCCTGTCATGACTGGTCATTTGATGTAGCTACCCATACTGTATATGCTTTTTAATTACCCTTTGGGATGCCTGAGATTTTTATTCTTCTGAGTGCAAAGTACTGCCTTGTTAAAAAGTACAAGTTGAATTGAAGCTTTTAGAAGAACAGATGTCCTAAAAGGAAGCACTCCAAAGAAATTCTAGTTTGTATATTTCTAGTATGGATAATTATTGGAAAAATTCAATCCCATTGAACTTTTAAAATAATTCCAATGGTTTAATATAACAATCCCTCATATCTAACAGTGGATACATTTCACTTGATTCAAATGATTCCCAATCTTGTCTTCATTGGGTCAAAACAAGCATTCTATTTCCTTCCTCTCCTTAAGCACATTATTGGATTTTCCCCATTACTCCTATAGAACCCAAGCATTCAGGCTAAAGCAAAGTTAACTTAAATAAGAGTTAATGTTTGGGCACAGTTGAGTTACTTATTAATCAGAAGGTCATCTGTTAATGAGACTCTAGTTGAGAAAATATTTAATATCCTCTTTTTAGAAAAAGCTACATTTCATTGAAAAAGGAAGCTTAAGTGGAGCCTCACTGAAGCATATTGTTTTGTTTTGTTCTTGGGCATACTGATGGCCCAGAGTGGGAGTGCAGGGTACTTAATTGTGGATGGACCTATTTCATTTCCTGACTTTGCCACTGGCCACCTCTGTGACTTTGAACTAGTCAGTCTTCATAGGATCATAGGAATTGGAAGACACTCTAGAGATCGTTCGAGCCATCCTCTTCATTTCACAAATTAGGACATCAAGATTCAGAAAAGTTAATAGGATCGTAATCCTTCCCTCATACTACTTGCCCTCTCTGGGACTCATTTTTCTTATCCTTAACAATGAGCAGTAGAACAGATAATTGGTCAGATGGGAAGGTGCACTGAATGAGATACTGCTATAGAGACTCCGACTTGAATATTTGCAAGTACTTGTTCTCTTCTCCCAACCCCTCAAAAAAAGGACTTCAAGAGAAAAAGTAGACTTTCCTATTGTTACTTAGAGAATCATCAAATTTGAATTCAAAGAGACTTTAGAGGCTATATAGTCTGAACATTGAGTTGGAAGTGAGGTCCAGAAATATTAAGTTATTTCCCCATGATAATGCACATGTTAAGTCCTCATGGTGTATTTGCACCATTTATTATGGTATATAACAAACTAGTCATTACTAACACAAATGCAAATGCTGCTGCTGCTTAGTGACAATTATAGATGGTGGTAAGAGTAGAACTTGGAAATGGCTTTAAGTTCAACTGTGTAGCTCCCTTCTTCTAATATCCCAATACGTCCTCCTCTACCATTAGGCTCAGGGAAGACGGCTAACAGAAGAGCAAGAGACATTGATCCAAATTTTGGTTCTAATGCTTACTAGCTATAAGATCATTGGCAAATCACTTCATTTCCCTACCTCATTTAAGTGTTCCTTATTTGTAAAAGAGCATATTTTCTTATTCATACCCTATAAGAAGAAATCACATTAAAAACTTTGAAGCACTATGTAAATATGATTTTAAAATTTATTATTAGTAGTATATAATGGGAAGATAGGATAATTCTAATAGTGTAGCCCTCCTCCAACTAGGCCATGTACCTGGGGGCATTGTGGTCTGTGTGCAGGCTAACCTAGCACCAACCTATGAGGGAAGCAGGTTATGCCATCTATAGTCTTTAATTTTCTAGGCCTGAAAAGGAAGGATCGAGATGCCTCAGAGTTTCTTAAATCTAGTCCATTTTTTTCCTCTGGGTAGGCCTAAACAGAAAAGGATGGAAAAAGTTATCTTAGATTGCGAAGGCAGGATTTGAGGACATTCACAATCTTTATGGGAAAAAAATATAATCCATTAAGGCTCTGGATCAATAGTGATAGGAGGGAATGTGTTACTTTCATTAAAAAAAAAATCTGATTTGACTCTGTGTGTGTGTGTGTGGGGGGGGGGGGTGTATATGTGTGTTGGGGGAGAAAAACAAAGATTGCCCCTTATCATCTTATAGGAGATATAAAACTTCAAAACTAATAAACTTCGAAATAGGTACTTTTACTGTTCTTTGTGAACTTGGCTTTTATTTTTCCTTTGTTCTGATTATTCTACTGAGAATTTCAAATGCCTGAGTTTTACCCTTATGTAAAGAACATCTTGTCTTTTTCACAGGGGTCTGTTTTTTGAAATTCAAACACATTTATGTCAATCGAGGCCTCTGTCAAATAACTTCTGCATGGCTTTCCAAAGAGAAATATGACCACATATCTTTTAAGGTTTTTGGGTCTCTTCTTAGAGAGGGTTCCTGAGAAATGACTATTTATTTGACTTTACCTTAGCAAGAAGGGATAATAAATTGTCCTTGGGTTTTGCTAAATAACAGGGTTATGGGCTTTGAAGGATGTCTCTAGTCAGCAATCAAGAATCATTTCACATTCTTATGGGCAGGGCAGACTAGCTAAAATACCTTTTCTGAGTCCTTAAATGCTGACCATGAAATTCATAGGAACTTAAGAAAATTAGATTTACTTTTTAACTTGTATGTCCAAGGAAAGTCCCTCCCCGTTCTAGGCTTCACTTTCCTTGCTGAAAATAAAGAAAATTGAATTAGTTTGCCTCCAAAGTATGTTTCAGTTCGGGAACTTATGATCCAAATAAGCAGATACATTTCTAAGAATTGACCTGGAGTTCAAACACATCTCAGACTCTTGTGGTGGGACTCTGAGAAAAATCATTTAACCTCAATCTGTCTCAGTTTTCTCATTTGTACAATGGGGGGGGGGGTGTATTTTGGCCTCATATACCCTTCAATTTTAAATGTGTCATTTTATGATTATTCACTAGAAATGTATTCAAGAGAAGTGTGATTATCAATATCCCCTGAAACACTTTACCTCTTTTCTAACAGTTTATAATTTTTCTATATCATAAGGGAATAAAAAAGTCAAAAGAATCAATTGTATCTAAGTTTCTTGGGTGGTAATCTTACTACACTGACTAATTCCTACAATAAAAAAAAAATTCCTGTAATGTGATACATAATGACACAAGGAGGGATTCTTTGCAAAAGTGTTTTTTTTTTTTTGGTAGGTTTTTAGATTATCATTAAAGGAACACAGAGGCACAGTGGGATGGGCACTAACCTTGGAATCAGATGACCTGGGTCCAAATTGTAATTGCCCAAATCTGCATGACTGTATAAGATCACTTAAATTTTCTGAGTCTCACTTTATTCTGTTGGGGGAGTTGGAGTATATGGACTCTTAAGTTCCCTTCCAGTCCAACACTCCTGATCCAATGAACAATGGTTCCCAACCTTTCCAAATATTAAATTTTTTTAATGTTAAAATGTTTTCTGTACTCCAAAATTGTTTTTTATTGCAACAACTAAATGAGATAATATACAAGGTTGAGTAACTAGTCCAAATTAAGTCATATTTTGATAAGATTGTATTGGTCACAACAGAATTCACATACATTTGAAAAACAAGAATGTGTGTGTGTGTGTGTGTGTGTGTGTGTGTGTGTGTGTGTGTGTGTGTGTGTAAGACAATTATTTGGGCTATAGCTAGCATCTTTGTTTATGAATTCACTTGTGCATTTGGGAACTCTTTGTGTCACATCCTAAAGCTTGGAGCCTGATGATAGAAGTCAGGGAAATATCTTGGACTATTAAACAGCCAAAAGTTGCTTGACTGGTTGTTTATTAGCGTCACAGAGAAAGTTCTTAATCAAGTCTAAATTGGATTAAATGATGAGGTTTGTGGTCCTTTGGACCCCAGAGGAGAATGAGTTACCATTTTTTTTATCAAGACAGCAGAGGAAGAGACCACTCTTGATTCTTAGGATAATGTAGTGTTTCTAATTGTCCCCTGGTTTGAATTTATTGAACATTTCTTTCCTGTCTCCTTTTGGTCTAAATGACAAAGATGGGGCCATTCCAAAGAGAATTGCAGGCACTGAAAACCCCTCTTTCCATCTCCTACAACCTTTAAGGGATTTTCTGAGACCCAATTTAGTCTTTCACACTCTTTCCCCCCACCCTTCATCCATGTCTAATCCCTCTCCAAGGGTGTTATAATGAGTTAAAGCTCATTTACTGAAGAGTCTCAGTTAAACCTCCTGATGAACTCAGTATTTTCTTTGAACCTCAGTATTCTCTGAAGATCCCCAGGACTATTTAAATTTACTTTCTGAGATTAATGTCTTCTGGGGAAATCCCAGAATGGAGCTGTATTTAGGTAGGTCATAATGTTTTCCTCACCAGTTTTTTATGTGTCTTTGAGCAATGACTCTAAAACACAGAATATTTCTGCTGAGTAGACCTGATCCTCTTGCCTGAGTATTCACTTTATTCCATAATTCTGTGTAAAGTTGATATACCAAATGATATTTTTCTAGATTACATTTTTAATGGAAATAAAGAGGGAGCAACAGATCTTTAAATAAAAATGTTTCTAGACTTCTATATCTCCCAATTAAAAAGAATTGTCTCAGTCAGCTGCAACATTATTATCTTTTTAGGATTTCCATGCTACCTTTCAGAGGTACAGATGAGTCTGTCTAATCTCATAAATGTAGCTGCTATTTTGTCTATGAAAATCTCTACCCTTTGGATTGTAGCAATGTGATTTGAAGCCACTTCAAAGGAATAGGAGGTATCAAAAGGGCATCAATTTTGAGTTAAGATATCATCACATGCATCCTAGGCAGTAAAGCTTGTAAAAAAAAGATTGACGAGTATTATCAAACTCAAAAATCATACCTATAAGTAGTCATTATTTGTTAGCTTTCATACAAAGCCAGTTAATGAAATGAACTTCCAAAGTGGATGCCACAGTTATTAGCACTAGTGTGTGAAAAAAAGCTTCTCCTCTTGATTAATGCAATTCAGGGTTATGGCAACAAAGCCTTTCCATTTTAAAATCAATTAATTATTCGAACTTGTCTAAACAAGTTTCCTATTGGTGGGCTATATTACCTGCTTCAACTTCTCAGTCACTGATAAAAGGGTGATCTTTTTAAAACTTGACAGAAACTATTGTTCCTCCTTCTGCCACTAAGGTTTTATTCCTCATCATTTAGGGATGGTATTAGTTTTAAAAAACCTAATGAAAAGCTGTCTTTTGAAAGATGCTGTTTGTTGCAATAATCTTTCCATTTTTTAAAAAAAATAATAGCTTCATAGGTTTACGGACTGAGAGAGGAAATGACTTCATTAACTAAACATCAGGTTTGAAATACCTACTTGTACTAGAACCACAGGTTGAGGTCCCAGTAGTGTTGGCTATTACATCTGAACCATGTATGACCATGCAATCAGATACTGAATGATCTTGAAAATTACTATAATGGTTGGAGAGGTCTAATATTTTTAAACAGGGTCATCTTGGTCCCTTGTGCCCAAATTCCACATGGGACCTCACGGTCCACTCCTTCACCGCTGGATTTTCATTTGGAGAGTTGAATTGTAGTTAGCTAGTTCTAGGACATGAATTTTTATTTCCCTTTCTCTTTTTATATCTGTATCTCTCAATATTGTTAGAAATTGCACATAAATTTCTTCTTTCCAAGATTGAAGCCCGAAATGAAAATACCTTTGGTTATTTGTTTCTTACCTCTTTCAACTTTAGTTAATAACAAGTGATATTTATGTAGCATTTTAAGCTCTGTAAAGGGCTTTGCCTACATTTTCTCATTTGCTCCAGGAAGTAGGGGCTATTTTTATTACACACACACACACACACACACACACACACACACACACACACACGCATAAGCACACAATTTTTTTTTTTTTTTTTTTTTTTTTTTTACAGATGGATGGAAATATTTGTTCTGGGTAATATAGCTAAGGGAGTGTCCAAGATGATATCCTTTCTGATTTCAGTTCTAGCACTCTTCCAGGGTAACAGGTTCCCTCTAAGCTAAGCTATCTGGTTTATCTAGGCACAGACAAAGAAATCTTCATTGATCGGGGGATTGGTAGTAAAGGGAAAACCCAGTTGAGTGGTGTTGTCCTTGGAGAATCTAGGGAAAGTTACAAAATGGGAGGATTAATCAAGGGCTGGATTTCCTCGATCAGAGGACATCCTTCTTCCTGTGCCTTACTCATTAGAAACATGAAAACCAAACCAAAACAAACAAAAAAGTCAGTGTTTACATTGAGAACTTCAAAGGTATTCACTCTTCTCCCAAATGGTTTTTAGCCTACATGCCCTTCGCCCTGTTTAAGCCATTCAAGATTTTGAACTGAAGCAAAATTAATGTGTTACAGGTTAATGTGTATTTGTGCATATAGATAGTTTATAGCTTATAAGGACTAGACTACAGGACTGTAGGAGGATAGATGCTGTTATTAGAGACCTCAAAGGTCAGCCCTTAAATTCTCTAGATGTGGAAATGAAGGCCCAGAGATTAGAAACTTGATCAACATCACGCAGGTGGCAGATGGCAGAACTGGGCTTTTTTTGCAAATTCTAAGCTATTGTCTTTTGTGTGAGAAGCCTTGGAGCTTAGGTGAAGGTGGCAAACTTGCTAGGTTCTATTGTTGTTATTGTTATTTTTGCTGTTATTGTTTCAGTCCTGTCCAACTCTTCATGACCCCAAAATGGAAGAGGATGCATTGGATTTGGAGGCCTTGCCTTTCCTTCCTTCCTTCCTTCCTTCCTTCCTTCCTTCCTTCCTTCCTTCCTTCCTTCCTTCCTTCCTTCCTCCCTTCCCCTATTTGGTTTCTTTGTTCTTTTCTTCATCTCTTATTTATTCATTTATTTAATTTCTCATTCATTCATTCTTTATTCCTGTATTTATTTGTTTATTGTATTTCCTTATTTATTCATTTGCCATTTATCTACAGTACTTACATATCTATCTGTTTATTCAGTATTTAGTTGTCAGGGTAGCATTTGGACCATCCGTAGGTCATTTAATAGGAATTTGAGTTAAGTCCTAAAGTTGTACTTGACAAGCAGTGTGGTATTATGATGTTAAGAGTCAGAAAGTTCCAGTCCTACCTCTGACAAATAGTGACTGGACCTTGGGGTTTTAGTTGACCACAAAAATAATACGAGTTAATTGTATCCTAGAATTGATAAAAAATAAAATGAAAAAAATGTGAATCTTAGACTACATTAATAGAAGTATAATGTTCTTGATAAAAGGAAATAGCATTATTAAATTATTCTGTGACAGACATAGCATAGAGAGATGAGCACTGGATTGATAATTGAAGGACGTGGACTCATCTCTTGGCTTTCTATTTACTATAAGTGTTGACTTGGGAAAGTCATTTTATGTCTCTGGGTCAGTTTCCTCATGTCTAAGATGGGAGGGTTGGAGTAGATGATATCTTTTCCAACTTCATATACTGTGATAATATTTGCAGAATGTATTATCATTTGTCTAATTCTGGATGGCATATTTAAAAGGTCAATGACAAACCAGTCTGTTTCTAGAAGAGAGTAATCAGAATGGCAAGGGATCTGGAAACTGTGGCCCATGAAATGTTTCAGGGATCTGGGATTATTTGCCATTGAGTGGAAAAGGTTTAGAGGAATGATGTGAGAGCTTTTTTCCAAATCCTTGGAGGGTTGTCATGATTAGATTTATTTGTGTCATCAAAAAGAGCAGGATAAGGATTAGTAAATATACATTTGACTGAATAAAATTCTTACTTTCATCATTAGCTGTAGAAGAGTGGAAAGAATAAGGTGAGACAAAGAAGGAGGAAAAAAAAATCTTTCCAACTGAGTACTCCATTACAAGAGTATTACTCATTCCAGCAATTATGGGGAAAGGGAAGTTGGACAGTAAGTAAGGCCCCTTGAAGGGCCACCTATCTTTCCTCCTCTATCCCTGGACAGAGCTGCTTCAATTGAAGATGCAGTTCCAGTGATTTCAGACCTCTTCCTTTTAAGAACAATGTGAACTTTCTTACAGCAAGGTTTCTAGAAAGTCTCAAACTGAGTGAAAGAAATTTGGGATGCTGCACGGTCAGCCTCTGATCCTTCACCTCTTTCGTTTTTTAACCACAGCTCCAGAATTGCCCCTGTGCCTATTCTCATTTTCATCTGTCCCCAGGCTTCTGTCTCTGGCTTTTCTTACCCCAATCCCAGTGTTTATTCCTCAGTTTGGATTTCTCTCTTGTCTTCTGATCTCCCTCTTGTTCAGTCCTTTCATCTAATTAGTCTGGACTTATCACCTGTTTGCATGACTAAGCCATACTCTTGCTTTAGTCCTGAATAACAATTGGGAACACCTGCTCTGCTTCTGGTCCCACAGAGAGATACCCCACTGGTGAGCATAGGTGTCTATGGTCATTTCTTGAGACATGCAGCTGATTTCATAACAACAACAAAAAAACAAAGACTCACTAATGAAGCAGGTCCCTATTCTGAAAGCATCTGCAGACTTTCTACATCTTCCTTTCACTGGAATTTTTTTTTTTTTTAGGTTTTTGCAAGGCAATGGGGTTAAGTGGCTTGCCTAAGGCCACACAGCTAAGTGATTATTGAATGTCTGAGGTTGAATTTGAACTCAGATCCCCCTGACTCCAGGGCTGGTGCTCTATCCTGTGCCACCTAGCCACCCCTTCACTGGAAATGCTGAAACAAAAGTGGGAAACTTTGAGTGATGGAGAACTTTGTTCACTAGGTGGGACAGCTAACCAGATACCACTCAAGATCCCTTCCAGCTCTGAAGTTCAATGATAAATTCCTCCCATGGGACAGCTGGGTGGTGCAGTAGATAGAGCACCGACCCTAGAGTCAGGAGGACCTGAGTTCAAATCCAGTCTCAAAGATTTAATAATTGCCTAAATGTATGACTTTGGGCAAGTCACTTAACCCATTTGCCTTAAAAAAATAAAATGTTTTTAAAAAAATAAATTCTTACAATGATTGTATTTGGAGCAATTCATTACTCTCTCGGTAACATTATTCTGAATTTTATAGCATATACTTAGTCTCCCAAAAGTCTTCATGCAGTTTTAAACTAAACTGCACTAAGACCTTTAGGGCATCCTATATAAAAGAAACTCATGACCCAAGACCTGCAGTGATGATTTACATATGACAGCTGTCTTTTCAATTGATTAAATATTCCAATAGTACATAAATTTCTCCAGTCTTTGGTATTATATTCCCAAAACTTGATGACTTCTGTAGGAAAGTGGTCAGAATGAACAACAGCAAAATTGATATTAGAAAAAATGATAGGACTCCAGAAATGTAAGTGGGTAGAATGATGTAGATTTATCATAAGCTTTCCACTAATTATATATATATATATATATATATATATATATATATATATATATATATATATATATATATATATGTACACACACACACACACACACACACACACACACACACACACATTTTCTTCAAGAAGAAAGTAGGTGCTGGATTTGACCAACTATGATGGAGGGAGAAAATGAAATGGACTATGTCTTAAGGAAAAGGAAATGATTGGTTACTTATATAGCAGTTATTTCAGAATAAGCCATTTGTAGACATTCAGATTCATTGATTAGTTAAAGCCAAAGTTAAAAAGTAAACAATAAATTGGAAGAAAATTATATATGAGAACACAATCTACATGGTTATTGCTTGCCTGTTTAGCTCAAGCTATTGACTGAAAAATGTGCAATGAATCACAGAAAACACTTTAAGGTATGGCCATATAGTAAAACAGTGAAGAGCCGTAAGGGGGGAAAAAATCAGTCCGAGGACAGTTTGACTTGATATGCAGCATTTGTACTTGGAACAAAATAAAAAAAAATCAGACACAGGAAACTGAATGGTTTGTCTTTGGTCATCTATTTTCATCTGCCACAATCCTGGAATTGTCACATTTTAATTCCTATTACATGGTCATATGATAATGCAATGCAAGGAGGTTAAGAGGTCATTTCATCAGTAGAAGATTGGTTAAGCATGGGCTGTCCATGACAGACTTGGAAGGTCACTCTGGAACATTTCAAAAGAACGGAAAAGATTATAGTTCATTCTGTTATCTAGGAAAAGAGAAACGAAGGTGATCAAAAACTTAATAAACAATTACTGACCCATTGACTTCTCAGTTCTTTAAAATGTTGATGAGAATGACTAATGCACATATAATGGGTATCCTTTATGAAAACTTGAGAAAATAGATAGGGATTCACAGGTGATTTTCAGATTTTTTTTTTTTTGAGTTTATGGTAGACCCTTATTTTTGTGGTCACACAACTGATAAAGAGAAAGAGAGAATAAGATTCCTCTGGGTTTATTTATTTATTTATTTTTTAAAATTTACTCCAAATTGATTCCAGTCTCGATAGCTTCTCACAAAAAGGTGTTTCCTATATTAAAATCATACAAAAGTTTTTCTTATTTACCTGTAGAAGTCACTTTGTTGAATGATAATGTTGAATACTGATATCAGATAGGGATAATCCAATGAGGAATAGTCTCACTGCAGGTATTTGCCAATCAATGTTTCTGGAGCTCTCCTTGTGTAGAGAGTACAAACTAAACAATGTTGATAACAATATTCTCAAATGTTCACACACATGACTTTGTACTAATTGCATTTGACCCTAGAACACTAGAAAGCTTCCTTGGTGAAAGCCATCACTTTGGGAAAGAGATGGAACTGACTATTCACACTGGAAAAACAAAGAGGATGAAAAACCATGAGAGGTCTTACAAAGCACACACACTTTAAAATCTCTAGATTTCAGAGTGGATCAATTAAGTTCAATTGCTACCATCTTCATGGAAGCTTTCTCGATCAGCCCTTCTACTCTTCCCCTAAACTTAATCTTATGTGTATATTGCATATAATCATTTATGTAAATCTTGTCTCTTACAATAAAATATAAACTAACTTTTTTTGGTATCCCCAGTGCTTGGTCTGACATAGAGAAGGTACATAATATATACTTATTGATTAATAATATAAGTTCCTTGAATAGTTTGTATCACTGTTTGTTTTTGAATCCTCAGTGCCTCAGCAATTTGGGAACTTGTTGGCTGATTGATTTTAACACCACACTATATCTTTATTGTTTTTTTCACTCTACTGGTATTGTTCAGTTTGCTTATCAAACTTAGTCATCAAGCTTGAATTTAAATGACTTTTTTTATATTTCCAAAGCTCAAATTTACCCTACCTAGACAGGGAAGATTTTCTACCATTGGATTTATTCAGAAATACAGTGTTTCAAATTCTGAAGGCCGCCTCAAGAGGAAATCCATCAAGGTTTAGCAACAATTTTCTGACTGATAAACTTCATAAAACTTCCTAATGTGGCAGCTTTAAAGAGGAATATATAAACTACATATACAATATATATATATATTGTGTATATATATATATATATATATATATACATATATATGGTATATAAACTATGATAGTTCATTTTGAAACACCTAATTTTCTTTTTAAATGGTCATATCTTACCTTTTTCATATATCTCATTGAGCTACTGAAGTACTAGGCCCAGGTTGGATACTCACTATATCCCTGTAAGACTGAAAATACTACCATAAATAGAGATGAGTGTGCTGAAGGGGGCTCAGAAAAAATGTGATAAAATTTTACATTTCAAAGGCATAAAAATCAAAGATCCCTAGGGATACAAAAAAAATTCCAGTAACTTATTCCAGAATTATTTTTGTGTGAAAGGTAATTTTTTTGGATGCATTGAGGCATTGTCAATGTATTATGTGTAGGGAGGACATGACTGAGAATGTCTCTTGTATGAGAATCAATTGCTTTCTCATTGATGTGTTAAGAGAGTTTATCAGTGTTGGATCTTATGTCACTTCTCTATAATGATTAAGTAATTGCCCCAAACCCTTTCATTAGTTACTAGAAATTTTACACTTGCTAATGTTACAATTAGCTGGATTTTTCAGGAAAAAAGGAAACAAATTTGAAGTTGATTCTTGCTTAAAAAAAAAAGTAACTTGCCAGAATTCACAGAACTCAGATGATTAATTTTTTTTTTCTTGGCACTTGGCTAAACCCAAGAGTTTATGCTGGCAAATAGAATGAGTGCTGAAAGTTGAAGTCACTCTTTGATCTGGCAAATAAACTCATAGAAAATTCAGCTTCAATTACAATATTTAAATTTATGACATATCCAGTGCTGAAACAGTTTGGTGATAAATGCTGGTTGCATGTTAAAAAATGCTTGTATCCATATGCCCATAATTCAGAAATCAATGGACTGCTTACATATTGACAAAAAAAAGTTTTTGCCTGTTTGTAGTTTTTTTTAAATAAACATCTAGCGATTCAACAAATATTTTTAAGTATCTGCTGTATTCTAGGTACTGTGTGGTGTATGAGAAAAGTTCATTTTATGAACTTAGGTTCTAGTAGATAGAATAAGATGTGCATTTTGGATAGATAGATAAATATAGATATAGATACATAGACGTTAGATAGATGATAGAAATATCTATATATCTGTCATAGATATAGATATCTATTGGTCAACAGATAGATGTTATGAACATGTTGGAGTCAAACTAGTCCTTGCAGAGCTACAGTGAGGACTTTTTTTTTGCCTAGGTCAAATAGCATAAGACTTTCCTTAGTTAAATTGAGAGCTTATTGAAGAAGGTGATAGAGACCTCAGAGTACTGTGAATCTGCTTCTAGGGAGGTTATAAGGGTAGTGGGGAGAGTAAGGTGGAATATTGGGTTGTGGAATATCTTATCTGAAGTGTAATAGTTAAGTGATGAGAGGTGAGTTCAGAAAACCATCTGTTAGTTTTTTATTTTAATTAATTTTTGATAATTAGGCATCAACAGCTCTTTCTATGTGTCAGAAGGGCTGAAAGCATACATTGTAAATTTAAGACCCTTGGACAAAGCCCTGTTTGAATTAAATGGTGGAGGAAATGAGTAAGAGACTGATGGTGATCATGAGATGAAGCCATAGAAGGGACAGGTATCCAGCAGTACCTCCAGCAGCAGAGTATTTTCTATTGGAAGCACTGAACCAGCAGTCTAAACCACTATGTATCATCCTAGCCCCCAAATTCCTGATGACTAGGACATAATAAACCACACTGATCATAACTGAGATTTCTTTAGCAGCAGCTGGGATCACTTACCACAAAGTTGAGTGACTCAACCTCTCTCCCTTCCTCTTAGATGGAAAAGTACTGACACAGCTTTTTCACTGATAATAATTCTCATAGAATGGGGGGGGGGGGTGGATATACCTGAGGCTACAATCTTAGACTTGGGAACACTATCACTGTTTGAAGATAGACTCTTCCCTAGCTGGTCTTGCAAGAGACATCTATAAAACAGAATAACTGTGAGCTCATGAGAAGATGTAAAAGGCTCCCCCTCTCTCTGATAGAAGAAGGTTGAGGAAGATCTATTTCCTAATAAATAAGCACAAAAAAGGCAAAAGTCATAGTGTAACTTTGCTCTTGGGCACTGGGAGTTTAGGCAGAAATATAAAACTCAAAGCATGAGTACCTGGATATTTCATGTTTGTTAAATGTGATTTGTCAGATAATATAAATTTATTAAGCACTTATTCTGTGACAGGAGCTAATAAGTCGTAGTAGAAAGAAAGGCAAAAGATCATCATTTCAGTGAGGAGAAGATATATGAGCATGATCTATATAGAATAGGCAGGAGGTAATATCAGAGAGAAGGAAATGGTACTGGGGCTTTTGAAGAGTGTGGTCAAGATGTTCTCCAAATTCTATTCTGGGGGCAGCTGGGTGGTACAGTGTGGACAGAGCACCAACCCTGGAGTCAGGTGTACCTGAGTTCAAATCCGGTCTCAGATACTTGATAATTGCCTAGCTGTGTGACCCTTGGGCAAGTCACTTAACCCCATTGCCTTGCAAACAAAACAAAACAAAAACAAATACTATTCTGGCTCTAAATTCTGTGAAATTTGTGATTCCGTGAATTTTGAGGCAATTTCTTAGTCCTCTTGCTCTTCCTTTGTTATATCCCTGAGTCTTTGATGACCCCACTGTCAAGAGTAAGGTTTAGTAGAGATACCTACATTGGATCACTCTCATTTTTTGTCTTTATTTGTCCAGAGAAGTCATGAGTAGGTGGCAAAAGTGTTTTTGAAAGGAACATTACTGCTATACTCTAGATATTTGAGAATATGGTGGATTCTGTAATTTCTAACATATCTAGGTCAATCTTTGATAACTGGAACTTGAGTGAGAACCATTGGCAACTTTTAGACAGGTCAAGTATATTAATGTTTATATTGAATGATGTAATCAATAGAGTAAAATGGAATTAAAAAAGATTTAAATCATGTCAGCTTCTAATGTAGAACATGTTGGCCAAGGGAGGTGACTTGGGCAACTTTTTATTTTTAACAGAGCTCTATTGACCTAATGAGGGGGGGAAAAATCATTGGCAGTTCATACCAAATTAGAAGGGAGTCACTTTGGATGACTGTAACCATTAAGGTTATCACCCGTTATTGATTAGTGTGCTGTATAATATTAATCAATGGCATTTGTTTTCTTCACTTGATTTCTTTTCTTTTCAAATATCCATTCCCAGTATTCCCATTGAATTCTGAGACTTTCTCATTCTCTTCCTGAATAAGGAATGCGCTTTTTTTTTGAGGCAAGAGTCCCTGGCTTCTTTATGCAAGGTCATTTACCCTCTGGAACTGTCTCCTGGCACTTCTGGTCTTCTTGGTATCAGGAAAATTTCCAAAAAATGAGTGAAATCATGCTCTGGAAGGAGGAAGATACAAATATGATATAGTATGGAAACACCTTGGAAGGAAGCTCTCTTCTTCTCAGTCTCAGGGAAGATAAACACTATAGTATGACCTTTTGATATGCAAATTTATAGAGTACTGTCCCTTATAAGTTCATAGAGTAGACTGGCTTTGGAATTCTGGGTCAGATTACATTCAGAATCACTTTGAGCTCCTAGGAGTACAGGGACTAAATACATCCAGGATATTTTAAATAACTTTGCAACATCTATATTAATGCTCCATTCTGTAATCTATGAATCTGTAAACTCTGTTGTCTTTAGGATTAAAAAATGGGTGTAGACTAGGGTTTCTCAACCTCAGTCTGGAACACACCTGGGAACTTTCTAGGACATATCGGCCTTCCTCCTTGCCCTGTAGTCATTCACTCTACTATTGTACTGCTAACATTCTACCCTCCCATTAAAATCTAAGGACTATGAGGAAATAATTAGGCAACCTTCACCAAAATATTAGATCTGTCAGACACAAGTCAATAGGTGACAGGATCTACTTAGTGTTTGTTCAAAAATGTTTCCTTGTCCTAACTTGAAAAATGTCAATTATTAGAGATGGGGCAGAACACTTTGGGATCTATACAGTGGAATCAGTATATATGAAAACTTTTGAATAACCTTAAATAACAATCTCCCCACCCCCACCCAGATCTCCAAGCCATTTGTGTGGCTCAAATTAAAAGTCACATATATTTTTTTTGCAAGGTAAATGGGGTTAAATGGCTTGCCCAAGGCCACACAGCTAGGTAATTATTAAGTGTCTGGGGTTGGATTTGAACTCAGGTACTCCTGACTCCAGGGCTGGTGCTCTATCCACTGTGCCACCTAGCTGCCCACACATATAGTTTTACTATCACAATTGTATCCTCAAATTTCAGGATCAGCTCTGGCTTATTTTCTGAAGACTTGTGGGGGGGGCGGAATTAATAATAACTTTCCTCCTTGGGAAGCAGGAAATAGATATTAATCGTGATTGTTGGTGTTGACAAGGAACCTGGCTAATTTTGAAACCATTTCTATTGTTGAGTGAAGCTAGTTTGTTAAACCTCAATTCATCAGTTTTTTTCCTTTCATGTTTTCAAGAAGATAGTTCAGATATCCTTGTGACAATGTTTGAAATTTACCTTACAAACATTCTAGACCTATTTGCTCTGTCCCAGGACTTTCTCCTTAGTAAGAATTCCCATTATGACTTTTAGTCTTGGATCAATCAATCTATTGACTGAGTAGGAACCTGCTTCCAGACAACTTTACATTCCCAAATTCAGCCAAAGATATTTCCCAATTAACCACCTCTGCCTCAATAAAAATAAAACCTGAGCATTTCCACATGCAATTAAAGTTGGTTGTTGCAGGTGTAATTAGTAAAATTCAAAAGAGGCCACTATGTTCTTGGAAGAGATTTAAATTGTATGTATGTACTTAATTTTAAAATTAGGTCATAGACTTTCCATGCACTTGAAGCAGGAGATCATATAATTTAGCCTTAAAATAAACCCCTGGTATTGCAAATCAACTATTAGATTTGAAGGCAGATATGTAAAACCTGGGAAGGTAGATGGTGCAGTATAGTCTTAGCCATGGAGTCAGGAAAATTCATCTTCCTGAGTTCAGATCTGGTCCCAGACACTTGTTGATTGTGGTATGCTGGGCAAGTCACTTAACCCTGTTTGTCTCAATTTCCCCATCTATAAAATGGGGACTCTGGAGCAGGAAATGACAAACTAGTCCAGTCTCTTTGCTAAGAAAACTCCAATTGGGGTCAGAAATGACTGAAAAACAGTAATGCAGAAATCTTGTAAACTTCAGGCTTCCAGTAAGACCCTGTCAGGATTTTCTGATAGTTCGTTTTCCTTAAATTAAAAGAATCTGATTTGCTGTAATTTTTATGGAGGTAGCAGGTAGGAGTCTTGCTCTGGATGGGGTTCATCATTTTTTTGATTATCTTATCTAGGTAGTAAGATTTGCCCTCAGGACAGAGTTGGTATTAGTATTAAGGATGGTATTTCCCTTGAGTCAGGTTGAAATGACCAGTTCAAATCTTTGTGTTTTCATTTCTATGTCATTTTTATAGAATTCTCACCTTGCCAGAGTCAGACTGGTTGGTATTTCAGAAACAAAATTACATAATGGCAAAGACCTTTGAAAGAGGATTTAGGGTCCAATGAGTATTTTTACTCCTACAACCTATAAAGCTCATGAGGATTTTGCAAGTAGAAACAGGTTTAAAGTTTCGAAGAATGTAAGATATGATCAGCATTTCAGAGGCACATGAAGGAGTTAAGTTAATCTAGGAAAGCTACTGGGATAAACATTTTTACAACTGAACTTTCAAGGTCTAGGTTAACTGAAAAAGTATCAGATTTATTTTTCTATTTTTTTTCTAGGCCATTTATTTTGTTACTTGTTTTCTTTTGTTTTTTACTAATCACTCCCGGCCAAGGCCATGAGTCTTAATTAAATGTAATGGAATGATGTGTTAAGCATTCAGATTTGGCCTTCTCTGTAAGCAAATTTTTCTTGATCTTAAATTCACAGGGATTTTAGGGGTGTCAGAAAGACATGGCAGAGTCAACTGTGACATTATTGAATCATTGGGTGTGTGAAGGAAATATGTTAACATTGTCTTGTATTATACTAAATTGTGATAACTTGTATAACCTAAATCATCATGAAGACGGTTCAAAATAACTTTGGGAAAATTTGGGGGAGAGTGGCATTTTTTTATTTATGTAGACATGGAGATCTCTTCTGGTTTATTCAGAAGCATCTCACAGGTATTTAATTCTGCCTTTGACATTAACCTGTGTGATCTGTGTGACCTTGGGCAGGGTCTCAATTTCCTTTGGACTAGATGACTTTTAAAATGTCTCTTCTGGTTTTCAAATCTGTGAGCCTATAGTCCCCCCTAAAAATGGAAGGTAGATTTTAGCATACTGAATACAGAGTTGAACTTTAAAAGGTCTCAAAGCCCATTGACAGGGACAATCATTTATCCTCTAAGAACTCACTGCAATTTGCAGAGCAGGTGCAGATCTACATCGGTAGAAGATGGAATTTCCTTACTGGAAGGTCCCTGCCCTACTGAAATTATAGGTCTGAACTTAAAAAAAAAAAGACAGATGCTTCTTCCTCATCTCATAATGTAGTTGGAAAAAAATATTAGTAATTCCCATGATTTAGCAAATCTTTATGTTGTCTGCTAGTGCAAGATGTTATATTAGACTGGGATTACAAAGACAAAACTAAAATATTTCCTGTCCTCAAGAAGCTTATGTTCTTTTTTTTTGGGGGGGGGGCGAATACTAGCTACTGAGGGGATCTAGGAAGTCTTCCTAGAGGAGAAAGCACCAGAAGGAAGAGAAGAATTCTGATACGGGTATGGGGGAGGGAGTACTTTAGTCTGACTAAGAAAGAGGTGGGGAAGACAGTTTGTGAGAAAACCAGGAGAGGGAATATTTGGGACATAGCCAGTGGTGGAATTTAACTACAGTGCATCCTGTGTGGGCAAAGGGATTTAATCTGAAATAACACCAGGATGATAGATTGTCATCATACTGTGGCAAGCCCCATTGAAATATCATGGCTCTGGAGGAGAAAGTGAGGCTGGTAACTTTACACAGCATCCCTTCATTTAATGCCTTTGCTTGTCATGGCATCACCTCCTTGATCTCATGGTGCTCTTGAAGAAGGAAGGGCAAAAACCAACAGAGGTAATAGGGAGTCATACAAAGTTTTTGAGCAGGAGGAGCATGTCCATTATATGGTAAATGACTTAAAATGGAGAAAAACAGGAGAGCAGACTAGTTAAGATCTTTTTTTCCCCTCTAGTTTCAGTGTCATTTGAATTCAGCCCTTTATTTGTCCCTGGCTAAATCTTGCTTCCCCCAAAATAACTCAATTTTTCAAAAGCACCATTAGCACAGGGTCTCTTTATCATTTTTATAGCATCCTCTTCAGCTGCATACCTTTTCCATATGAGACATTTCATAAATTCATGTTGTGAAAGTTCAAGTACATTAAATAAGGGTGGGTACCAGTCTTGTTCCCCATCTGTTCATAAGAAGTGTGGTACAGTACAAAGAAATGCTGGGTTTTGAATATTGATTTTTCTATATTTGAAATAGATACCTGTAAACACTGGGGAAGTTATTTTTCCCTTTTGTGGGGGGGGGTCATTTTCCTTTATCTGTTAAATATGGCATCATACTAAATGGACTGTAAGGATCCTTCTGTTTTTAATCTTGTGATCCAATGAAACAAAAAAAACTCTATCCAAGATTCCAGAAGAAACACATTTATGAATAAAAGATAGGATTCCCTCTGTTACTGAACAATTTTTATTTCCAGAGATCCCTAATGTCAGATTTAATTTTTTTCCCTTTCCTTGGCCCCATCTTATGCTATAGAAGAAACAACTACTCTCCTATTTTCCCTTCCTAAGCTAACTAACTCTCTTCCCCCAATAGAATTAAGCAAAAAGAAACCAGTGACCCATCCCTGGCAGTTTTTGATAGTGATTGCTCCATACCTAGGAGAATGCCCATGGATATACATATCCTTAGTTACCTCTACTTTTCTAATGTGAGGAGAGGTACTTCTCCCACTAAATAATAGCCCAGAATTCTCCATGAGTCTCCAACTAGTTTTCACTCTTCCTTGCTGTCTCTACTTTTTTTCATCATCTAGACCTGTGAAAAATTTCTTTTCCTAGGTAGACTGACAGTTTACCTCTAATGTAAGGTCTCGTGGAGTTTCCTGGGACTGGAAGAGATTGCAATCACCTGTACAAAGGCATATACATTGTTATGATATTTAGGTCTTTCTGATTCCATGGTCAGTCCTCAATCCAGTGTCATATCTCTGCCTTTTATTTGACCTTCTTTGAGCTCAATTATTCACAGTCTTGTTAGTTATTAAAAGTCACCATCTACATTTTGGTTCATGCGTAATATTATTATGAATGTAAGTTACAGCATGGCTGTTCTCTCTTAACTAAACTTTCTTAATGAGTCAGCCCTGATGCCATATTGTTTGTCCTGAAAAATAACAGCTGATGGGGACTTGCTGAGACATGCAACATAAGAAATGAAATGACATTGCCTATAGAAGTTTGGATCTTTGCCCCAAGTTTTGGGGTTTTTTTAAGAGGGGAAAAAAAGGAGGGGATATGGTACTAATCCTCAACTTGGGCAACAGGGTTCTTTGTTCCAAGTCTAATGAGATCTGATTCCCATAAGAATTATGATTTATTACCTGTTCATACTGTGTTTATTGTCTTCATATTTTGTTAAAACATTTGACATAATTTTACTTTTTTTAGGTTTTTGCAAGGCAGATAAGGTTAAGTGGCTTGCCCAAGGCCACACAGCTAGGTCATTATTAGGTGTCTGAGGCTGGATTTGAACTCAGGTCCTCCTGACTCCAGGGCTGGTGTTCTATCCACTGCACCACCTTGCTGCCCCATAATTTTACTTTTTAAAAAAAAATCAGTCATTTTTCAATCAACTCCAACCATGCAACATAACTAGTATTTTTGGCAAAGTGAGATATTTTATTTAGAAATCAAACTCTTCGATAGCAATGTGCCCTGAAGTTAATCTTTGTTCTGCAGTGCCAGCAATTTCATATATTCTATACAGTGCTAAGTACATGGCCAGTCCTGAATACAGAAAATTTAAATAATAATCCAAGCCAATATTGCCCTGGAGATAACTAAGGATCTCCCAAAATATTTCCTTTTGGTTTTCTCATTTTTGTGAGAGTGTCTGCAGCTAGAATAGTATGTGATTACCTTTTGAGAGATTGAGGTATGTGTTAGAGGTGCCTCTTACAATGGAAGCTCAGGTTAGGAACTGGCCTGTAATAATGAACTCCTTCTTTTCTTTCCAGCTGCAGGGTTTGTTTTTTTTCCCCCCTTTCCCTCTCACATGTTTCAGAGTAAAAGTAGACATAGTTGGCCACAAGTCAGCATCAAGGGTGTTTATGTGTATAGAGAGTTGCCAATCCTTGGGGACTGGGAGGAATATTTCCCAGAATCTACAATCTGTAGTGATGAGAGGAAACTGTCTGCTCAGTTTCCCTTCTGTGCTTTATGGAGTGTTGACCAATGCCTTCCACCGTCTGTGCCCAGTTCTCTTCAGGTCCAGGAAAAAAAATAGGTTTCCCCACCAGCTGGACACAGTAGCCCTGTTCTTTTAACTTGTTTCCTTCCTTCCCCAGGAGACTTAATTTTTTTTTTCTTTTCAAGAGGCAAGAAAACGCTTATTTGCTGAGGTCAGAACCTTAAGCAATTAAAACACAGGAGGCTGAAAATTCTGACTTGCCCCTTTGTCTAGATTTACATGTCTCTGGGTATATCTGTGACAGAGACAGACAGAACACTTTTATAGTTGTGAGGGGATTTTTTAAAAAAGGCACTTTTTTAAAAGCCTGCCATGGCAGTATATTAGCTAGGAGTTGGGAGGGTCAAAGGATTAGAGAGTCTGGGATAAGTAAAGTCAAGGGCAAGAATAAAATAGAAGGATGACTGAAGATGATTTAAAAGGGAAAAGGAAAAAAGTTAATTTTCTATTTCTTTATAAGAAAATAAGCCTTAAAGTTCCAAATAAATATGAACCATGATATAAGTCTGGACCCGTGATTTAAGATCAGTGCTGGGGATTGTAACTTAAAAAACTTATCGAATTCCCCTGGTCCAGGATCAGCGAGGAGATCTCCAGTGGAGGTTTTCCTGAAGCCATGCTTCCCCTTTCTCCTCTTCTACAACCTCCTTATGATCTTCATTATTAAAAATATATAAATTTACACCTTCCGAGTCTCTTCTCTAAGAAAGTCTTGGAAATACCATACTCTACACATGCAGCATTATTTTAAAAGTTAGAATTTTGTGCATTGCTTCTATGCTTTATACTTCTCAAAAGGAGACTATTCCTGTTTCAAAGGATTTTTTTGTAAAAGGTCAAGCCCGCTAGGGTGGGGCAGTCTGGGTAATTCTTTAACAATATCTTTGTGTTGCTCCAATCTGTCTATAAGACTGACATTTATGTATCAAATTCTTGGTTTTTCGGGTGGCTATTTATTTTCAAGTTGAGAATTAGCCCACCTTCCTAATAAAGATATTTTTACAGGATGATTTTCTAGAATGGGGCAACAGTATCCTGGTCTTTTTTAAATACTTCAGGTCAGGTCATCTAGTCTTTTGTGTGTACCCAGGCCCTTGAAACTTTTTTTCCCCCCCTCTCCTTTTTTTCTCCTTGTGTTTACCTGAGTGAATGAATTCCCCTATAAGACAGATAGGTTTGCTCTCTCACCTAAGAGAGCCTTATCAGACATTTTTGAGGGATTACAGCTCTTGATATGAAGAATCTCGTTTCATTTACACAAGAGAAAAAGCAGAGCAACCTGCCTGTGTGTTTTAAATAACAGATAAGGTTTTTTGTGTGTGTCTTATAAACAAAGTTGATGTGTGAATGACTTTCTTTGTCTCTCAACTCCTGAGCCAAAGTAATTGGGTTGGCAAGGATTCCTGGATCATTTGGGACCTGTTTCTACTAGCTCGGTTTTACAGTGTCTCTAGAGTCAGGGCAGTGTTCATTTCTATTATTTCATCAGTTTGTGATTCTGATTTTAGAACCGAAAAAAGACTTTATAGGGTACATTGAGGTCTAGGTTATGGCACCCGCAAAGGTCTTGTGGTTAGCACTTTTGAGTTCATCTCCAAGAATTCTTTGAATTCTCCATGATCTTGGTGCCCTCAGAATAAATTCAAATGTGTTATACTCTACCATAATCCAGATTTCCTTCTTGCATCAAGTATACAGATGGCAGTGATATAAATGAGGAGGCATCTCAGAACAGAGCTTCCAAGGAAGGCCAGGATGTTCAGGAATAGTTGCTTCATTCTAAACCAAAAAGCATTTATTAATGTTCTACTATATGCTTAAGTTCTTTGCTAAACACTATGAATACACAGAAAAAACAAAATGTTAAAAAGAAATAGACTTCTGCCTTCAAGGATTGCCCCCTCCCCCCAATTTCAGTTAAATCATTCTTTAGTTGTCATTTGCACCTTTTGGCTCTGCTGAGGATCAGATAGAATGAGAATCAAATGGCACTTTAGAAATATTCTCTACCCCCTTCTCATCTTAAATGTTGAATATAAGATTATGTGTTTCTCCAAAAGACCACCCTATATGTGTTTTTATTGTTGTTTGCCATAAAACTAGACAATATCAAAATGTCCCACCCAGTTTCTTATTTTTTTGCTTCTTGAAATTTTCTAAATCCTCAAGATCCTAAGCCCAAATATACAGGTCCCATGAATCTATTTCCAGCACCCTAATGTTCCCATGGTCAAATTAATTTGGGAAATACTGCACTAGATGATCAGATTATCTCCATTTACAAGAGCCAGTTAAGTCCTAACCCCCATGGGACAGAAAATCTGTTTCTATAATTTGACATATGCTGAAGGACATTTATTTTTACTCCCAAGTTTCCAAGAACCTAAATAGGAAGTTTCACTTGGGGCTTAAAGTTATGTTACATATAAATTACACAGACCAGAGACCTGACATGAATACGATTTGCCTTTAAGCTATTTAGAAGGCTGAAATATTTGATAAGTTCATCTCATTTATATAATCTATTTTGTCACATTATTTTATGAAATAGAGAATTCCTTCTGTATGAGCAGGTTGCTGAGCATTTAAAAATTGAAATTTATTCACAGAATCACAATTAAAAGGGACTTTTGAGACTGCCCAGGCCAACATTAATACCTTACTGAGACTGCTCTACAGTATGTACTAGAAAGAACCTATTCAGCATTTTCTCACAGTCTTCTAGGGAATGAGAGCCTACTGTATCCTGAGGCAGTCCATTATACTTTTGAATAACTCTAATTATTTGGAAGTTTTTCCTTCTATCAAGTTTAAATCTGTCTTGTGTAACTACTCCCAGTTTCTTCTGGTTCTGTTCTTTAGGGTCAGGCAGAATGAGTCTAATAAGTTTTGTGTTCTTTTGTTAATATATCAGCCTTTTTGATACTGGAAGACCAGTATTTTCTTTGACCTCTAAGCTTTCTGTTCTCTAATTTAGTGAATCCCAGTTTCTTAAATAGATACTCGCTTTACCTTGTCCCTTCACCTGGCTACCCTACTCTAGACTCTGACTCTCTCTCTCTCTCTCTCTCTCTCTCTCTCTCTCTCTCTCCACTATATGTATATCAAAGTCCTTCCTAAATTGTGACATCTAAAACATAAGGCTTCAGATATGATCTGATCTGGATCAAATATAGTGAGAATAATGGGTGGAAGCTTCAGAGACAAAAATAGCCTTGTTATAAGGAAAGAGGCAGCTAGGTGGTTCAGTGGCTTCAGTATTGAGCCTAGCAAGAGGAAAACTCATCTTCATGAGTTTAAATCCAGTCTCAGATACTCAGTAGTGTGACCCTAGACAGATCACTTAACTTCCTGTTGCTTAATGCACTGGAAAAAGAAATGACAAAACATTTGGATATCTTTGCCAAGCAAATTCCATAAAGAATTGAACATACCTGAATAAGAGTCATTTCCTGATAATTTCTTAACAATTAAATCCAACCAAATGTAAAATGGAGTTTTTCAAAATGTAAGGGGCTGTTAGTCACTACAGGCTTTCATACAGAGGTTACCTTTTGGATATGCAGAAGAGAGTTGTTTATTTTTTCCAGGTAGGAGTTGTGCTAGCAAGCCCTGGTTTCCAATATTGAGATCCTGTCATGATTGATTCACCTCCCTAGACCCAGTTACTTTACCTTTCTTAGAGTAGTTCAGAATTTCATTAACTTTCTGGGCAGTTGTTTCACACCATTTTTAGGAGAAGTTTGACATTTGTAAACTTTTTTTCAAATTGATATTCATGCCTTTATTTTTAAGTAGTCAGTAAAAATAAATGAGAAAATGTGGCAGCTGGGTGACACAGTAGATAGAGCACCAGCCCTGGTGTCAGGATTACCTGAGTTCAAATTCAGCCTCAGATATTTAATAATTACCAAGCTGTGTGGCCTTGGGCAAGTCACTTAACCCCATTGCCTTGCAGAAACCTAAAAAAAAAAAAAGAATAAGTGAGAAAACAAATGAAAATGTAGTGAATTATTGAGGTTTATTGAGTAAGGAAGAAACATGGCTGCTTTAGGAAAATCACTTGGTAATGGTCTGAAAGAGAGATCGAAAAGAATAGAGAGATTTGCTGCATGGTGACCAATTAGAAGGCTATTGCAGTAGGTGAAAAGTGATAAAGAACCTACATTAAAGAGATAGCCATGTAAATTAAAGGTTGCAAACTTGAATGACCAGAGAAATGATCATACCCTTGATTAAAAAAAAGGGAAATTCAGGGGGGAAATTTCCCATGATTTTTTTGAAGTAAAGATAATTATTTCTCTTTTGGATCTATAATTGGTGATGTATCATGGAAGTTCAGGATAATAGGCTAAATTTTGACATAAAGATATCTGCAGAGATATGATAATTAAACAAACTCATGGAAAAATGATGAATCCATCCAGTGAGGAGAATAGAGAAAAGAGAGCCTGGGACAGAATTTTGTTGAAAACACAATTAAGGGCAGGATATGCCTAGGTAGAAGGAGGACCAAGGGAAAAGTGACCTAGAGATACAGAGAACAGAACCTTCAAATGGAAAGAGTGGTCAACTGTATTCCATGTTGGGAGAGGTCAAGAAGCATGAACATTTGTTTATGATTTATGGACCATTTTTTTGTCAAATTGATATGACTCAACTAACAGTAGAGCAACATATTTCAAAAAGATGTGACTAAATTTTATGAATAAAAGACCTAACTTTTCTTTAATACTAGTTTTATGCCAGAAACCCACCATTGAATTGAACCCCAGGAGACTGATCATGTGGTTTAAAATCATATATGGTAGAATGCTTTTCTAGTGATTTAGGGTAGAGAACAAGTGTATGTCTTATAGTTTACAGTTATGTGAGGCTGTTAATGTGTCCTGCTTTGATATGTTGTAGGATTTTAGCCCAGAATCCTTAGTATTCTCATTCTATTGATTCACTATGATATGAAAATAATACTGTATTCTCAGTGTCTAAGCCACCAAAGCTTGAACTCTGGAAGGTCCTCCCAAGCTGAAAGAACCTGGTGATTAATTGTGTCTGCCATCACTTTCAGAGAGGTTCATCTCTAGATTGGCTGTTCTTGATGAATATTTAGGCTGTTGACATTCCCAAAGAAGTATTAAGTCAGAGAGAAGCTGTGATCCATCATTGACTGTTCTTTGCATTATTAGAGTAATTTAAGGGTAAACTGTTTGTGTAGCACCCATCTGAATACTTCTGACGTTCTCAAGGTGTTATCCCATGGTCATTGCAGTCAAAATTCTAAAGAACTACTTTTACTTCTATTAGCAGATCAAATGTTCTTTGTTCTTCAATATGGAAAGAGGCTCATTTTTGAATGGATTAGCCATCCAATTTCTTTAAGACAGAAATTATTACTAATATTGATGTTGCTACTAACAAGAACTGAATTGACAACAGCCAATGCAATATTTTTTCCTAATTCCTACCACTTGTCAAATCCCTCTACTTGAGACCCTTTCTATAGAAGATTCTGTCAGCAGATGATAATCAGGAAGAGTGCATCTTGCTAGCCTTTCAGGAGTAGAGATAGAAGTTTGGTGTTGCCTTTGGTTCACTTGATCAACTTAAGGAGGAGAGAACCTCTAAGTCTTAAAAACAAAAAACAAAATACTAGTAGGCCGAAGAAAGAAGGGAAGAGAGTGGGTTTAACTATATCTCTCCATTATAATCCTTCCATTCTGAGGGCTATTGTACATTTGTCTTTGTATTGTATTTGCCATGCAATTGGAGACACCATTAGTTTTCTATCTTAGACAACAATCAATAAATAGTAAGTATTTATAGAATCTTATTATATTTAAGGGTGCTAGGTGTTGGGAATACAAAGACAAAACTGAAATAATCTCTGCTATTGGGGTCGATCATATAGAGATATATTTCAGTTTTTCCCACTCAGAATGCCCCCTTTCCCTTTTATAAGAACTAATGTAAATATATTAAACCATAATAAGAAAATATTACAATTGCCAAAAATGCAGATAAATTGAGGCAACCTTAATTTTTGGTCTCACAATTCAGGGATAATCAGATTTGCTTCCCTGAACATGTTTTGTCTATCTCCCCCTTATTTTAGAACCAGTGTAGAAATAAAACCCCAGTGCAGTACTACATTGGGATTTTTTTTTTAAGGCATATCTCCTTTGCTTGAAAAGTTTCCTGTGCCAAAAGAATTGTCTGTGGGAGGGTGTGACTAACTCAGCAAAGGACTTATCTGTTATCCTATCTCCCTGAACTCCCCAGTCTGTCTTTGATGTATGACTTGTTCCTTCCCCCTCATTCTCACCCCACCCCCAAACTTTTCTGTTATCTTTGCTCAGACTATGATTCATATCTAAATATTTTAAGCTTTCAAAGTAAAACACTTGTGCATTGGTTGGATGGGAATGTGGACCGAGACACTTTGCCTTCACCTTCAGTGACAAGAATGATAATTTGAGAATTTGAAATGCCATTTTTTAAAAATTAACCCAGTTCTGAGCCTGATGAATTGGGATCCTGCATCTCTTCTGTTGAACTAACTGCTTATTTGGTGAGGCCATTTTAAAGGAATTTGGAAAGAATAGCAAAACAAACCTAAGATAAGGAAAGTGATCCTAACTATGATTTCCTAGTCAGTGGGTGATTTGAATCTCCCTTCAGTTTGCATAGAATCAGACTCCTAAGAATGTTGTAAAGGATTTGAAATGAGATAATTTTTTGGCCCTTTCCAGCTCTGAAATTATGGTTCTATTGAATATTTAGACTGTAGCTCCAATGTTTATTCCCTTTGTCCTAAGAGAGAAGAAATAGGGACAATGGATGGAAATTAGGGTGAGGCATAGCTATCAGCTGGAAGTAGGGAAAGGCTTCCTAACAATGAGAAACATCTTAAACTGAAATGAGTTGCCCAAGGAGTTAAGGGTTGTTCTTTCTTTAGGGATCTTTAAGCAAAAATTCACTAATCACTAGACAGAACTATTATAGATGAATTTCTTTTCAGGTAATATTAGAAGTCCTTTCCACCTTTTGAGATTTGATGCAATGAAGTATAATCAAGAAAAATAAAAGTGTCCTTGTAAGAGGTCCCTTGAGTATCATACCTTAAAAATGTTGCCACTTCTATCTACCTCCACAATGTCAGCTAACTGTTACCTCAGTTAGGTAACAACTGTCAATGTTTCTGTCTCTTGTCTATTTGTCTTTGTCTCTTGGTATATCTTTTGGCCTCTCTGTCTCAGTATTTTTTGGTTTATGTCTGTCTGTCTGTCTCTTTCTCTGTTCCTCTCAATCACTATCTCTTGGTCTGTCTGTCTGTCTGTCTCTCTATCTTGGCCAATAAGAAGGTGACTCTTTCACTTACAAAATAGCACAGCTGCCCACGCCAGCAACCAGCAGTGGTTAATGTCAACTTCAAACCTAATAACTCTTAATTCACTTCCCTAACTGTTGACATTCATAAGCTTCTTAGCCGGATGACCAACCTGGAGGTTTGAATCATGCTCTGGAATCTGGCCCCCTCAGCTGATGGCTTCAGAGGGCAATGCATCATCTTGTTCTTCCTTTGGTTATCAAGGTGTGGTCCTCCCTGGAGGGGTTTAGACCACATGAGATTGTTAAAAGCTACAGAACAGGAGGTACATTAGGAAATCTGAGAGACATTTGGTACCATAATTGGATGTGGAAGTGATGTCCTCTCAGGTAGATCTAGAGCTGACTCATTTTTTGAAGGATAGCAGATATGGAGAGGTTTTATTACCTTATATGACTTTATTTTAAAATGCCCTAAAGGGGGGGGGGGGGGAGAAAGGTAAATTCCTCTTCTCTCTGGGTCTGTTTTCTTATCTGCAAAATAAAGGACCTTCAGTAGATGATCTAAGGGGTTTTCCAAGTAATCCAATGTTATTTGCTTAATATATTGGGTAAGAAACAAAAGAGAAAGAATATTTCAGAATCTCTCTTATAGCTGGTGATAGAAGGTTGTAAGTTCCTAAGTGACAATGCATGTAGACTGTGATAAAATCCATAATCAGGTTTTATTTTTAAAAATAGAACATACCAATATGAAATAGTAGACTAATTCTACTGCCCGTGAGGACTTAATGTCCCCAGAATGTAAAATGATGGTTAACCATCCCATTAGAAGTCTGCTTTTGAAGAGAGAAAAAAAATTGAATATGATCTAGGATTAAAATGTAAAATTCTAGGAGAAAAGTATGGATTGTACAAACCTCAACTGGCTTAACTTCAGTCATCGTCTTCAGTCTTTTGTTGCCTGGGTCAGAGTTTCAATTAAAGGAATAGATATTAATGTGACATTTAAGTATTGCAAAGATAAAAATGATGATGAAGTGAAATGATAGTCAATCTAATGAAATGATTCCTTCATTCAGCACATTTTTGTTGTCTATGTCACTATGAGCATGGAAATCTGCTGGGTGCTGACAGAAATATAAAGTTGAGTAAGCTATCCACCCTGCTTGCTCTCAAGGAATTTTTAAGCTAGTAAGAAAAATATAATTCCCATCTTGTCTATTTGACTTAAGATTACATAACATAAGATTTGAAAGTCGTTTTCAAGTCTAATTAACAGATTCACTTGATCTAAACCTTCTCATTTTTCAGTTGAGGAAACAGGGTTAGAAAGGAAAGATCATAATGAGGTAACAAAGTGGAGAATAAAATCCATTTTAGCTGAGTCCAAGACTGAGTATCCTTACTTCTAAATCACACTTGATGAAGACTTTGAGATTCAGTGTCCTCATCTGTGAAATGGGGTAACAACATCTGCAATACCCAATAGGGTTGATATAAAGAATGTCCTCTGATATGCACAAAGTATCATATAAGTACAATCTATTCATAATGAACTGATTATAGTAGCTCATCTTTAGGGCATTTTGGCATTTCCCAAGGTTTCTTCATGCTTGTATAAGTAGTATGACTCCTACAATTGTGAATGACAGATGTATTGGAATTTTCTATCATTATTTGATATTTTAAAATAAATGTTTTATTTTTTATCTTGCAAGAAGAGATTGTCCATTTTTTTTGGTATCCCCAGGGCCTAATATAGTGTCTTATACTTAATAAGAACATAATAAATACTTGGTAACTGATTGATTGATGAATTAATCACATCACTCTCCCTTCCTGGTAACTTCTCTATCTCCCTTTGATTTGTTATGGAACCTCTCTTCCCTACCCCCCAATAAAAAACCCCAAAAACAAATCTGTAAGTAATAAAATATGGAGAAAAAATATGGAAAATAGATGTTCCAACCAAATTATGCACTAGCCATTTTTGTTATTATCGAACCTAGTTGAGTCATGAAACCAAAATGTTGATGGAACAAATCCTTCATCCAGTTTTTGAACAAAGATGAAAACAATGAAAATGAGCTCATGGATTCTGGTTTGTGCTTGTGCTCTGACAAGGGATAAAAGATTGAAATATGATGATGGGGAATGGTGATTTGTTCTGATCCTTAATAGTGCAAGGGACAGAAGGAATGATTAATATAACGAAGCAAGATTCTTGAGAAGGATGGAGAAATGGAATCAAGTTTACAGGAAGTGAAGAGACAGCTTCAAATCTCCTGAGTAAAATCAAGTAAAGTTGTGGGTTGAATGAGCTTTAAGGTGTTTTAGGAAAGTATAAAAATTATGTTGTAGGAAGATGCTTTGCTGGAAGATCATGGGAGCAGCCATGGTACCATAAGTATTAGAGGTAGAAGGAATCTCAGAAAAACGGCTGGTCTAACTCTCTTCATTTAAGAAGAATTAGGAAATCAAAAGTCAGGGTCAAAAAGGGAGTGAATAGGTAAGGGCTAGAACCATAACCAAAGGCAACTAGCTAATGCAATGGGTAAAGCTTTGAGTGGAAAGTCAAAGACCTGAGTTTAAATCTGCCTTTAAACATTTATTAGCTTTGTGGACTTGGGTAAGTCACTTCACCATTGTTTGCCTCTGTTTCCTTAACTGTAAAATGGGGAGAATCATAGCACCACCTCAAAGGGTTGTTGTGAGGATCAAATGAAATAATAATTGTTCAAGTGCTTGGTCCATTTTAGGTACTTAATTACTATTTCCTTAATCCTTCCTTCTTGAGTGCCTATCCAGAGTATTTTCTATTACACTATATGACATAAGTTACTAATGTATAATTTTGCACAGCAACAAAACAGTTGTATTCCTGACATATCTAGTCTAACTACCCCCCCCATCGCTGCCTTGAGCTCAGCAGTTTTATTTGTGACATGAAGGTATTTGTCTACCTTACAAAAGCTTTTTTTGTTTGAAACAATATTTCATGGCTTCTCTTTTTTTTTCAAATCCGAATAGCTTTCAGGAAGCATTTTCTTTAAAGAATGTCAGAAAAAGTTGAATGAATCCATGTCATCTCTTTATTAAATAAGTTCTTCTGGTGTCTCAGTTTCCAGGACTATTGACGTACCTATCATCTACTTTTATAGCCTCTTGGATCATCTAATTAGTTGCTGATTTTCAATTATTTTGAGATACCTAGAAGGAAAGAACAATTAGCTCTCAATATGCTAAACCATTTCCTGAAGTCCAAAAATTGTAGTAGCCTGCAAAGTCCAGGAAGCCCAGTCAGTAACTCTAGGAGGATTCTGGAATGATTCACAAGACACCCATCTATGTACGTAGGAAGGAAGTGATGTGGATAATCACACCTGCTAGCTTACCTACTGGAGAAAAGCACTAGAGGTATTAACCTTTCTTATTTGGATACATTAAAAACTTGTAGGCAGTGTGAGATTGTAGAGTGGTTACTCAGAATGGGGGCAGGAAATTCAATTCTGTTTTTACTCTGGAATATGATGCGATAGTAGGCAAAATATTTTCACTTCTTTGGGCCTCCCATTTTCTAAACTATAAAATGGGGGGTAGGTTAGACTAGAATTCTGTGATCCCTTCCATCTCTAAATCCTATAGATTGATGAGGTGTACATCTGAATTACAGTTCCAAAGTTCAAAGTTGGGTGACAATGTGTAAATCACTTTTTTCACTTTTTTTCCTTGGTTTTTGCAAGGCAATGGGGTTAAGTGACTTGCCCAAGGTCACACAGCTAGGTAATTATAAGTGTCTGAGATTGGATTTGAACTCAGGGCCTCTTGACTCCTGGGTCGGTACCCTGTGCTACCTATCTGCCTCTCTATCATTTTTTAAAAATAATTTTATTTTTAAATAATATTTTTTAAATTTTATTTTGAATATTTTTTGTACTAAAGTTGTGAAAAAATATGATTTGTAAAATTATGCCAAAGATAATTCTTCTCTTTTAGTTGAATATGTGCTTGAAATATACCCAAAGGATTTTGAAATAAAATGGAACAAAAGGAGGGGTTAGGAAAGGGACCAGAAATTGGAGGCTTGAGTGGCACTCATTTCTATCTGGGGGAATCTTGGAGGTAGTATCTTTAATAGTTTCAGCATTTTTAGGAGATACTATTTTGGGAGGAGAGTATTGCTTAAAGTCAAGCTTAGGGAGTACAATTAAGATTCTCAAGTCTTCTTGCTTGGTTCCTAATTTAATGCCTTATCATGATGCACAAGGACCTTGTATATTGATGGGGTACAAGTTTTAGCAGTTTCTACCGATTTTAGAGAGTGTGGGGTAGTCAGTGATGGAATAATAGCAAAGATAAGAATATTTTAAAATTTAAAAATCATTTTACATATATTATCTTGTTTGATCTTTATAACAACCCTGCTTGGTAGCTGCTGTTACTATCCCCATTTTGCAGATGAGGAAACTGAGGTTGAATGACTTGCCCAAAGTCACATCACTAAGGAAGGGACAGAAGCAAGTTAAGCACTCAATTCATTGCACCAACTGGAATCCAGGTCTGGTGTCAGAAGACTGACCTTGCTAAGTTTCTAAAAAAATAGGAAATTAGAGAAGCTTATTCCCATGTTGGTATTTATTAGCTACTGCAGCTCCTGAAGACTGCCTCCTTAGTTACAGATGGATGATAATCTACCTTGAAGGGAGTGGCTCCTACAGACAAAAATGATAGATCTTAAAAGTACCGAAGTATTTGTCATAAAACACTGTTTCAGACAAAGGAACAAATTCTGACTTGTTAATTCCCTTGACATTCCTGTTCGTGATTTATAATTTATATATGGAAGAGGTTTACTGACCTCACTGATAATCCTCCAAATACAAAGATAAACATACTTAGAAGCCATCAGTGTAAATCAGATGAACTTGAAAGGGACAAGGAATTCACCTGTGAGCTGGCTTGGCATCTTGCCCTTTCCCATGGAATGGATGGGATGGCAAAGAATGCAGCTGCTCCCCAAGTTCCTTGCCTGTATAATCATCCAGAGAACCAAGGGTGGGAGGCTGACCTTAGTTCATTTCAAATTAATTCAATTGGATCCAACAAACATTTTATTAAGTATGTACTATGTAAAAGGTGGAAAACTAAATAGAAACAGATAGGATACATTTTTTCTGGGTGCTTTCACTCCTGAGGAGATTAGGGGAAAGGACCTTTTGCTTCTGTAAATAGGAGAATAAATAGAAATGAGACAAGATGACTTTTTATGTTTGATTTTAAGAGCTTTAGTTGACTGGAGGTTTATCATTTCCTTTACCATACCCCTCTCCTTGAACACATTCCTCTGATATACTGTAAGGTAGCTAGGTCATAGGGAGGCTCAGACGAACCACTCTAGTCATCTCCAACGAGGCAAAGGTGCCCTCTGGCATGAAGTACATTGCATTTTCTCTTGGCATTTAAACCAACTTCTCAGAACTACAATCTGTTGATTTTAGGTTACCCAAGAATCTTGCTGTGTATTTTATAAACACAAATCATCCTTCTTCCTTTCTTTCCCTTCCCTTCTCATCCCATATCAGGAGAGAAATGAAAGGAGAAAAGGAACAGTTAATTTGTTATAAACTACCATGAACAAGAGGATGCATTTGTTTTCTAGTCTTAATTCTAATCACTATGTTGACACAAATCTACATTCCCCCCCCCCCAAAAAAAAAGAGTGTGAGTGTAAAAAAGGGATGTGGGATTCTTACCTTTTCCTGAAATAGGGAATATAAGAAGAGGAGAGATTTTAGGGGTAATCAAAGCAACCCTTGACTTGAATCATGGCTAAGTGAAATGAGAGTCAGTCACTCAATTAGTTAAAAAAACATTTTTAAAGTGATTAATATGTCCACACACTATGCACGTTTTTAGGTTTCTTATATCTTTATAGAATTAAGCAGTCAATTTAACTGAAGGTGAGTGGAGTTGCTAGAAAAGATGACAGGCACAATTGCTTCCTTAACTCTTAGTTGGACCTGTAATTTTTTTTTTATCTGCACATTTTTAATAAGCTCCTGTTCTTTATATATCCCAAATATCAAAGAGTGAAGTAGAGAAAACAATTCATCAAAGGTCTGTCCCTTCCTGAAATGTCACAGATAATTAAGTGCAGGGACTAAGAGATCCAATTTGCATGCCATCCTTAATTGATACCCCACAAAAATGGTAAGATTTGATATTTATATTGATGCTAAGTCAAGTCTTAACCTCCCTATCTAGTTATTTTCAGATTTTTTTCTTTTCAACCACAAAACAATGATAAGGTCTGTTTCATAACTAACAGTCTCCCTTCAGGTTTATAACAATTTCTATATTCTGTGTATGGTGTCTTATGTTCCTTTTAAAGGAAGCTTTTGGTGGTTTGTTTAGATGACTCTCCAGATTTGAGCTGATCTTTTAAAACTTAGTTTTCCTGAATCTGTAGTCTTTTCTGAGCATAGGTGATAATGTAGTTGAAAGACATTAAAATATTGGTAATATGCATAGAGTATTTGTTATTGAATAGTCCCACTGAATTGATTTTTGTACAGTGTACTGGACTCACTGCTCTTGGTCCTGAAGTTAGCCCAAACACCTCTGTGGCTTCCTTTTGGGGGAAGGGGCCCTGGTGGGCAATACAATGTTCTCCTTGTATAGTTACAATCTGTCATTTGGAATTTGAGTTTCACAAGGGAAGGAAGAAACTCCCACAAATCTTTTATAACTTCCTAGGATAAGGTTCTTTTTTCTCTGATAATATTTTTTTCCTCTCCATGGCTATTTTGGAGGGTTATTATTTTTCTTTTTTAAATATAGCAGATTTTCTGTTACTGAGTGTGTGTGTGTGTGTGTGTGTGTGTGCGCGCGCGCGTGCATGCATGTGCGTGTGTGTGTGTGTATTTGAGGCATGGTGAGAGTGGGAGGTATGGCATTTTTATTTAAGAAATTTGACATTCACATGCTATTCTAATTGTTGTGTGGCATCCTAATTTAGATCTTAAGCTCAAGGAATGGCTATATATTTCTTGGGATTTGAAATCATTTGCCCAGTTTTGTCTTGAGACCATTGTTACAGTTAAGAAAAGTGATAGGGTAAGAAATCTAATTTTTTTTTGTCTCTTACATGAGAGATTCTGACTCATTGCTTATTTGGATTAGCTCTTGCTAAATATAAAATTGTAACATGGGATCATAGATTTAGAGGAGGTAGCAACTTAAGAGGTCATCTTATTTAACCCCCCTTATGTTGCTATTGAGAAATCTAAAACCTAGAGAGATTAAATGATTTGCCCCAAGGTCAATCCGATTGTAAGTGGTATAGCTGGGACTTGAACTTGGGTCATTTGAATTCTGATCCAGTCCTCTTCTTTACCATGATGCCTATCTAGTGTTTATATTAACAATCCTGCTTAGGGGGAGAAAACTCTAGTGAAAAAGATGGGACCAATCACAATGGAGCTTGATATCATAAATGACAAATTCATCTTAGAAGAATCTGTGGTTTCTTATCAAATATGCTCAATTGTTCAGATGTCATAACCTTATTCTGAATTTGGAATTGTGTTTGTGTGTGTGTGTGTGTGTGTGTGTGTGCATGTGGACATATTTTTTTAAACTGAATATATTAAGGTTTTTTTAGGATGAGAATCTTGAAGAGTTAAGGAGACATTCTGAAGAGATATCTTAGTTCCCATCTGTATTTTTACATGTATTAAGAGGACTGCTTTGAAATCCTTTGAAAGGCTCCTCAATAATGGGATTAGATCTTGTAAATGTCCAGGATTCTGCTAATTAATCAGTTTATCCAGGGTTTAAGGAAACTTTGGCTAGCAACCTTTCCTACACAAAGTACTGCTCTATACTTGGCAAACACAGGGGATTGATTTGGGTCCTTCTTTTGGAAACCAGTGTATCTCTTTCCTAGAATACCAGCAGAAATAGTTTTTGAGATTTTGATTGTTCATTTAAATACACTACCTTTCCCCTCTTCCCTCCCAAAAAACTGTTTTCTATTTTATTCTTTTTTCTGTTGATTATTTTTTATAGAATTAATTTATTGGACTGTATTTTGAAGAACAAGGGAAGAGAACCGGTATTTATGAAGAATCCATTATGAACCAGGCACTGTGTTAAGTCAATTGCAAATAATGTCTCATTTGATCTTTTGACATTTATTATTTGGAAGTCACCTGTGATATCAGTTGCCTTAGATTTGCCCACTTATCTATGGTGAAAAAGCCAGTCTTTGTCTGGTAGAGTGAGGTAAACTTCTCATGTACCTGTCAACAGTTTCTATGCAGATTTTCTAAGAACACTTAGGATCTGGTTCAGATCAAGAGGGTTGGGTGACGTGTGTGTGTGTGTGTGTGTGTGTGTGTGTGTGTGTGTGTGTGTTGCAGGGAATCATTGGGCAATAGAAAAAAGAATGAGATCAGTATCATCATTCCCTCAGTGCATCCAACCGAATTAAAATGTAATTGGGAAATATTTAACAAAATAAATTAAAATATAAACAGATCATTTTAAGAAAAAACTTATTTAAATATTCATTTTCAAAATTTGGAGTTCCAAAATTTTGCCCTTTCCTCTAACTTTCCCCCCACTCATTGGAAAGGCAAGCAATAAACAACTGTACTTGTGAAGTCATGTAAAACATTTTTATATTAACCAGAACACAGATAATGTTGATTTGTCATTTTTAAAACCAGTGTCTTCAGGGAATGTTTTCTAAATTTTTTTTTTTCAAAAAGATTCTGCCACTACAAGAATGTGATGTGAGATTTTTAAGAAAAGTAGCAAATATGATAATCTTGATATTATGTCAAGTTTAAACTTGCTTCCTACCTTTAGTTAGACTATTGTAGTCTATTGAGCAGAGATCATTGGGAGGCATTGTGGTAGCAGGGATAGAGTACCAGCTTTAAAGTCAGATGGCCTAGGTTTAAATCTTGGTTCAGTCACTTGCCTCCTGTGTGGCCATAGACAAGTCACTCAGCCTCTCAGGGCTCCTGTTTTTCTTAGCTATGATATGCAGATATTGAGCTAGATGCCCCCTAAGGATCTGTCTAGCCCTTAATTTAAATATTGGATTTTAATTTGGGCCCTGCTGCTTCTTAGTTATGTGGCCTGGACTTATTTTTCTTATCTCTGAAAAGCAGATAATTGTACTAGATGACTCCCAAGGATCTGTCCAGATCTAAATTTTTATTTTCAATTCAAATCTTGACTCTGTTACCTCCTAGTTTATGACTATGGACAACTTTTTCAGCCTTTCTTAGGCTCAGGTTTCTCTTCTGGAAAAAGAGGGGACTTGGAAATTAAGCAATTTTTAATTCTCTCTCTCCACTAGCAATCTGTGATTCTGAAGAATTTTGAAATTTTCTTGTTCAATTAATTAATGGGGGAACACACACACACACGCACACACACACACACATATTATCATAGATGTCCAATATCTTTTAATTAGCCATAAGTGGCATTCCAAAACTAGACAATCTTTATAGCCCTCCTTTGGACAGGAAGTCAAAATTGAAATGACTTGATCGTTATGTTCCCTCTAAGAAATAATTAATTTATTGACTATGAATAAAACCTCTCATCAATTTAACAAAGAATGGGTCATGACAAGGAAGAATAAATAACATCAAATAAACAGGGCATAGTAAATGATGACTTCCTTTGAGAAATAAGGGTTTCTCAGGTACCTCAAGTCTTTAAAATTATTTTAATTCACTTATATTTTTAAAAACAAAACATGTGATGATCAGAAGCTATAGTTGCTATAAAAATTGAACAGCTTTGGAATCCTACTTAAGAGTGGTTAGCAACAGAGATCCATGAAACTATTAGAAAGTTGAGCCTTAGAAAGAAACAAGATGAAGCAGATTTCACAATGTTAATAACAAAAGACTTAATTGAAGCAGCATTAGTAATACTGCTATTGGATTCTACAATTTGACTTTTAGAAGAACAGATTTCTGTGTGTGGGTTTTTTCCTCTTTTTTCTGTTCATATGGAATTGTTTTCATTAAATGCTTCTACTTAAGGGATGGTTCCATAATTGTCGTGGGCATTGCAAGGATTCATTACATTGGGCCTGAAGAATGTCATCATTCACAAGGAACTCCTCAATTTGTTCTATTTAAATTCTTCAAATGTCCATCCTTAAAACTGGCACTTCTAGAAGACAGCACATCATTCTCCAATCTGTCCTCTGATGATTACCACTTTTTTGACTTTAAGACACTTAACCTCAAAAAGTTCTATGATCTTATCATCTGTGTTATTTGAGTATTGGAAATAAGATGAGTTGAAGGGAATGAATGGAGGCATGTCTGATTTCACTCCATCTCTAGCATCTAGCATTGGGAACTTGCCCCATTTTAGAAAAAACATTGAGTCAAGAGTCAGAACAGTTGGACTTGTCACTAGCTAGGTATGAGTTAAATCATTTCACCTATCTGGGTCTTCCTTTCTTTTTTTCCTCAATAAAATGAGGGATATTTGGAGCAGATGAGAATATCCATTGTCCCCCAGGGGATGAGTAGTGGTCTCTGCAGTGGATAACTTGGGTTCTGGTTTCAGCCTTGACCAAGTCATGAAATATTCTAGACTTAACAGTTGATGATATTTTTCAAGAAAAGTAGCAAATGTGAAACATGGTGTTCTTTTGAATTATGGAAATTCTTTCCATTTATTTATATTATTGCTACCCTATCATGTGAGAATATAAAACAGAGAGAATTCCTTTGATCCCTTAAATGATGGTGCAATATGGTGAAAAGAGTACCATCTTTGAAGTCAGATGTCCTGAATTTAAATCTTGATCCAGTCACTTGACCTCTCAGGGGTCTGTTTTTGTTTTTTAATCCATAGTACTACTCACCATTTATATAGTGCTTAGCTCAACACTTTATGAATATCTATCTCATTTGATTCTCAAATAAACTTGGGAGATGGGTTCTATTATTATCCCAGTTTGTAGATGAGAAATCTGTCTTAGCCAAGGACACATAACTAGTCAATATTTGAGATCACAATTGAACATAGGTCTTCCTGACTCCAGGGTTAAGACTATCCAGTATACCACCTAGCTTGCCATAAATTATAGATGATAGATACTGAACTAGATGAGCCCTAAGGATCCCTTTGGTTCTAAATTTATGTTTTAGATTCTAATTTTAGCTTTGTTGCTTCCTAGTTGTGTGATCATGGGCTCTTTCTCAGTCTTGATTTCTTGTCTCTACTATGAGATGCTTTACCTGGATGAAATTATTTTGACTTCCATGGTGAAACTGTAAGGTAGGGCTTCCTTTTCCCAAGATACTTCCTTGCCTCCAGTCTTTGACTAACATAATTAGACCTTTTTTTAAATTAAGGTAGAATTGGTTT
Source organism: Macrotis lagotis (assembly GCF_037893015.1). Taxonomy (NCBI): domain Eukaryota; kingdom Metazoa; phylum Chordata; class Mammalia; order Peramelemorphia; family Peramelidae; genus Macrotis; species Macrotis lagotis. Next base: position 65,434,881 of record NC_133663.1, read on the forward strand.
CTCCTGAACTTCTGTTAAAAAGTGGAATGTATAACCTAGGAATGGTATCATTAACCTCTGTTGACACTTCAGCAACAAATAAATTGGTTAGATTATTTAGAATGGGTCAAGTAGAGAGAGTGCTGAAAAAAGTGAAACCCAGGGCATCAACGTTTTGATAAAGAAATTGTCAGCAGAGCAGGAAGAGAGACTGCAGGACAATGTATGACTGGTCACTGGTCTAGTGAAAAATGAGGAAAATTTAGAAATAAAGTGTGGTTTGACTGTTATCAGTTTAGTCAGGACTGATCAATCCTTTTTTCAACTAATTTGTGGACATGTACAATTAAAAAACTGAATCATTCCATTGATATTTCCATGCAAAGAAAGAGAAAGAGATGAATTGATCTAGAGTATTTAAAATAAAAAGAAAATTTAAACACAACTCATATCAGTGGTCCTGTTAGTCATTCTCTCTGCTCCAAACAGCAAAGCCATATGTTCCTATTTATGTGTGTGTTTTCCCTTGTACATTAAGAGTAACTGAGCTGAAGAATTTTCTGGAGGAGTTTTAAGGAAGATTCTATCTTTATATGTAACTTTGTTATGTTAGTGAATGAGCTCAATGGAAGAGGAGAGGCACAGTGAGGGGAGGGGAAGGGGATGAGGAGTTGTAACCCAGCAGAAAAGACTAATTAAAGCAAAGCCAAGGAAACTGAATTAAAAGTTTATATTGCACATATGAACTAACCTATGATATACTGGCATCTCTGGAAAGATTTATAAGGTTACCATTCATTCTTTGTTCCCATCAAGAATTTCCTCATCCTAATAAGGAACAAAACACAGGAACCTTTTAAGCAATCCCTTCCAGGTCCTTCACATACTTCTTGCCCACAGAGGAATTAGCATTTAACAAATACAGTATAATATCATTACCCCTAAGATTTGTATGAGTAGTCATAAAGTGGCATTGCTATCCATGCCCCAAGCACATTAGAGTTTTGTTTAGGCCAAAAGATACAGTGAATCTTTTATGACCTAACTTAGTAGTGAGATTAGAAGTGCTCTGAATCACAGGATATTAAAAATACCCCAAACCATACATTTCCAGGTTTTGTTGAAGATAGAAAGTAAAAAGACTGGATGTCCTGGATGCCACCCCGCAACATTTGAAGTGAGAGATGTTTTAAGGTCCCGAAACATCAACATCAAGTCTTGATATAGCAGCATGGGGAGCTGAGCCCCAGGATGGGATGGATTGATAAGAACCAGATTTTACCCCCCCACACACACTTTGGTTAAAAAACAAAATCAAAATAAAGAAAAGGATAGTTTAGAATACTTACCAGGTATTTTACCCATAGACTTACACTTGTACAGACCAGTCTAAGATTTATAGGATCATAGATTAAAAGATGAACAGAATCTAAGAGACCATTTATTCTAATCGACTCATTTCACAGATGTGGAAAAAGAGAACTGGAGAATTGAAGTGATTTACCCAGGGTCAAGTTACCGAAGTAGTAAAAAACTAGGAAAATTCAAATTCAGGTCCCCTGACTCTTAATCTAGCTTGCATTAAAACCATCCAAAGAAGAATAAATATTTATTTGATTTGATTGATTTAGTTTGTTCTTAGGTGTCATGGGATAAATGAGATGGAGGAATGGGGGAAAAAAGGTATCCAAAGCTTCCCTTTCTCTTTTAGATCTTTCATTTTTATTAAACCTTAATAAGAACAAGGACCAAAGACCATCTCCTCTTAAACCTTGAGTAAGTGTTGTAATAAGGATCAAATGAGATAATATTTATAAGGTTGCTTAGAACAGCTTAATACATATTTGTTTCTTTACACTGGCATTTTCTCCAGGCTTTCAAAATTTATGGAAATTTACACTTTAGTGTTTCATTCATCTGTCAATTGATCTATTAACATTTCATCCATTCATCTATTCATTCATTTATTTATTCATGGGGATCTGATTCAACCAGAAGTAGGAATCCAGTTGACCTGGGCATGACTTCAAAGTCTTATGGTTTTGGCTCATGATGTCAGATGGGACTAAAGCAGTATGTTTTCCTTCTGTCTGAATTTTTAGATTTTTATTTCGATTACTCTTTAGGCACATGAAGGCTAGTTAGGGGTAAACAGGGCTTTCCTCAAACACTATTGTTCACATGTGAAAGGGGTGCAAGGAAGAAGATAAAATTAAAAGTAATTTGGATCTGTTTGCCTTAACCTCCGACAGGAGCAGTGTAACCGGTCTTAGACAAGTTGCTTTTGTTTACTAGGCTCTGACTGAATGACAGGCTATGCCCAGTGGGTTTGCATTAGTGTTTAGGGACATACTGTGTTTGATGTGGGAAGGCTATGTTTGACCCCCTCTATTTCTTCCTGCCAAAGGTCTGGTTTCCGATTTGAATCGAAAACCCTCGGGCCAGTTTAAGCCCAGCCAAAAGGCACCTTGCAAGTTGACCCTTATCTAATTATGTGATATGTATAAACTCTAGACACATAAATCTTAGTCACTGGAACAACTTGTTTTCTAAGATTCTCTGGGCCAGTGAAAGACAAAGCAAATGAGAGGGAGATTGATCCCTTTGCACTTTTACTGTCACGGCTGCACACATCATAAAGTCTGAGCTCCTTAGAGGAAATTTCATAAACAACTACAGTTAATAAGAGTGAAGTTACGATGTCTTCCTTGTACTCTTGCTAAATTCTTTTTCCGCTCACCATGACCAGTGCATGATTAACGAAATACCAACAGGATGTGCATGAGAAAGGAACGGGCTTTGAATTGAAACCCACACCGATGCCTGCCTGGTGTGTGAGTAATGCTGGGATGACGGTGGCTAGGTCTGTGTGGAACCACTGAATCCAATCGGTTTTGTTCAGGATTTCTTTATCAGGTGGCTTCAGTACAATCTGGTGCATGGGCAGTAGCAATGGAGGCTGGCTCTGATTTAGTTGTTGCCAAGATGATGAAAAGCAGCTGGCTGACACTTTTTTCAAGCTGATATTTTTGGTTATATGGATACAACCAAGAGACTGTCTTAAAAGGGGGGGGGGAGAAATAAAACTGAATTATACAATTTTAAGGATGACTGCCATTCTTTTTATTTTCTGATCTCATGGAATGACTGGGCTTTCAAAATCCATTTATTTTTCTTTGAATTTTTGGACGTTAATGATAGTACCAGGATTACTGTGTCATCTTTGGTAGTTGATCATCTCAGTTTGTATTTTATCATAGAAATAGGGATGCTCTTACTGACATATTATGTTATAACTGCTTATGTACCTGCCTCCCTCCATTTTTCTTTTATTGTTATTTCTTCTTTTCTTTTTTCCTTCCTCCAGTTCCTTTTGACTCCTTTCCCTTTTCCCTTCCCCTTCATTCCTTTCCTGTAAAAGTTAGTCAGTTTTTATTTCAGGCTGGGGAGATAATTCAAGTTTGATACAATTCAAAAGGGGAGGGAAAGGGGGCAGAGAGCAAGGAAAAAGCAGAACCTGGTATTAACCATATTAATTTTAAAAAATTATTTCAAAAGTAATAGTGAATCCCCCCCACATACTATAAAAGCAATCATTGGCATCAACATGGTGTTTATAAAACATGTTGTGAAAAACTTGCCAATAGTACAAAGAGCTCTACGGTATATATTTTTGGCTCTATTCCTGACTAGGAAGGGCAGTGAACTGGGTGAGGCAGAGAGGATACAGAACATGTTCATTTCTTTTCTTCTCATCTCTCTTCTTTTCTCTCTTTTTCCCCCTTACCCTCCACTTTTCTCTTCCCTCCTCCTCCTCTTCCTCCTTTTCTTTCCTTGCCTTTTCTTTTTTCTTCCTTTCTTCTTTCCTCCCCCTTTTCTTTCTTTCTTTCTTTCTTTTTTCAAAAAGGTAAAATGTGGAATATCAAGTTTCAGAAATTGAGGTAGATGGGTGATCTAAATCCATTTTCCTCTACTAAAACCATGACTTCAATCTGAAATATTAATATTGATCTTAGAGGGAAGAAGAAAAGGGGAGAAAGGGTGGAGGCAAGGCAAGAGAAGTGAGAGACAGAATGGAAATGTCCTTATGTAGGTGCAGGAGCTTTCTAGGCTTAAGAATCTGCCTAGAGTGGCAGTGCAGTTTTGAAGGTAGTTGTCCTGTAAGTTGGAATGTTATCTGTTCTGAGATGATGATAGTGATCAACCTTTATAAGTCTGCTCATTTCAAACTGGGGACCAAACTCTAGTCTTTCCTCCCAATCAGGAAGATAACCCATGTGTTGCCATGGCTCCCTGTTCTAATCATGAGATAACCATCTGATGTTTTTTCCTCCTCTTCTACCCCCCACAGCCTGCAAAATTGGGTATTACAAGGCCCTTTCCACTGACACTGCCTGTGCCAAGTGTCCACCCCACAGCTACTCCGTCTGGGAGGGAGCCACCTCCTGCACCTGTGACCGGGGCTATTTTCGAGCAGAGGATGATGCAGCTTCCATGCCTTGCACTCGTAAGTTGAACTGTTCTTTGTTCCTTCAATCATATCCATATTGGGGGAAAACCCAGTTCTCTTTGAGAAGTTAGGCATCTTCTTGCCCTGGTTGGTTGGTTACACTGAGGGTCAGATCTGGACAGGTCTCTCATCACAGCTGTCCATCAGTGGACAAATTAGATCAGAGCAATCTCTCCCCCTTGATTCTCCTCTTCCTCCTTCCCCCCAATAATAGCAGGATATTGGCCATTGAAAATTAGAGGATCTGGTTCACTGTTCTGGTTTCATTTCAAATACATATCCTGCCAGCAGAATACTTTGTGGAGGGAGTTCCAGTTGAGCTTTTTTGTGGGCATCTGACAGTGTGATTAGGGTTGAAGATTTGAATTTATAAACTGCTTTACCACTCCATCCAGGATGCTCAATAATCTTGACAGCTGAGGGAGAAACATATATAGGGCAAGGTTATGTGAATGGGCTCACATCTATAAAAGTCTTAGCAGCCCCTTAGAGGAAAGAAACAGCATATATACAAGTAGAGACCCTGGTTATTATTGGTACCATCATTATTGAAGTATAGCCTATCTCTTTGTTCATACATTTATGCTGTGCCATTAGCAAAGGAGTGAAGAAATCTCTACCATGGGTAGGAGCAAAGTTCCTCTATGTATGCATACTGTGCCAGAGGGTGATACTGCCCAGGACTGGGCAAAGCACATTATAAAATACAACTCTATAGTTTATTATAGCTATATAGTTTATTACCACTGTGATGTGGCAGTTCTGCTTCCCAGCTATTGTGTAATATTGCCATGCCCAATCCTGCCCTTCCAGAGGAAACTATAACTATGCAAATGATATCTTTGTAATTGGGAGTCTTTTCTAGGTTTCTCTAGGCAGCTGTGATAATATTTAGGACATTCTCCAGAATAAATGGGTACTCACTCAAAGAATTGGGGAGCAGAAACAGGATCCCCAAAGGTTCAGGATACACATGGGATAGTTCTGAATCCTCTACTTGCACTCTGAAATTTTCCTTACTTCAGGAAGTTCTTCCTGGTTAGAAATAAGTTAAATCTAATCTTGACTCTTGGTAGTTTTTATGGACTATGGGGCATCCCAGGGACCCTTCTTTGGTCTAAACCAACATCAAATGACAAATGACAAAAGGTGCTCAATCTTAGAAAAGCATTAAGTGGTTGGCTGGTTTTTTTGTTCCTCTTTCTCCTGTTTCTGGGTAACCCTTCCCTCTATCAATTGCCCCAGATTCTCACACCAATTTCACTTTGTTATACTACCTTGGTCTTACCTCATTGACTAGGGCTCCATATTTAAATCTGTTCTTTCCCTACTTAAGCCCTATCAAAACTTTTCTATTACTTCTTGCCCTATCAAAACTTATTTTTTCAATTTCTCCTTCCCCAGGCTCTTCTAAGCAACAAATTTGCTAATCTTTGATGAATTAATGCTCCTTTTCTCCCTTCCATACCATTTCCTTAGTGATACTTTTCTAGGAGATATTTACAATTAAAAATAACTAGGGATCATAAGAGTATCATATCTAATTAAAGGGAATTAAGAAAAATAAACAACTTAGCTTTTTCAAAGTTCTCATCATATAGAAAACTATCTGCCCTCTAAATTCTACACATATAATTCCAGTCTTGTCTTGGGCTCTATTGCACCATTAACCCCATATTATTGTGTGATGAGAGAATGAGACTGTCCTTCCTTTTCCACATTTTCCTCCCTGTGATTCTAGGATCTGCATCTTAACATCTGCAATGTTAAGAAGGATCTTAAACTAGTCATTTAATCATGGCACCTTAAATTCATTGTCTGTGAATTGATGAACCTTTTCAGTAGTCTGGTGTTCAAGTCTCCAAAACTTTGGAAACATTGAGTTCAAACAATATTCATCTGACTTCTCTATATGATATATGAGGCACAGACCATGCTCATTGAAGTGGTGCTACTAGCGCCTGTCAACATTATTTTTGGAGAAATTATTAAACAATTTCTGAGTGGATGAAAGTAAGAAAAGGAAAATAATCATTGTTCATTCTGAGATTTGGCACATGGACAGATCAAAAAAAAAATCAGAATAAAAGCATTTCTGGCCACAGAATAGAATAGAATAAAAGGTGGGTTTCACCATACAGAGGATTGAGCTTGCTTCTTTCCTCATTAGTGCAAGATACGTGCTGATAAATGTACTAGGTTTCTTCCCTGTTTCTTGTTGATCCTTTTTTCATGGGAAAATCTTCCTGGTCTTGATGATAAAGTTGGTGAAGTTGTTTCTTTGTCAATTCATCCCTCAGCATCTGCTGAAAGTATGTTCTTGCTGCACTTGCTTTGGCCACAGACTGGAGCTGACACAAGAAGTCCAAGCAGTATCCATGTCACTACTTCTTTGGAGTCACACTTCCTCTTTATGATTGATTTTATAGCCCTTTTCATCTAGGGATCTTTAAGCACTTGGCAAACATTAACTAATTAAGGCTCTTAAAGTCTCCTGTGACGGTGGAATGATCTAGGTTCATTTTACAAATGAGGAAATTCATATAACAAGGAAGGTACTTAACTTCATCAATGGTGAACTTGCAAGTTAGTGGCAGAGTCAGTAATGGAATGCAGGACCTTGTCCCTTATCTTTATAATGTTGTATTTTTCTACTAAGACACCATCTTCACTTTTTTAACCCTATTTTAGCTTAACTTACTTTATTTCATTTTGTTTCACTTATTTCTCTCTCTCTCTCTCTCTCTCTCTCTCTCTATATATATATATATATATATATATATGTAAATCTTTTATACATGTCATCTATCATCTATCTATTTCAGTCTGCTCTATCTCAAACTATCTCAGTTTATCATGGCTATCTCTTACATTCTATCTCTACTTCAATTTTTATCTCTGTCTCAATGTATCATCTATGTGTTCATCTATGTCTGGATCTTCTCATATCCCCCTTGGCTGCTAATACTGTGCAGAAGCCATTCATTGGCCCAATCTCAATATTGATTGATAAAGGATCTTTGATCTGCTCTGTTGATAATCTGGACCAATTTGCTATTTCTTAGGCATTCTAGTCCCCCACTGTTGCTCACCACATTGGCTTCCGACTTAATGTAAATACCCTATCTGCATTAGGCAGCTACAATTCAGAACTCCCAAGGACAAGTGAAGCACTGGACCCAGCCTCTCTCAATAGCAGGGATTACAGACATTCACCACTATGCCTCTGTCTTTATTTGAAACTTGATCATCATTTCAGAGGAGAGTATTCATCACTGTATCCTCTTTTCCTTGTTGTTGCTGCTGTCTAGACCTGCAATTTGATAAATTTTGGGAATCTATCAGTGGGAAACTTCTTTCCTAACAGTGTTTCTGGGACAGTAATAGGTTGGACCTGCCTGGGATTCTGCAGACAGTACATGTCAAAAGGCAGATTTTTAACTTAAGTCCTACTGATTCTGAGGCTGATTCTCTGTCTACTATCTACTACCTCTCTTCTATTCAGTATTCTTCCTGAATGAGGTTTCCTACTCATGATTATTAGAATCTTAAATACCTACAGGATTAATTAGAGAAAAAAGTTGTGAAATGAATGCTGATCTTACAGTCAGAAAGATCTGAGTTCAAATTCTGTCATTGACACATATTAGCTGCATGACCTTGAGCAAATCATTTAACCTTTGTCCCAGACATCTCTTTAAATCTATAAGTTGCAAAGCAGATGCTGAATGACCTGCCTTGATAGAGGGAGTCCCTCATTGAGAGTTTCTAACATCATTGAAATTAGACAAACACACAAAGAATTTTAGAACTTTGAGGTATTTTCCATTAATTTCCTTATTATACAGATAATTTTACCAAGTTCTAGTTTTTCATATCAAAGATGACCACACCAACTACCCAATAAAGAAACCAAGGACCAGAGAGATGACTTTATTTGCCCAACTAAGGTCATTCATTTAGTTAGTGCCAGAAGCCGGTGTCAGAACTCAAGTCATTTGTGTCATAGGTCAGTATCTTTTCCACAACTCATTTTGCCTCCTTTGTCAGTCTCTCTTGATAACTGTGGAAATGGAGGGAAATTTAAACATATAGGGAGGGATCTTTTCAAACTGATTTCAGACTCTAATCAGTTCTTCCCAGTTGGTTAAACCAGGTGACAAACCCAATTCCCTTGTGCTGACAGCCATGATAATCAGGCCCCTTCTTTGTTCATTATACTCTCTTTAACCCCAGCATTCTTATTCAGCCCTGCATTTAGTGAGCACTCTTTGTGACGGCCCACTAATGAAGAAATAAAACACACTAGCAGAGACCCATTCTTCTAGGGAAAGATAGACTCTGCTCCACTGGCTTGTAAAATCAGGTTTTTGTTCACTAGCAGAACTATTAGACCAGGTGAATAAAAGTAGCATTGGCTAATTTAGAAGGAAACACCTGGGATGGGCTAAAGTTCACTCCTTCCATCCTTTTTCTCCTCAGGGGATTAGGAGAGGAATATTTTCTTCTCAGGACTTTGGGTGAAAAGCTCCTTCTTTTGACTATTGATTTGGTTAATGCTGTATTGACTTAATGACACTGATCCATGGCTGTTTCTGGGATACTTTAATGTGTTCTCATGAGAGGAGCTTCTGGACATTCTAAAGAAAATGAAAGATTATTATTTTTCTGGGAGAATTTAGCTGCTGTTCTAATTGAAGGCCAGTGAATGAAATGAATTTCTTTCTAGTTTTTGTATTGCAGCGATGGTAATATTTTTTTCTCTCTCTCTCCTGGCCTGTAAGAAGTTACATGATATTTCTTCCCTCCCCCTTATTTATTTCTTTATTTATTTTCTAATTAGATAAAAAGATAGTTTTGAGTACATTCATCCTTTTGCAAGTTCCGCATTTTTTCACCACCCTCCCCATGGCAGCAAACAAATCTGATATGGGTTTACACAATACTTCTTCGTGTGACCTTAGAAGGATGTTTCAAACTTGCTCCCAGCTCCTTCATCTAGAAAAATGTATGTTTCCATTCTGAGAAATTGAAGAATATTTGCTTTAGTCTAGGGAAACAATAACGACAACAAATTGAATCCTTTCATCCAAAGACTAATATGTAAAATACACACATCTGAACACAAGGATCAGTCAAGGGAAATAAAAAAGGACTTTTGAAGAATTTCCCTTATTAGTAAGGAAGCTGCCATCACCTGGGTATTAGGATATAGTCTGTACAGGAATCTTAGTTAAATAAATCATTTTGTAGAAATATTTGAGAATGTCAATGAAATGTATGTCCTTGCAACTATTGGTTTTTCTCCTTTTTTTTCCCCCACCTTATACTTACTTTGTTCATCTAAGTCAAGAATGCAGTCTAGAAATCTTATCATGTGGTAAAAATATCTCCTACACGCTTCTGAATGAAACCACAGGATTGACTTATCACACATCTACCTGAGCACAGACTGTGAGAGAATAATTTCTCTCTCCCATCCTCCATCCAACTCTGGAAGCAGAGACAATGTCATATTAATGTATTGTTCAACTTCTCATTACATTTCAATTTTTGTTCAAAAGATGGTTTGTCAAAAGGTGAGTCCTTAAAGGGGGTTCTTTATGTGACTGGAAAATAGGTATTTTTTAGAAATCATTTTGTTAACCTTCCTTCTGAGCTTGGCTGTATTCTTACTTTGATGCATAGTGACCCCATCTCTCTGGAGGCTCTCCCTACCAATGCAGATTGGAACCCACCCACACTTTATTCATATTTGGCAAATCCTGTCCCTTTTCTTACATAAATCTTACACTGAGTATCAACCCAAGGTATTGGAAGACTTTAGTTTTTGTTTTGTTTTTGTTTTACCATTTTGTATAGAAGTGAAATAATCGGCTGTCCATCTGTTATTCTTCTCTGTGTTCTCTGTGTGACCTGTCTGAGGATTATTTCTGTGGAGTTTGGTTATAAAATAACCATTTTTTCATTTGAAATCTCTTCTTGAATTCTTTGGTGTTCTTTATTTAACATGTGCTAGAACTTATTAGTGCATTGTACTTAGGGGAACATTATAAATGAGAGATTATTATTTTAGATTGGCAAGTCCAAGAGCCTTCATGAATGTGCCTCCCAAGTCAGTGGCCTTGAAGAATTGAGTCAGCTGTGCCAAACAAACAAAAAAACTGATTGATTGATATTTAGATATAACCTGAAATATTCCTAAAATTGCAGCTTTTAAGACAGTTTATACTGGAAGATCTTGGGGCTAATGAAGGCAGATTTACCACAATGTATGATGAAAGGGCCCAATTTGAAAAAAGATCTCCAGTTTTAGGTTAGCAAGAAATTGAAATGGCCCTACTTCAGACAACAAACGTCACTTAGTTTGTCTTTACATTTGCCTTTTCTAATTGAATTTAGTGCACTGCTGTATTTCCTCCAGAAAGTATATTGTTTTTAAATTACCATTTCAGTCCTATTACTCAAAACCCTTGCTTCTAATGCTTTCTGACAGTTATCAACATAATGAAACATAATGAAATGATGAGCAATCTTCAGTGGAAACCCAATGTGGATTCCATTGGTGCTATGTGACTGTTGTTAAAATTTAAATGCAAATTAAGATTACATAGTCCTTACTTGTTTCCAAGGTCAGAGTAAAGCTATTTTTAAATAGAACTTTTAAAATGTTTTAATATTAGTTGACTTACATTTACTTTTTAAACCAGCCCTTAACTGTGTGTCTGATAGAATAATGGAAATCTCTCTCCCCAAAGTGTTATGCTTATAATAGTCTGACTTTGGTAAGGCCTGTTGTAAAAAGGTATTGGTGTTAAAGCTATCAAATAAAAGGTAGCATTTAGCTTTCAGTAAGCCAGGAGTGTGAAGGTAGACTTTTAAGGGACCTTAGCAGTCATCTAACCTAACCCCTTCATTATTCTAGTTGAAGAAACTAAGGTTCAGAGAGGTCAAATGAGCAATATTTAAATCCAGAGCAGCACAATCAGAATGGAAATTAAGGCCTTTAACTCCAAAACCAACTCTCCATCCACTGTGTTGTCTTGTCAAATCAATGCATAGATTTAGAAGGGATTGGGACAGTGACTGGTCATTTGGCTCAGAGATGGTTCAGGCACATGTATTCAGCAACAATCTGGAGAGTGGTTTGAACCAGTTGAAAATGCAATTGGGGATATGTAATAACAATTATAAAAATACAACGTAGATAGGATTTTATTTTAAAATTGTTATTGTGTAGCCTGCAGGATTCTCATGCACAGATGAGTGGGCTTCCCATTTCTGAGATTGACTCCACTGATCTAGCCAACAATCCAATCCTCCTATAGATAAAGAAAAAAAGAGACACAGTTTGCTCAAAATCATGCCAAAAGTAAATGGAAGAACCAAAATCGAATCCAAATCCCTTGATTCCACATATAGTAATGCTCTTTCCATATCACCATGCAGTCGATTTTTTTTCAAACAAATGCACACATCCATATGAACTGATAGTTATAACTTATAAAATACTTTTCTTACAATTCCATGAGCTAGGTAGTATGAGTATCATTATATTCCTTTTACAGATGAGAAACCTGAGATTTAAGAGAGGCTCAGTGATTTGCCCATGATCAGAGAACTAGCAGATGACAGAGCTTAGAGTTGAATCTGTAGCCTTATGAAAGAAGTTCAAGGCTTTTTTCTATTATACTACAGTTATGTACGTCTTCTATGTTTTTATTCCAATTACCTTAAATTATCATCAACAAATAATGGAATGATTCTTTGTGAGATGTTGAGAATAAAGCCATGTTGAAAGATATTCTTCATATTCTGAAGTAACTACTAATAGTAAGACATAGTTTCTGTCTAAATGGGCAACTGAACAGACTGTTCCATGGTCGAGTCATTTTGGGCAAATGGCCTGTTTGAACTAATCATGTTCCAAATCCCATCAAGTGCTAAAATAATTTTTTAAAAATCCCCCCACACACACATCTCCCATGCATAAAATACTAATGGACATTTCAATCTGATTGTATTTCCAAGAAGTTTCTTTCATTAGATTTCAATCAAGAGTGGGTTGATTGTCCGGTTATCAGGTTATTCATATCCATTTGCACTCCCTTTCTCTCCATCGACTTTCTTCTAATTGGCCACTTACCAACAGAAAGTGAACATGACACAAGTGAAACCAACACTCCACTTTAACAGCCCCGGGCTGATTGATAGATTGATAGACTAGCCCTGAACTTCCCAAAGAGTGACCATCAGTCAGATTACTTGTCATTTTTAGTGATTATGAGATGCTAAATTATTTCTCCCATGAATAATTTATTACTTGATTTACAAAAATTACAAATTTATGAAAAATTTGATGATACCTCATCAAAAGCTAATGCCATTCTTAATTCTGAAGTGGATTATCCAAGGAAGTCTAATATGCTAGGTTTGAAGTCAAGACCTGCTTTCAAATACTCCTTGTATGACCCTTGGCTAGTTATGTAACCTTTCTGCATTCTGAGTTCCTCATCTATATAATGGATATAAAGAAGCCTAAAGTTCCTTCTTTCCTCGTAGAGTTGCCATGAGACTCCAAAGAGATGTTTGTGAAATGCACTGAAAACTTCAAACCATATGTCAGTTATTATTGTTTTCTCTGGGTCCCCCGGGAGCCCTTGTCCTCCCAGAGGTGGTTCATGGGAAGTATGAAAGTAGTGCCATGATTTAGGCCTGCCATGAAATGAAAAGTGCCAGTTTCTTTCTATAACTATATAATATATTCTTGTTATATATAAGTATAATTCTGAAGAATTAAATTTGATTTGAAATTAAGTTACTATTTTCCTATTATAATGTCATTTTGGTCATTGTCACTGTTCCCAAGAGGTTCATAGTAACTTAGCTGAGAATTATCCTTGGGGGAAGAGTTGGTCATCATCTTTGCTTTCAGCTCGTGTTGATTTTTCTCTTTTGTTTCACTTGGGACTGAGCAGCAATGTAAAGGATGTAAATGAGATGGGAAAAGCCAACAGTTTTCTTATCTTCTCACATAGGAAAAGGGAGGGAGCAGAATAAGCATTCGCACAAATACACACACACACACACACACACACACACACACACACACACACATGCATATATTGATAAGCACTAGATTCCAGACACTGTGCTAAGATATTTTAAAAATATTATTATCTCATTTGATCATAGCTTCCAAGATTAGAATAAGTCTTTGAAAGGCTTTATTTTCTTCAGAGAAATACAGAAAGACTGAAACCTGACCCTGGTCTGAGGAATGATGTGTATTCAGCATGAAGTAAATAATAGAAAGCTAGAAGTAGTTGGACAAAGGGATGGGGTGAGGAATAAGTCTCCATTTGGGGCCAAATGTTTTCGTTCTTTTGTATGCCTTATTCTGAGCTGTGGTGTTGGCTCGTTCACCTACTAATAAATGTTCATGTCTCCCTATCCTAAAAAAATAATAGAACAAAACAAAAATTATCCATCTTTCTTGGATCTTACTCTTCCTTTCAAGGGATCACTCTCTTTTCCTTTTACCTTAATGATTCTTGAAAGAGTACTCTAGACTCACTGTCTCCTCTTTTTTTTTTTTCTTATCTGCTTACACTTCAATATCCCTTGCAATCTGGCTTCCATTCTCACTACTGAAATTACTCTCTTCAGACTCCCCAAATGACAAGCAAATTACCACATCCAATGTGCTTTTTTCTCAGTCCTCATTCTCAACATCTCTCTTCACAAGAAAGAGACAGTTCACTGTTCTTAAACCTGTCCATTCTCCTCCCTTGGCTCCCATATAACATTCTCCTGGTTCCCATATTTATCTGACAGCTTTTTAACTGGCTCTTCTCTTTCTTCTAGGAAGTATGCGATCGTCCTCTAGGGCTTTACCTTGTACTCTCTATTTTGTCTACACCTTTATGATCTCATCTACTCTCACTGCCTAAACTAACACTGCCAGCCTCATGACTCACAAATCTGTATCTTTAACCCTTATCTCTCAATCTCCAAATTGACATTTCCAGTTGCCAACCAGATAACCCCATCTCCCCATCTCTAACTCTATACATCAAAAAATGAAATTGCTATTTTTCCTTTGAAACTTGATTCTTTCACTCACTTCTCACAGGAATACTACCACAGTTTCCCCAATCATCTGCATAAACTTGGAACCTTCTTTGACATCTCAGATATCTGCTCAGTTTTCTCATCTTGCCCTGTAGTCTCTTTTGATCTCTTTTGAGGCTCACCTGATATCTCCTGTTCTCTCCTTCCTTTCCCTAGAAGCCTCTTCATTCATACCCAGATCCATGAAACATTTAATTTCTTCTCATTTATGAATTACTTTTTTGACTTTCTCTAACATTTTTGATATTCCTTTATACTTGTGGGAAAAAAGAAAAGCAAAACCAGAAACTACCATCCTATCCTCTCAGCTTATCAACTGATATTTCTTTTCCTTTTCATAGTCAGTCTTAAGAAAAATCATTTTCCTACATGCCTTTCCTCCATTTCTCTTCTTTCTATCCCAATCCCTTGTGATATGACTTTTGGTGTTATCCTAAATCTTTTGAAAACTTCTAGTATTATAGAAGGGATCCTGGACTTGTCATCAGACGTCCTGGGTTTAAATCTCAAGTTTCCCATTTAATAGCTGTGTGCCATCTGGCAATTCATTTAACTATTATGGATTTAATTTTCCCCTCTTTGTAAAATGGAGGAATTAAACTAGTTAACTCCTGTGGTCACTTCCATTTTTAAAATTTGATAATTCTACTTATTCTTCAAGTTCCTTCCATCACTATGAGGCTTCATCTGATTTTCCTCCAATAATGCTTTTGCCTTCCTTCAGTCTCATCAGTCTGTTAATTTTTAGAAAAGTGCAAACTTGCTATGAGGATAGGCCTGGGTTCAACTCTTTCTTCCAATATTTGCTTTGACTAGGGACAAGTTATTTAACTTCTTTGAACCACAGTTTGCCTAAACGTGAGATGGGAATATTAATACCTGTAGGACCTACTTCATAATATACTTGTAAAGCTTAAATGAGCTAAGTAAACTGTCTGAAAATGTTAGATGATTGGTTGTTATAGTATTCAAGTACTTTTTTTTAAAAAATCGAAGTATAAACAACTGTTATAAATGTCTGGGTTTTTTTTTTAAATCTATACTAAAGCTTCCCTCTAATGACTTGGATAATTGAAACTTGATGACATAATTGATTCCAACTATACCTGAATGAGCTAGTATTTTTGTTTAAAGAAATTATTCTAGGAAAGAAAAGACAACACATTCTTGGAAAGATCTTTGGGTTAAGGGGCTGCTAGGTGGCACAGTGGATAGAGCACTGGCTGGCCCTAGAGTCAGGAGTACCTGAGTTCAAATCTGGCCTCAGATACTTAATCATTACCTAGCTGTGTAGCCTTGGGCAAGCCACTTAACCCCATTGCCTTCCAAAAAAACCAAAACAAAACAAAAAAACAAAGATCTTTGGGATAGAAGAGATAGAAGAATAACAAGGAAAAACCAAGATTTCAGCAACAAATTGGGTCTTCAAAAAGATAAAGCTTTAGGAAAAGAAGGTAACAAAAGAGTGATGGACCTGATTTTCCTAATGGGCAGCTGAACTTTGGTCAGAAGCATTGTGAGACCACAGAAGCTTTAGTGATAAAAGGTTGAAGAATGTCCATACATTTGCAGAGAAGAGGGGCTTCCCAGAGCAGGAGTCCTTATGTAAACTCAACCCACAGAAGCAAGGGCTGGAAGAATGCAATTAAGAGCAGCAGCACATACAGCCGTCATGAGGGAAAGGACAGGTTTTATTTCATAGTCAAAACTTATACATCCCAAGTGTTTACTCTATGTTATAACCTGTCTTTCCTCAACTGAAGAGAGATTAACAACAAAGGCTTATCTGAAGGGTTTTACAGCTAAGACTCTGAAGTATTATTGACAATCCTGAAGTTGTACATGATTAATGAAGCCCTATGAAATGGGAGAAGCCGTCCAAGACACTTCTTTAGAAGATATATACCTGTACCAATTGACTTGGCATTTGAGCCTGGAAACTGAGGGGCTTAACAATGTTGCTCTCTTTAAGCTCTCTTTAAGAGTTACATATTTATGCAAGAGGACTGTTTCTTCTACCACCAGCTTCCATATTATGGCTCGGGCATTGTATTTTAATGGGATGATTAAAAATCCATTCAACATTAAAAAATATCTACTAGCCCTAGAAGCCACTCATCAGATGAATCTAGGTTATCTTGCTACTTGTCACATTCCTACCATTGTGCTTTTTATTTTATTGCAGCCTGAAGTAGATTTAATTTTATCTCATCAGTTTACAAACTCTTTTTTTTTAAATCCACTCTATAAAAATGTTTTCCCCAGGCCTTCCCACACAGCCTAGTGAAATGGCGGTGATATATCTGGCAAAAATGAGAATCAATTGTTTATGGAAATATTTGGGTTTTATTTTTAAATTTCTACTCATCAACAGGGTGAGTTCTAAGTTTTTCTCTCTCTCTCTCTCTCTCTCTCTCTCTCTCACACACACACACACACACACCTGGGCCTCTGCTAATTGCCAGGACTCTAGTTGAATCTTTATTCCCAGAGCTCAGAATCTTTGACATTGAAATATATATACTGAACTTTGTGTCTACACCTATGTTTGTCCTTTAAGAGAACCCATTTCTGTTTGCTGTTACTATGGCTGTTTTATTGAGATTTTGCCAATTTTTGTTACATAAGAATTTCAGCTTTACTCTCAGGAAGACCTAGTTGAATCCCACCTAGTTAGGGGGAGTTACTCTGAGCTAGGAGTTCTGTTCTACTTACCAGAACTGGTTTACAGATGATTCAGTGTCAAAGAATTAATTTTGCTATTTGTTTATAATAAAAAATCTATCCAAATTTACTCTTGGGAAAGCATCTTTGTTTAATGGCCATATCCATTCATATAGCTTGTAAATGACTATGATATTCATTTGTCCCATAGGGAGGAATCCCTCATGACCCCATTTGGGGTTTCCTTGGCAGAAATACTGGAGTGGTTCACCATTTTCTTCCTCTAGCTCATTTTGCAGATGAGGAAACTGAGGTAAACAAGGTTAAGTGATTTGCCCAGGGTCACAGCCAGTAAGTAAGTGTCTGAGATCAAATTTTAACTCTGGCTTTTCTTGACTCCAGGCCCTGAATTGTTATCACTGGGCCACCTAGCTGCTTTGACAACAAAGAAGTAAACATTGTAATATTAGTAGTAGCTTCAGTTCTTTAAAACCTATTGTTTTAGCACGAGGCTATCCCGTTTGGTCTGTCTAAAACTCTTCTGAGAGAGATTTCATTATCCATAACACTTTCATAGGAAATGAGGAAATTGAGACTTTGAAATGTGAAAACACTTGCCCAGGATCACCCAACTATAGGGGATTGGAAGTACCTCAACACATGGGAGAGCTATAAAATTATTAGCCTTTTCTTTATAGCTTGGCACAGTTCACTCTGTATTTTACAAAGCACCTGGATTCATTTTCTTATTCTCATTGCTCAAATCAGGAAACTTGTTCTCATTCCCTCACTTCCTCCCCCCCCTACTCCTCCCCCAACTAAAGAGAACCCATGATTGGCTAAAGCCAACAAAGACTCTTCTTCCTCTTATAGGAATCTTACATCTGCGTTAGAAATTGGCTACAGCTTATCTTGATTTTAACACTGTCAAGTTAATGTCAAATGAATGCAAGGTGACATCCCACCAGAAAATAATAATTACCCATTGTCACACCTTTCACCAGGATCCGACTGGGTGAGGCAGAAATAGTATTTTACACCTCTGAAATGAATGGATGCTCATTAAATTTATTCATAATGGCAAAAAAATGGTAGTGCCCTTTTCTTATGGAGAAATGTACAAAATATGAATCAGGCCCCGACATTCTGTAATTTCTTTCTTTTAGTGGTAATTAGCATATATATGTATTTTGTCATTGGTGTCACTGGTGAAGAACTCAGTTGGACTGAGGGATCTCTGATAGAGGTAAGGAAAGGAAGATGGTAAGGTACACATGGGTTTTGCCCAGAGAGGTTTTAGCCAGGAAGACTTTTATACTATTTTTCCATCAATAATTGTGAAGTCATGGGGTACTTGGGTCCTATTTCCAAACCTTAAAATCAGAGATTTGAGAGCCAGAAGGCACTTTACAGATCATCTATTCCGTCTCCACCATTTAACAACTCCAGTGGTGCCATATTGCCTTTGGAATCAAATACAAGCTTTATTGTTTGGTATTTAATGGCCTTCAGAACCTGGTTCCAGCCTACTTTGACAGACTTAAGACCCCTTAGGCCCCTTCAAACCCTCTGTGATAGAAACAAATGGGTGTTCCTGTTTCTCACAGATGACATGATACCTCCTTTCTTTGTGTCTATGTCATATCCTATATCTGGAATGAACATCCTACCCTCTTCATCTCTGTCCCTAAAATTATAGTTTCTTTTAATAGTCAGCTCACATAGTCTCTTACAGGAGGCCTATTCTGATCACCCTAGCTTTCAATTCTCCCCCCCCCACAATTAAATTGTATTTATTTGCTATGTACTTAAATGTGTATATGTTGTGTTTCTCAATGGAATGTTAGCCTCCCTACCCCCCACTTCAACATAGCAATTCCATAAATATGATCAGATTCCCTGAGGGCAGAGAGACTGTCTTTTGCCTCTTTTTGTATTCCCAGCATTTAACACAATTCTTAGCACATAGTAGGCACTTAAGAAATGTTGACAGATTGATCACGGCTTATTGAGGATGCTGAGTGAGATAACCAACAGATCTTGTCCCTAGAATATAAAAATTTAGAAAATACTTGGCTTATAGTGGTAATGACATAAATAATGTCACTATAATTCCATGAGATTAAGATGCTTAAAGGATATTAACAAGGAAAAATCAGTGGTATTTTCCTTAAGTCCTTTTTATTGTACAGAGTCTTTATTTGGTACCCTGGGTTTCCTATCTATCCTGCCATGGCCATGGACCAGAATGAACTTGTCTTGCAGTCACAATATTTGTTCCTCTTTTCTAGTGTCCCTAAACAGTCAAAAGAAACTTTAATATTCAACCCACACCCATCTACAGACCTCAAGGGAGCATCCTTACAAGGCAGGGTTTCTTAGTTCTGAGATTCATGATTTCATCCATGTGGACACACCTTCCCTCTATTTTAATCACAATTCCTCCCACACCTTCATAGACTTTTATTAGCTGCCATGAATGAAAAAAAGTCACTTCTTTATTCCAACCCCTTTTGAGGGATATAATTCAATTTGGATGAATCCTCAGACTTATTAGCACATGGTCCACCAGAGAGCTTTTCTTTTTCAGGGGATAGGGGACTCAGTAGGACCTCCCAAAGTTTGTACTCTTACTGATAAAGCAATTTCTCAAAATAGAAGTTATGCTACTCATAAAAATACAATATGTAAAACCATGGGTAATAAAACCTTGGCTTTAGGAACATTTACCCATGGTTTTCAGAAAGTGAACATAATCATGTTAGGTTTTACCAGATCTTCAGAATTTCTGACTCAGGTGGTAATAGTGTAAGAACTTGGTAACAGGGAAGTATAAAAGTATTTTGTATCTTAGAGGCTCAGAAGTGAAGTGGATCATAACAATCATCTAGGTTCAGTGGTGCTGCAGGAATCCTCATTTTAATGGGTCTAGGAAGCATTTCACCAGTTTCTACTTGAATACTTCTAATGAGAGGCTACTCAAAACCTTTCCAAGCAGCATATTCTTTTTTTTTTTGACAGCCATGTTTGTTAGAAAATTCTTTCTCTTGATCTGAAGTATGATCCCCCCAAAAAATGTTCTACTACTGATGCCAAATAGAATACATCCAATCCTTGTTTTCTTCATGGCAATCCTTAAAAATTTTTTTTAATTTTTCAATTTTTAAGATTGCTATCAGATCTTCCTAAACATTCTCTCAATGAGGAATTCCCAGTTGTTCTAATTGTTCTCATAAATGGTTTTGCATTCTGCTCTTCATTCTGTTTGCCACTATTTACCCTAACATATGATGTCCCAAACAACACATACTACTGACCAGATAGATTATTTTGTGGACACTATCTTTTACTGTACCCTAAAACCAAAGTTAATTGCTTTGTTAAGCAGGGTTCTCCCCCCCCCCCCCATCATGGACTTGTAGTAATTCATTTTTTGAACCTTGATGCAGGATTTTACATTTATATCCATTAAATTTTTTCATTCTAGATTTGTATAATCATTCCAGGCTGTGAAAATCTTTTCAAACCCAAATTCTTCCTCTTCACTAATAAATATTAAGTGCTTATGAAAGCACAACTGAGATAATAGGATGACAGCAATTCTGACAGAGTTGGAAGGAACTTTTGTACTCAACTAAGTTTCAACTCTCAGAAAAAAATTGGGAAACCACATTTGGGCTTCCTTTACTATTTGGGTAGAATTGTCAGACTTTTAGTATGGCAAGTACAGTTCATGTTTTTAAATCCCCTGGATAGGACTCCAGAATATGGGATAATTGTATTTATGAAGGATACCTGTATATCATACATTCCAAATTAATCATGGTTAACTCTAAAATAAACTATCCTAAATATGGTCCCCCTCAATAATCAGTTAATGGAAAGATTCTAAAAAAGGAATAATAAATACGTTGTTGGTATAATTTACTTGATCCATGAAAAAGCAAGGGGATATCCCTCTTTACCACAAATGCACCCTTTGACTTTGGAAAGATGCTTAAGATGTGTGTGATCTTTATTGAATGTTGTAAAACACCCCCCCTCCTTACTCCTAACTTGCTGTCCAAATGTAGTTCTGACATTGTACACATGAGTAGAGCTTCAGAGAGTTAGACTTCAAAGATTTCTACTAGGAAATGGTTGTATTTCTATGATGTGAAACATCCAAGTGTTTCCAGATATTTGGCATATCAAGACAATATCTAGGGGATCATTTTTCCCAATTGTTTTGATGCTGAAATTTTGAATCTTTGGCATTTTCAAACATAGAGCCAAGTCCACCTTGCCACCAGATGATTTTCTTTTACCTGAAGGAAATTTTTCCTTTGTTCATTATTATTTTGAGGTGGTATTATGAAGTAAATCAAGTTGGGACCAGATTGAGTGGAATTCTGAGCTCCTCTTCCCTGGTTTATTTTTTTTGGTGTTAGAATTATAGATTTAGATGGAGAAGTGGAGAGTTAATTTTAGTCAACTCCCTCATTTTGTGGATGGATTCCACAGAGGTAAGTGATTTACTGAAGATCACACAGTTATGAATCAAGTCCAGGTTCTCCACTTTACATTTAGGTGCTATCTACTTTCTACTACTCTCTGAAAAAAAGGAATTTGGGGGAGGGAGGAGAGGTAAGAGAAGAAACATAAAAAGCACATTTGAAATGGAATTTTCTTTTTATTGAGGAGAGATTGACTTTCCAAATATGAAAATGACCTCATTGCTTGTTCTCTGAGCTCTGACCTAGTGGGTTCCATTAGGAACGACTGCCATGAAGAAGCATCCCATGCTTTTTTGGATTCCCACCAGCCCTCCATTTTGTAATCCATTGGCATCACCCTTTTCAGGTCAGGGCTCTTACATCTTCTGTTCACTGGGATCTGTTGCTATTTGCCAATTTAGTTTCTGCTCCATTTCTTCTCTGTTGAGACATTGCCATGACTGCCCCGTTCCACATACTAATGATTGACTTCTTGGAGCTGCCTCCCTTGATTCACAGTGGCACATTTTCCCACATGAAAATGGACACAGAACTTTGGCAGTATGCTTAATGGATTTCAGAGTCAATCTGAGTTAACCCAAATGTTGCTGCAACCTAGGAATCCAATAGCTAATCTCTTCTAGAGACCAAGGCATGATAATATTTTTATGCTAGAGGCTAGCAGTGTATCTCACTGTAATGGCCACTACTGGTTGCATCTGGCATTTCTGAAAACATCTTTACTCTCTGTTTTTCCCTTTATCTGCCGAAATGGTTTGCTGTTATCTCTCTTTTAGTATTACTTCAATATTTGACACATTAAACAGAAGGAAAATACAGCCACATACAATTCTATGGCCTTTTTTTTAAAAAAATGGAATAGGGAACAACATGGATTTATGAGCAGCAAGAAATTTGAGATTTTGGTATAGTATAAAGATTATTGACTTTGGAATGAGAGGAGCAGGATTCAGATTCTGATTGATGCATATTAAGTATGTGACTCTAAACATATCACTTAACTTTCCTCATTTTTTTCATTTATAAAATGAAAGACAATCTCTTCCAGATATCTATATCCAAAGATAGATAGATGTTTGCATATAAATACATATGTATTGATTATGTGTGCTTGTGTGTGCATATATATATATATGCACATAAATAGACAGATAGATATTTGTATATATGAGAACAAATGTGAGATGAGCAAATTTAGTCATCTCCATTCCAAATGTTCATTTGGACTATTTGTATTTTATATGTGATAGAACATTCAGAGCTTGTATTGATCTGATGAGTCAGTCAGACACACTGTACATTGTCCCTGACATAGTGATATCATTTGCAAAAGACAACTCACACATGCATGCATGCATGCATGATGCCTATATCGACATGTTATATATGTTTATGCATGTATACTTAGATACATAGATATTATACACACATACTTCATTTGGGATCCAGATGAGAGAGAAATTGCCATTTGTCTGCTGAAAACTTAACAGCATCATTGTTTTCACCCATCAAGATTTTTTTGGATTTGAATTCTAACTTCATTAATTAGCACTCATTACTGATGAAAATATTAATAGAATAAACTGACAAATAGAAGAATTGGTAAAAGTCTTAAAGGCTATCAAGCCCATCTCCTTCATTTTACAAATGAGGAAACTGAGACCAAGAGAGGCTAATTTACTTGGCCAAGATCATCCAGGAAATAGTGGCAGAAGCCATTCTTAGAGTTTTGTCCTCTAATTACTACACTCTGTTAGTTCTGTTCCTTTTCATTGTCTCCCCTTATTGATATTCAAAGTCTTCCCCCACCCCTACTTAAATTTACCTAAGAATAGACTGATATTGGTTTGAAATGGGGAGAATAAATACACCCTAGGGAGAGTTTGTAGGGAACCTTATCTATTTTTTTCAAACCCTCAATTAATCTGTATGAGAAGACAAGAATAGTGAATTATTAAATGTTACCACTAAAATCCTTTTACCTACTATTACCATGAACCATATAATAAATAATAAATAGCCTACCCCTAGAAGTTGAAAAGTAGGTAACCTTTTAATATTCTACTATGGTAAGCTTGTGGGAGAGGGAGCATGGGCTAGTGGATAGAAAATTCAGAAAGACCCAAGTTCAAGTTTGACTTTCAGCAGGTATGATGCACACATCATATTGTATATAAAACACTTGTGATACATATGACAGGATATGTATTGATCATATATAACTTAATGTGGTCCTAAGCAAATCATTTCTTTGTGTCTTAGATGACTCTCCAAGACTGGTCTACATTAACAGAGGGACTTCCTCCTGAGAAGCTTCCTGAAGCTATGAAAATTGCAGCTTCGGGTTTAAAAAAACTCAAAAAAATTTCCATGTAGTTATGGCCAGAAAGTCAAGGATTTTCCTCTTAGAATAGTAAAAGACCAATCAGTCATTGTGCTGAGGGAGCATGGAAAGGATCAAAGAATTTCACAGAGTTTCATCATCTTTCCTCCAAATAGTTTGAAATAATCTTATATCCCCATTGTTCATAAGAGCATAGATGTCAAGAGGAGCCTCTCATTTTAACAGATAAGCAAATTGAATCCCAGACAACTTGCATGATTTGCCCATGGTCATGAAAGTAGTTAGTAAATGGCAGCATTAGGATTTGAACTCAGGCCCTCTGACATCTAATTCAGCGCTATCTCCATTGTTTCAAGTTGACCTGTCTCTCCTACTCCAAATATTGATTTAATTATTGATGATGATGATGATGATGATGATTACAATTACTAAAATGAAGACCTCAACTACAAGTCAGGTTTCAAAGGATGGTGGTTTAGGTCATCTTCCTGGTATGGAAAGGGAGATGATGATTGATGATGATGATGTTTCCCTTCATTCTCAAGGAACACAATGACAAGCAAATTGAATAAACACAGCATCATTGTGAGTACTTTACCATGGAAGTGACTGTATCCCAGCAAGAAGAGTAATGGTCTGTTGTCAGACAACCTATTCATTGACTGTATGGCCCTGAGCAAATCATTCATCCATCAGAGACTCAGTTCCAACTTTGTAAGACCCATGGGGTTGGAACAGATTATCTCCAAGGTCCCTTTTCTAGTTCTCATGGATCCCTTGAGATAAACCCAGCCTTAGAAGTTGCCTTTGTCCCCAGGTTCAGGGAGATTTCAGGGTTTTCCTGCAGAGAACTCCTATTATCTTCTACGGAAAGCAAGAATATTTATTACTACTCAGTGAGTGTTTTCTTCCCTAAAGGCTGTGTGTTGGCAATTGGCAGTTCTCTTTCCAAATGACCACCATTAAGGTAATCATTTAATCCCACATGCCCCAAAATGAGCAGGACCTATATCATCCCTTCACCTCATATTTGTGCAGTCTCTTTGATGTCAGTGGGAATAAGTGAATTAATAAAGAACATGATGGAGTTCTTTCCATTTTGTAAGGAAAGAGGAGGGGCCTTGAACCAGCCCAGTCAGGTGCTGGTGTGGATAGCTCCCAATAGCTGAGCCTCCAGCAGCTATGCCACCAGGTTAAACCAGTTTCTCTTAATTATCCTTAAACAGTTTAACCCTTCCCAGCCTGTCACATTTGCTGCCAATGGCAGATCTGTAAAAATCAACTTTTTTTTTTCCATAATGACATTGATGATAACCTGTACTTTTGTAATGTTTTTATCTGCAAAAGTGGTTTGCAAACACTAATTAGCCGGGTCTCATAACAGCCCCAGGAATTACGATTGTATTATGAGACACATTTTCTGGATGATAAATATTGAGGCATAAAGGAACTATGTTATGGTTCTCTGCCACTTCAAAGTAAAGGTTCAATGGGCACAAAAGACTGTTTGATGTAAGATTGTCCCACCTGTCAGAGGAACACCTGACGTAAGGTTGTTTTCTGAGTAACTAAAATGAAACTTCAGCAAAACAACTTTTAATCACCTGATTTTCTTAAAAGCATCTACTCTTGAATTATTTTGGTAAGGGAATAGCTTGGCAAAGAAGATAACATACTTTATTTTGGGAGATATGAATTCAAATCCAGATTCTGGCATTTGCTGTGGAGTCCTGGCTAATTCAATGTCCTTGAGTCTCAGGAAACTCAATTTTGTGGATGCTTCATATACTAATGTATTAAGTGTGACCCTTGTGTTTCCTATAGGTGACTGAACAGATTCTGAGACATCCTTAAAGGAGACTTTCAGGTCCTCCTGCATAACATATGTTATATTTGATTGTTTCCCCAGGTCCACCATCTGCTCCCCTCAACTTGATTTCGAATGTTAATGAAACCTCCGTGAACCTGGAATGGAGTGGTCCTGAGAACACTGGAGGCCGTCAAGACATTTCCTACAATGTGGTGTGTAAAAAGTGTGGTGCTGGTGATGCTAGTCGGTGCCGATCCTGTGGCAGTGGAGTCCACTATACACCCCAGCAGAATGGTCTCAAGGGCACCAAGGTCTCCATTACAGACCTCCTGGCACACACCAACTATACTTTTGAAATCTGGGCCGTGAATGGAGTGTCCAAGTATAACCCAAGTCCAGATCAGTCTGTTTCAGTTACTGTGACAACGAACCAAGCAGGTAGGATCCTCTGTCTGTTTGCCTTCTGGTGTCAAATTGACATTTATTATAGAAAATGGAGCATGGTGTCATCCTATCCATAGGCAATGTTAAAGTTTTGCACATGAAGTTGAACCCCATGAGTTTAATGAAAAATCTATAAGTGGTATTTTACCAGAGGCCACGGGTGAATTTTTATTCAATCAGGTGTAGCCTATTTATGGAAATAAGAGGATGAAGAATCTTTTCCAGGACCTCTCAACTCCCTAAAGACTAATTCTTGGCACTGTAAATGTAATTTTCATAAACACATACTTTTCTTCATTGACCATACTTTTTTTTTCCCCACATGAATTTACATGGACCCACAGTTAATGATCAAGGAAATGACTTTGGTCAGTCTCCCTGTTCTTCAGAATTGAAAACTTATTTGTTGACTTATCTTAGTTTTATCCATATGTCTCTCAGTCTCCTAAATGGTAGCATCAAAGAGCTCCTATTTCCTCTCTTATCTAAATCATTTTCTTTCTAATTAATTCCTATCAGAAATAGTATCTGTTTGAGGGAATCACCCCTAGGTTAATTATACAACTGTTAAGAATGTTGATAGTAGGATCTTGTTTAGGTTATTTCCCAAAATAGTCCTTTGGTTTTTCTGTCTTTTACATGCCCCACTCACTTCCCTGATCATTTGTTCAGATTTTCGCCTAAGCACCCCTGCCATTGTTCTGTATTTTGGTGCATAGATGAGATATCTTGTGAATAGGATGTACAGGAAGGCCATTCAGTGGGTTAATGGATCATTGGATCCTTGGAAATGAGGAGAATATAAGAAGCTTGGAAAAGTAGGAAAGGATCAGGTTATGAGAACTTTAAATTATCTTGGAGGTAATAGGATCCACTGGAGTTTATGGAAGAGGGAAAGAACAGTCAGATTTCATCTTTAGAAAGATTAGTTTGACAACTGAATTGAGGATGGAGTGAAGATAGGAGAGATTTAGGGCAGAGAAGCCAATCAGGAGGCCACCTACTGCAATTTTTCATGCATGACCTCATGATGACACTGAGATGGTGGCAATGTTAGGTGAGAGAAAGAGATATGTATATAAGACATGTTGAAAACATGGAATGAAAAGGGCTTGAGGTAATTGGTGGTGAGAAAGGTGAGTTGAAGATGCCATCCAAGCCTGGGTGACTGGGAGCATTGGTGATGCCCTTTGGCAATATGGAAGTTAGAAAGAGGGGAAAACTTGGGAAGGTAATGAGTTCAGTTTTGAATATATTGAGCTTAACATTTCTACAGGATATTCAGTATGAAATTCCCAATAAGCAGATGGAGATGAGAGACTGGAGGTTAAGAAAGAGGATAGTACTCGATAAGTAGATCCAAGTATGATCAATGTGGAAATGATGATTGAATCCATGGAAACTGAGGAAATAACTAAGTCACATAATATATATATATATATATATATATATATATATATATATATATATATATATATATATATATATATGAGAGAGAGAGAGAGAGAGAGAGAGAGAGAGAGAGAGAGAGAGAGAAAAGATCCAGAAAAAAGATTTTATACAAGGCCTAATATGTGAGAAGCTTTGTGCTAAGTGCTTCTTATAAATATTGTCTCCTTTGAGCAGAACAAAATGTTGGCTTCACCCAACATGATGAAGATACATTAAAGGAGTTCAAGAAGATACATTCAAGGAGATAAAGATATGCAAGACAGGTATGAGTTGAACCAAGAGAGAGTAGTGTCGTGAAAACCTGGGGAGAAGAGGGCATCAATGGAAAGAAGGCTATCAAAGGTCAAAAGGATGAGAATAAAGAAAAAATTCATTAGATATGATGTAGAAAGCAGTTTCAGTTAAATGATCCAGGATGTAGAGTTAAGAGAATGAGAGAAAAGTAAATAGAAGCACCAATTAAAAGTGGTCTTTTTAAGGAATTTAGCCACAAAAGGAAGGCAATATTTAGAATAATGAAGTGGAAATTGAATGGATCAAGTCTTGCCCCTATATAGTTAATGTTTAGTATTGAGAAAATGCAATTTTTGAATTTGAGTTCAATTTGCCTTTCTCAAGGCAAAATCACTTGCTTTTTCTTCTTAAAATATTGTTTCATCAGATTTTCTATGCCACTGAATATAAGTAGTTTAGAATAATATTGCTTCATATGGAGATGCCATCTGCAGATTGGGAGGCAAGGAGATGATCCCTCTCACTTCTCAACAGGAGTGCCCAATATAACACATTCTCTTCTGTGCATCTTTGGGAGATATACTGCTGTGCCTTGCAAGCTAGAATAGGAAAGCTGATCTCATTAGTTGTAATAATGCCTTGTTCTCCATGAGTACCATTTTCTGGTGATGTTAATTGTGTGTTCACAGACAATCATGGAGACTATACCCTATACATTCATTCAATCCAATTCAACAAGTATTTCTTCACTCTTCTCCCTATTTAGGTATATTCTCTCCAATGGATCTATTTTCCTCATCAATAGGAATATTCTTTCCAAAGATGCAGAACATGATCTATTTTTGCCTGCCCATGCTTATTCATGCCCTCCCATAGTTGTGCTACACAGGTTCTATCCAGAATATGCCAAAACCCATCCTTATCTTTTTCTGGGTGATTCTCAATCATGATCTTACCTGTATTCTCCACAGAGGATCCACCTAATAAGATGAAAGCCTTCCTCAATAAGGTTTTTACATTTCAAAGGTATCAGATAAACACTGTGATAGTACATGTATAAGCTCAGAGAACATGACTCCCCCTTCCACCATTATCTGTATCACTACACACACATACTATTTTGATTATCTTATCTTAGATGATGTCAGTTCTTAGGCTGCCATTTACTTGTATCCACCATTGAATCCCTTCTAATCCATAAACCTATTATCTATAATTATACTATTTTTATTTGCTATTTCAGTGGTTTCTTAGCATTAATGTTATATGATGTAATAATTATGAAGCTCAGCTTCATAATTATTACATTTGTTGTTTCTTAGTCTAACATGTATTTCAGGTGAGGTTTATTATCTTTTTTTAAACTTTTTTTTTGCCAGATATTTTAAAAGAACTTTTATCATTTCTTTTTCTGATTGTAAAATATTTCAAACATAAGCCTTAATGTAGAATTGACACTAAGATTTAGCATAATAGCAGACTGGTGATGATAGTATTATAATGGAAATTAAATGACATTGGAGGCATGTCTAAGACAGACAGAAGGGGGCTTCATTTTTCATAACTGGGGGCTAAGATATTGGCATTTTTCCCCCATAAAATTTTTTGATAAAGTATTCTTGGTAGACTTTGAAGCATTCCAGTCATCTCAAGAGCAGTGAAGCCTTATATTGCCTGTTAATTGTCTTTAAGTGATTTTTCTAAAGTCTTTTTTATCTGACTTATTTGAGTGTCATGATTCATTTAGCATAGATAGATTAGATCAAGAATTTTTTTTTGTCTTTGGTGTGCTCCTTTTAGGTGAACATCAGCTCTTGGGTATACCTGTCCCAGGATTCCAAAGCAATATCATTGGTGACACTTAGTCATCACTGGGACAGAGAGGAGATCTACTCAATTTAAAAGCTACACAGGATTAAGATTTTCTTCAATTTGAGATTCTTTCCCCTAGAACCTAAGTGATTTCTAGATTCTCTCAAAGTATTTAGGCCTAATCAGAATCTTCTTCCTCCCTACTGGCGGTAACCCTAAGAAAGTGACTTGCTCAGGGTTACATAAATGAGGTAGTGGCACAGTGGGGTAAGACTTCATCTTTTTACACTCACATAAACTTTTTTTTGACAAAGTAACTTCATACAACATTGTTTATTCTGCAGTATCTTGATATAAAAAATAACAGATGAAGGGATTGGCAAGCTAAAATGAATCCTCCAGTGATAGATTTGGCTAAAAAAAGACTTTAAGGGCTCTAGCATGGTGCATATATTTAGATGGGGGTGTGTGTTTGTGTGTGTGTGTGTGTGTGTGTGTGTGTGTATGTGTGTGTGTGTGTTAGAGAGAGAGAGAGATTTGATGTCATTGACTGAGAAAACTCAGAGAATCAGTTTTTGAAAGTGGAAGCTCTTCCTCAGCTCCCTAGTTCAAACTATCTATGAAATGAATCATAATGAGATTCATTTCATGGATAACACATCTGCTTTTCTTAAATAAACTATGGTATCCAGAACTGAACATGGTACCAATCTGCTAACTAAAGTCTCACAGCGAGAAAATAGCCTCCTGTTTGACCACTTAGAGATTTACCCATATTTGCAAAATTAGTATATGTCTCTGAGGGCTAGCAGCCTATCTGTTATACTATACGGATAGACTGATAGACTAGACTTGGGATTTTATTAATATAGAGAATTTTCTAGTGAGGAAACTCCTTCTATCAATATTGATCAGCATCTTATGGTCTCTGAGAGGCCCTAAGAGAATCAAGAGTTTAAAAGGGTTTACCCAGAGTCTTGGAGACAGTATGTATTACATATGGGTCTTGAACCTAGGTTGTTCTATTCCAAGGCCACCTTAGTAACCATCATGCCATGTTGACTTCCTCCCCCCACCCATGGTAAATGCTAATAAATGCTTATTGATGGGTTGATGATTAATTTCCACCCCCTTGCTCAAGGGAAAGGGGGATTTTAGGAACTGTGAATCATCACATCTCTAAGGTTGGGTTTGTATTTTTGTGTTTGATCCACCTTTGAAGTAATGCAACCAATTGTTATATCCAAGAGAAGATTAGTGTAGATATATTCATGTGGGAGAAGCATCTGAGGATAACAGGAGACTGAAATAATTTAGAGAGGTCCAAGTCTTAGACACAATGGGAAATCTGGCTTGTGATAAATCAACATTCTGTACTTTTTTTTTTTTTAAATTGTTCTCTAAGGCTCAAATTGCTTCATGTTCTATTTGTTACCTGAGTTTGGGATACGTCTCTTGATAGACCATTTGAGTCTTCACCTAAGCTAGATGAAGTAATTCTCATTGGCAAGTTGGGACTTGGGGGGTTGGGGTGGGGATCCTCTATAAAAATGAATGAAGGCACTTAACCACCCTGTGGGTTTTTGTTTTGTTTTGTGTTTTGTTTTGTTTTCTGTTGACTTCTCTGGCAACAGTTGTACTTAAGACTGGTTAGCTTAACCTCTATAAGGATACAAAAGAGAAAGGCAAAGAACATGTACCCAGATAGGTAAGTATAAAGGAATTTGAGGTGATAGAAAGCACTAGCAGCTAGAAGGATGTGGAAAGGCATTATGGAAAAGGTGTCATGAAAGCCGAGCCTTGGAGAAGATAGGGAATCTGATAAAAAGATTCTGTGCCCCTCTTGCAAATGAATGGAAGTAGAAGGCATAATGCTTAGCTTGTGCAACCTCTACTGGAATGTAGAATGATGAACATTCCTGGACCTTCTCTTCTTCATCTGTAAATTGAAGGGCTTGGACTAAATGACCTCTGAGATCACATCTAACTTTAGAACTTGGTGTAGTGACTGCCTGTAGTGGCTTCAATTCGGGAAGTCTTGGAGTTCAAATTCTGCCTTCGACAATAGCTCTGTGATCCTAACCTGAGTCACCTAATCTCTTTGAGCCTCAGTTTTCTTATTTGTAAAACAGAAATAATTCTAGGAACTACCTCAAAGGGTTGTTGGGAGGAAGAAATAGAATAATGCATGCAAAGCACTTTCTAAATTTTAGTGTTTTATGTACATGTTATCACTATCCATCAGTCATCATCATCTATCATAAAGTGATATGACTAAAGTTCTAAGAACCAGATTGTGGAAATCTTTGGCTAGAAGAAGTCTGCATTTTATCTTAGGGAATTATAAGAAAACTTTAATCATTAATGAGATATTTCCCTTAAAAAGATTATTTTGGTATATCTGTGGGTGAGTTGTAGAAGGGAAGAAAATGAATTCAAGGAGACCAATAGATGGATATTTCAATCATTAGAATTACATTAAGCTTCATTAAGTAGATGCAGCCCTATCTTTGGAGAAAGCATATCCCCCCCAAAAAATCATAATAACTTTATGTTAAAAAAGGAACTCTAAAACAGTCCAGCATGGTCACATGTGGCACCATTAGTATCTGCTGTTAATACTTTTGTATACAGGAGACACTCAATAAATGTTTCATAAGTTGACTAAGTAACATGATGATAGATGCTAGTCTTGCTCTCCAGATCTAGGAATCAGTAGCAAAATGGATTTTAGGGTCAGAAGACCTTGCTCTGCCACACATTACTTATGTAGCTTCGTCTCTCTGGGCCTTCATCTGTGAAATGAAGGGGTTGGCCTAGATTATCTCCATGATCCCTTCTAGCTCTAAATCTCTAATCCTTTAAGTCTAATAATACTGGCTGTCCCAAAAGACAGTGCAGTTTTAAGCGTTAATAGCTTAAATTACTTAAAAATAAGCTAAGACTTTTGGGATGTGCTCATATGGTCTTGTCTTCACTCACCCTGAAGAATAAATTAAATTATCTGGCATCAGAAGAATAGAATCTCAGAGTTCAATGAGATCATTGAAACCATCTAGTCTAACTCATACCTGAACCATCTCCTTGAGAAATGAACCCCTGACCTTTGCTTGAAGACTTCTGATAAGGAAGATATAGGATTTGGGGGGGGGGGGCGCGGGATAAAGGGGATAGTGAGGGTGGGGATTATCTCTTGGGATAGCCCATTTCCTTTTCATATAATTAATTATTAGGGGAAAATTTTCCTTATATGGAATCAAAAATCCATCTCTCTAAAATTTCCACCCCAAATCAAAATATTATTTGTCCAAGGTTGTTTCCATAATGGTGTAGCTATTCATTCTTTAAAATGCAAAAGAAGGTGGATAAGAAATTCTCATGACACTAACAAGATTCCCTCTCCTGCCATAGATAGTACTGGCAGGAAGTTTGCTGAATGGTATAAGATGTCGTATACTTGTTTAATTTTCTTAGAGGGTAATATTGGGAGACTGTTCAAAATTAAAAGTAAAACTTTCCACAGAGACCTCCTGTGTGGTCTTCCAGAAAATCTTTGGTTTAGAAAGAATTGCAGTCAACCCCAGTAAAACTTATTACAGCTCCGTAATTTTCAATTCACAGTCACCAGGATAGTTTACCTTTGCTTAGCAAACTCTTCCTTCATAGTTAGTGCAAATTAACAGGATAGACAAAGATTCTGGGTAAATGTTTAAATTCCAGAACATTTTAAACTTTCTCAAACACATTAAGATCACCCATTTAAACACATACACTCACACATGCACACACAGAGACAATTATGTGCTAATTACAAATCATTCCAATCTTTTCATTAAAGCCTATTCCCTTAGGACCTCTACTAGGCTACTTGGTTAGACTATCTAAAATATGTCCCTGAAAGCTGTAAAGAGACATTTCAAAATGGCTTTCACAGTTGGTCTGAATTCAATTAGATAACTCATCAAGCTTAGGATATGCTATGTTTGGAGGGTGGGGGTGAATAAAATTAACTTTTAAAAATTGATACAGTAATTTCCTAAGATTCAGCACTAGAAAACCTAGGAGTCAGAAGAGGCTTCTTGTCAGGTGATAGTTGGATTGAACTTTGACAGAAACTAGGGGTTCTATGAGGAACAGAAAAGAGGGTGTGCATTCCAGAGAGTAATTGGAAATAAGCTGCCATGGAAGGTAGGTTGGTGCCAGATTGTATTTTGCCAACCAAAGAAAGGAATTTGTATTTTATCCCAAAAGTATGAGAGATTTGCCATAGCACTTTTTTGTTTTATTTTGTTTTTTAGGTTTTTGCAAGGCAAATGGGGCTAAGTGGCTTGCCCAAGTCCACACAGCTAGGCAATTATTGTCTGAGGTCAGATTTGAACTCAGGTACTCCTGACTCCAGGGCCAATGCTGTATCCACTGCGCCACCTAGCCACCCCCCATAGGATCTTGATAGAGGGATAAAATTATCAGCTTTAGGAATTTCCATTTAGCAGCTATATGAAGAAAGGATGGGAATGTAGCGATGCCAATTAGACTGCTCCTGTATTAGGCAAGGTGTGACATGATGAAGACCTGAACTAAATTAGTGGTTGTGTGAGTGGAAACCAGGTGATTGGATGAGAGATATAACATTGAGGTAAAATGATTTGATGGGGTGTGACAAGTGAGTCAGAGAGAAGAATCAAGAATGACTCTGAGGTTGCACACCTTTGTATCAGGAATGATGGTATTATTCCCAGGACAAATACAGAAGATAAGAAGATTTTAAGGAAAACATTATGAATTTTATTTTCAACATGTTGGATTTAATATATATATATATGTATATATATGTATGTATATATATACACACACATATATATATATGTATATAATTTCCAGGACTTCTTATTACAGGTATCCAATAGAAAGTTGATAATGTGAGATTAGAGTTCAGGAATGAAAAAAGAATAAGTTTAGATAGATTGATCTAGAAACCATTTTCATAAGAGTTAATAACTGAACCCATGGGAGTTAGTAAAGTCTCCGAGAAAGTATGAGTAAAAAAGAGAATTGAGTCCAGATTAAGAGCCATGAGTTTTACCTAACAGAGAGGATGGGACATCGATAATGATCAGATGTTACAGAGAGGTCAAGGATGTTAATTTAATAAAGGCCATCAGATCTGACATTTTATACATCATTGGTAACTCTGGAGAAAAATCTTTTCAGTTGAGTGATAAGGACAAAAGCCAGAATTCAAAGCATTGTTCAGTGAGTGTGAGGTGAGAAAATAGAGCGAATAGTGAATGAACTGTTTCTAAATGTTACTGCTAATATTTATCAATATATCGATAACATTTTCTCATGTATGTATATCATTCATTTACATCTAAATATACACACATTGCTAAAACTCCATCATTATAGCTCAGGTGAAAACTCTTATGTTTTTGACATAACCATAGTAGACACCTTAGATGATGGCCAAACCCTTCTCCCAATACAAAGTTTATTTAAAATTTTATTCATGGATTTTGTTTTTAGCACCATGAATATTCAAAGACTTGTCCCCAATCCTTCACACCAAGAACTCTCCCTTAATGTCAAAGAATGCAGATAAGCAAAGACAATGGTTATAGTCATTGTTTTTGATAGCACTTGTAATCTCTCACTTCAGTTCTAAAAATATGAAGATGTGTTTTATCATTTTTGGAATCAATATTGCCTACCCAAACTTCTTTATGTTCCATTTTTTTTATCCTTTTAAATTGAATTCATATTCTTTGGAAGGAAGAAATAATTGGTTGACACTTAAAACCAATACACTAAGTGTTTTGTGTTTTGTTTTGTTTTTTTCAGAATACTTTTAATTTACTGGGTCTTAAGTAGGCCATCAGTGTCAGATGAATGTAGGATGTATTATATAAGAAGCAGTTGTCATATTAAATAAAGGCGATGTTTTTATTCACCATCTAACTGAATTGGGAACATTAAAAAATGTTGCCATGGAAGCTAATGGTGGGGCCTTATATCACTGCCCCTTATTCTATAATCTATGTACCCCAGCAATCTGCTGGCTCTCTATATATAGAACAGTGGCTGTCCATCCTCTAAGCCTTTCTCCACCTAGTGTATCCCAGAAATGGAAGGAAGGCTTGGACTGATGGTATGTGAGTGGTCACACAGGAGAGGTTTCACAGCTCAATGAGTGGACACAAATCAATCCAACTCCTCTTGGATCTCATTTTTGCATTAGTGATTTTAAGCAATTGAATTTTATAGAATCTAATTTAAGTGAGTTCATTGAGTGAAAAGCAGAGAGGCATTTTGTTGTGTTAGGGATTTTTAAATGATCTTTTAAAAAATATTCTCATCTCATTTTTTTTTGCTTCCTCATTGAAAGCTATCTTATTAAATTGGACAAATTTTTAAGCCACTGTGTCAATGTCATTAGTTTCTCCCTCCCTTCCCTTCCATTTTCCATGTTAAAAAATTTAGTAGAAGGAAAAAAAATGTAGATGTATTTAGTGGGATGATGTGAAGAGCAGAGGGGTCCTGGCAGTTACACTTAAAGGGAAATAGATATGTCTTCCAGATGGTAAGGGAAGGTTTCATGGGAAAGCTTGGCAAAGTTGGCCTGGGAATTCATTCCAGGCTTGTACTCATCTTGCAACAAATGTCAAAGGCTGTGGTGACATTATTGAGGACAGGGCTATTGGGACAAGACAAGGAAGACCGAAGATGGAAGGGGAATTGAATCATTCAGGGTGACCTGGTGAGGTAAAGGATGAAAACGAAGCTCTAAGCAGTTTATCTTGGTCAAAACATCAAACAGAAATGAAGACTTGCAGGTGATTTGAGCTCAGGTTGATTATACAATCATGTCTGACTCTTTAAGACCCCACTGGGGCTTTCTTGGCAAAGATACCAGAGAGCTTTGCCATTTCCTTTTCCAGTTCATTTTACAGATGAGAAAACTGAGGCAAATAGTTCCTAGAGTCACACAGTTAGTGTCTGAGAATAAATTTGTAGTGAGGTCTTATTAACCATTCAGTCCCTGTGCTCTATCCACTGTACTACCCGGCTGCCTAAGGTTCATTGGATCCTTGATTTAGAGTTAGAAAGGACCTTTGAAATCACTAAGTCTATCTTTCTCATTTTTATAGAAGAGGAAATTAAGCTTCAGAGACTTCAAGTCATATGCCCGATGTCTGAGGAAAGACTTAAACCCAGGTCTTGCTGACTTCAAGTCTGACATCTTACCATGCCTATGGCTGTTCAGAAGGGAAGGAAGGAAAGGTAGGAAGGAAGGAAGGAAGGAAGGAAGGAAGGAAGGAAGGAAGGAAGGAAGGAAGGAAGGAAGGAGGGAGAGAAGGAGAGAAGGAAAGAAGGAAAGAAGGAAGAAGGAAGGAAATGATTCAGGAGATTAAAAAAAGTAATTGTGATTGGTTTTGCAAATAGCCTAAATGTGCAACTAAGTAAGAGATAATGACAAATAAAAAAAAAATGGCCCTGAGGTTTTTTGTACTAGAGGTACTTTGTGAAATGACAGAAACAAACAAACAGAAACAGTGAGCAGGAGAATGATATAAAGAATTAACTTTTGGGTTCACTGCACTTGCAGTATAATGGATTTTCAGGAGAGACTTCTGTAGTTCAGAAGTTTAAATAATGCATAGACTGCTTGCATTGTGAAGATGATCCATTTGTCTTTTTTCTTTTCACTTAACAAGGATTAATTTTCTCTCCCACTATCCTTCCCATTTGGAAGAAAAAGAAAATTCTTGAAACATATACATATATATATATATATATATATATAGTCAAACCAAATAAATTCTGATATTTGTCATATTTTTTAAAAAAATATTCATCCAATTCAGCACTGGATGAAAATCTTTTCTGAGCCATTTCTGGGCAAAACATGGCAAAATGTCATCTAATATACAGGTAACATGTGAGGCTATAAGTGCAAAGACAAAAAGTTCGAAAAGCAGGAAAAGCAAGTGAAAAAGTCTGTAACCACTGTTTAAGACACTCCCAGTTTTAAACCCCAATTTTTTCAAAGAACAGTATGTTTTTATACAGATATATACATATATCTGTATACATATATATATATATATACATATATGTGTATCTGTCTCTACATACCCACAAAAACGTATGTATACATATTGATAGCAACTTTTCTACTTTTCATATTTATGTGTATATGTAATTTATTCATATGCATATATATGTATATACAAAGTCCTTTTATTTTTTTGGAGGGGGCTATGTATCTCCAGAACTGTATGGAAGATACAACTCAAGAGAAATTATCAAAAATCCTCATACAGTATTTGTGGATATGAAATATTTGCCGAGTATGAATTTGCCATTCACCTAGTCTCTGCTGTTGAGATGAGATCTTTCAAAGACCTCAAAGGAACAGAAAGGAATGATGACCCATTGAAGTTTCCTTTTCAATGCACATGTGATTATAGGCCTGAGAGCGCACCCCAGAATAGAGAGCATTGTAGCCAAGCTGTAATTTTCTCATTAACAACTCTGTATTCAGACACAGACTGCTGGCTGAGTTGATAGCAAATGTTAAATGTGTATTTTAAACCATGCATTTATGTCTATTAAAACAAAAAAAAAAAAAAGAAGAGGAGATGAAGTTTGCATCTGATTTCATCATGAAAGGAATTTTGGTTCTCTTGAATATTGGAACCATTACCATTGTTGTTAGGGATGAGTATGAATGGAGTTTGGAAGAGTGGCAAGGAAGTATCTAGGTTCTTGTACCCCACCAGGTTTCATAAATTTACATTCTAGGTGGGTGATACTCTACTCTGTAAGGAGGGAGAAATCCCAGCATTCCAAAGAACCTTACTAAATTAACCAGCTTCAAGCTTGAATGAACAGCTTAGACAAGCAGTATGTCAAAGAGAGCCAAGTGGTAATTATGGCATTTAAATAAAAGTTTGGTCTCATTTTTTCCCCCTGAAAATGTGAATGTTTCACTGTGAGAGATGAAGGTTACTTATGCATCCCCCAGGCTGAGCACACTGTTATTCCTGTCTCCTTCCTTCCTTCCCTTCATTCCTCCACAAACACAAAAACACATACACTCATAAGGACATTCGCTCACCAGATTTTTCTTAACACTGACTGTTTGGAGTCTGATATTTCATTTCTTGGCTTGTTACCCTGAATGCCACCAGCTTGTACACCCTCTGGAGAAGCCATCAATTGCTTTGAAAAATATGTACCAGGGCTGGGATGAGAAATGAACACAAGGCTAGCACAGGTTTTTGATGGGCTTCTAAATTTTCTTTTTGTCACTCCAACTGACTGAATTAATTACTATATCTCCCAAAGTGGCCAGGGACACCAAGGGTCCAGTCTGCAGTTGAGCATCAGTAAAAAGATTCAGGGAAATTTTATCAAAGCTCCCATTAACCCCCTGCTGATGTCCTTAAAGAGGATTTTTTTTTAATAATATGAAAACACAAAGACAGCAACTGAACCACTGGTCCTCTTGAGTGCATTGAGAAGCTTTAAATCTATGGTGACTAATTAAAATGCCAGACTATGGAGCACAAATAAACATGGTCTGCTTCTGAATCTCAGAGTTCCTGGGCTATTTCACAAATTGGCATGTTGTGCATGATATTTATACCAATTGTCTGTAGTGGGAGGGAGTTTGTTTTCTTCTAGATACAAAATTGTTGCCGTTATTATTACTTTTTATTATTATTATTGGTTTGGTTTGATTGTTTTTTAGGTTGCTGGGTTGTTGTTTTTTGGGTTGTTTTTTTTTTGCCATGTAAATGGGTTGACTTCATCCATCAATGTGAAAAATAACCTACTTAGTTTTTTTTTTCCTCAACCCATCTTCCTCCTTCAAATATGTGAGAAGGACATGAAGAAAGATTCCATAGGATGCTTATAGGCTTTTATAATCAAAGATGAGAAATGCTACCAGACATTGGTGTGGTTACTTTCTTGGTGAACATTGCCTCTTTCATTGGGAAATGTCACTTCCCATTTGGACCTACTTGTGATTTAGTATATGGGGAGGTTCTGTTAGTGTGGCAGACCTTCAGTGACATTCTCTAACTTCCAGTGAGTGGGACAAGTACCTTACTAACAGCATATGCCGAAAGGATGCTTTAGTCCATCCAAACAGTCTGGTTAAATTCCAGTCATTTTTTTTTTGAAGTCTGATTAAGTCATCAGGTCTACCATAAAGTTACTTTTCTATGGATACCCTGTGCACCTATTTTGCTGTTTGCCTGTAGCAAACAATGATGGATAGCTTCCAAAAATCTTTTTAATGGATTTTGTAGAAAAAGTGAAAGATAAATACAAAATCTTATCTGTGTTGTTCCTTTTTTTATTTTGTAATACACCCCAGGATAGGGAGATTATTATTTGAAATCCTGTAGACATGCAGATACATTCTTCATGTTTAAAAATGTGTATTTGTCAAAGGCAAATGCTAGGGCAGAGAATGGATTTTAGTGTATAAGCCTTCCCCCCCCACCCATGCATTCAAAATCAGTGACATGGAATTACAAAAAAATACACGGATAACTTCTCCATTTGAATATATAGCAACAAACTCAGAAGTATGAACTGAACAAAAACACCTGCCCCTGACAGGTAGGATACATACATTATTAAATACAAGTGATTGGATTAGCTAACTTCATTTATTGGAATGAACATTGAAATAAGGCATGCTCATAGTAGATCCCTGGAAATACTGTATTTGTCTATATAACAAGCATCTTGTTTTATGTCTGCTTGATGAGTCAACCCTGATTTTTTCTTTTCTTTTTTTTAAGTCCACCATTCTTTACTTTCTTTTCCAAAGCTTCTGCAACTCACAGCCACAAGCCACAGGTTTTGAATGTCTAAGTAGGATCATGCTTAATTGAATATCCCCCCCTACTCGTGGGATAAATAAAGTCTTTTCTATCATTTGAAAATTGAAGGACTTTGCAAGATTAGCTGGCAGAGTTCTGGCATAGGTCAAAACTCACTGGAAGATGGACTCTCCTCAGAACTATCTGTGCATGTGCATGCCTTACAGAACTTTATTAAAAGGAGATAGGCATAAGGAGATTTTTAAGCTTATCATTACTTTAGTTAACATTTACTCACTCATTAAATACTGATTCCTTCTGTGTGAGAAGTAATTCCAAGAGGTGCTGGGAATAACAAAATAACAAGAGAAATGAAAAATAGCCTTTGTCCTTAGGAAGCTTACATTTTTCTCAGGAGAAATAATATGTATATAAATAAATGCAATATTTAGACAATAATTGGTAACTTTTAGGTGATACAATGGATGGGAGTATTAGAGTTAAGAGACAGGTAGCCCTGGCTTTGAATCATACTCAAGTAAATTACTTTTCAGGGGATGATAGTCAAGTCACTTAAATTTTCTCATTGTCATATGTAGAATGAGGATAATAATGACACCTACCTCACAGAATTGTTGTGAGAATCAGATAAGATAGCATTTAAATCAAAATGAAAAAAATCAAAGGACTATAAAAGTACTATTGTTGTCATCATTGTTGTTTAAATATAAAAAAAAATGTTTTCTTAAAGAAACCACTAATATTGGGGAAGGTCAAGCTAGGTGAACTATAGGAGGTGACCCTTTGATTCTTGAAATAGAGTAGGAATTGTGGAAGGTGGCATGAAGAGGGAATAATTCCAAGCATGGGAGACAATAGCCTGTGCAATAGGAGACAGTGTTTTACATTAACTGTTGCAAATAGTCCATAGTTGGCTGGACCATGGAGTCCTCTTTCTCTTGAATAAGGGAGTGTAAATTATAGGCTTAAGGATTCCATCAATTTTGTCTTTTAAGAAAAAAATGATAACATTAAACAATTTAATGAAGAATCAAATCCTATAAAAGTAAGAACACTCTATTGTATCTCAATGAGTTAGACTTGCCATGGAAAACAAAAGGAGTAATGGCAGTATTTGTAGCATCTTCTCTAAACACATGAACTATAATGAACTCATAGATTTGAAAATCACGGTCTGTGAATCTCAACAGATCATTCACGTGGAAGATTCTCTGAACATATTGTGAAGCTTATTTTCAAGGAGAAGGATGAATAAGAAAGCCTTTAACTTTCCCCTTAACTCGCTTCAAGATGGTGTTTTTCATGGATACCAACTTTGGAGGGAACTTTTTCCTTATCAGGCCATGAACCAGACA
The DNA here is from genome assembly GCF_037893015.1 of Macrotis lagotis. NCBI lineage: Eukaryota > Metazoa > Chordata > Mammalia > Peramelemorphia > Peramelidae > Macrotis > Macrotis lagotis. Next base: position 65,476,980 of record NC_133663.1, read on the forward strand.
GCTTCCATAAACAATGATGATAGTGAAATGGAGCCATGCTCCAATACCATTCAGGGAGCCCAAATTGTGGGACTCTTTATAAGTAAGATAAACTGACATCTTTCTGGTACATCCCAGATGTTTTCCAAAATGAAGCATTGTTACACTAAAATTCCCATTGTGGCAAGTTTTATTACGGCAAGACTCCAGTATAATATATAAACTGTTTCAAATGTCACTTTAAAAAAATAGAAAAAAAGCTTTTCTGGAATGTTTGGAAATGTTTTCATATTTTGCATTTGATGTAATCCATAAACAATTTGGAACATTGCAAGAGATTCTTACTTTGGGTAGTTCAATCAGATCAGACTTAGGTGTCCCCCTCATAATTCTAAAATTAATAGGATCATAGAATCTCTCTTCTCCCCCTTCATGCTTAACTTGAAAAATTTGCAAGTTGTATTCTAATACCATCATTTTACTGATACTCTCTCTGAATTTTTATGCTCTTGACTCTTCATTTTTCTTATTCATGATTTGGAGCTTCTCCCTGTGGCGCCCCCCCCCACCCCACCCCATGACTGTAAAAAGTTCAGATATTTTCCTTTTAGATTTGCCTTTTCTTATCCCTTGATCATTTCTCTATTGGGAAATGTCCAGTTTTATATTAATCTTCTATATGTACAAATATGACTACTTTCTGCTCTTTCCCTTCTCTAATCCCAATCAAATCTAGACTATGCTTTCCATGTTTCCTTGTCTTTTGGTAGAGGAAGCAGCATTATTTTAAATATACTGTATTATAACTTAATCTAAAAGTTCTCCATACCTTCCTTTCTATAGCTTATCTCTGACTTTTATCTATGTGATAAACTGTCTTTTGAAATGGGCCATGAGATAAGAAAAGAGTCACCTTAATAAAGGATAATACTCAAACTTCTCTTAAAATATGGTTCCTCATTCTTTGAATGATTTTCCAGATAAGTTGGAATTTGGGTCTTCTAGGGAACTTTTCTGATCCTATCTATGCCAACAACTTTTTCATCTTCTATCTTATAAATTTCAAGTCTTAATTCGCTTATGTTTTCTAGTTCTTAGCACAATTCATTATTCACTCCAGGTACTTCATAAGTGTTTCCAGTTTTAGAATTGAATCTGTTACACATAATCATAGAATCATTGCTGTTCAAGCCAAGTTTTGTAGTCATCCTAAAGGATAAGAAACTTTAGCCTAAAAATGCCCCCATAGTAGTAAAAAAAAAAAATACAATTCCAAAGCCAATGTTGTGGAATTGTTTATGTTGGCTTATCTTGGTCCTCCCTTGTTTCCTTCCATCCAGAACTGTAAGCATTCTTTGTCTGTGAACTTGCCAGTTTTGTTTTTCTCCTATTCTGTAAGCAGCTCCAGTGTTTTTTAAATTTAAGGAAATAGAAAGGTGAATTCAGCTTCAAAGATTTCTTAGGGCTGACAAAACAGTAAGGAGCTGGCTTTCTGAGTTATTTAGTTATGATAGTTTGTTCTTTTGAATGTCAGGATTGCCCTTTTAAAATGACCATTAGGAAAATAGGATTCTCTTTCCAAGTGCATATATATATATGAAAGGGAATTTGATGGATCATAAGATAAATAATGGTTCTCTGGACCTTTTTTTACTTTAGGTCACCTACTTGAATCTCAGCTCCATCAGTAAGTGGCCCAAGTCCTTGTCATCTGGCTGCTGCTTAGTGGCTATGTAAATGGAGTTGGTCTCAGGCCAGGTCTTAGTGGACAGGTGTTCCCATAATAAGTGACACTAATTGACTCCCCATTATCTCAGCTTATAACAGGGTGGACCTTCATTGATACAGTGATGAAGAATGAGGTTATCCATGATGGATTCAGGTGCCATTCATAAAAAGAGAAAGTGGTTTCCTGAGCCAAGAACACTATGGCCCTTCTTGCAAATGTCCTGCTGCTCTTACAAATATTCCATCAACTTGGAAAATATAAAATAGGCATTCAGTTTTAAGAGTTCCAATAACCTATGGCCCCTGAACCCATTTTGCTGATGTCAGGAAAACTGTTGGAGTTTGTGTTTTTTTTTCCCATTGGAGGTTGGAGCTCAAAGATCTTCCATACTTTCCACACACACACACACACACACACACACACACACACACACACACACACATATATCACACATATATACACACTATATGGAAAGAGGTGGACAACTGGGTGATGTCATTCATGCTGCTCATTTTGAAAAGTGTGATGATAAGGTCACTTTTTAAAATAAAGAGCTAAAGATAGCTTACTTTGGTGGGAAATTTAAACCCTATTTTAACTGTGAAGTGGGTGACAAAGCACAAGAGAACTTTGTTAGGACAATCTATAGTTTCATTCAAATTCTATTTTTGTCAAAAATAAAATCTCAGGCAACAACAAAGACAACAGCAGACATAAACCATATTGCTTTGTGATGTTGAAAAAATTTATTTGCTATGTGGAACAAGATCCAAAATGACCTGGTCTCAGTGAAAAACAGCTGACAAAGATACCAATATGAAATTTCCCATTCTCTTTTTTTCCTTTTGAGCTTCTCAAAGATGTCCTCTTTTCTTTTTTTTCTTACTTTTTTTTTCCTTCTTCTTGCTTTGTGTGGTTTTTCTGTGATGGGAATAATTCCTTTCTCAGGCTATGATTAGCACATCTTAAAATTCAAAATGAAAAAAAAATCAAAATGATGCCACCTTCTAGATCTGTTTATTGAAGAATAAAGGTTGCCTTAGTAGGATGAGCAATGCCTCACCAATATTTGAAAGGTTTCCCTTATAGGTCAGAAAACTTCAAGTGTGATAAAGACTAATAAATCTTGTTTTGTTTTGTTTTTTTTAATTTGGTTGGTTTCTGGAGTGGGCTCTTAAGGATTTTTTTTGACCTGTAAATGTAAATTTGTGAGTATGGAAGGTGAAAGGCAAGAAGAAGGATTTATTGTATATATTTATTATCTAGGCTTTTAGAGTCCCTGTGATTAATATATCTTTAACTGGGATGGATCTAGATGAATGTCGGAAAGTGAAATGCTTTAGGCATTGTCTTATTGGTTTCTGATTTAGCAATCAGTTGAGTAAGAAAGGAAACTGAATCTGGAAGGATTATTTTCCCTTTTTTCAGATCTGGAGTGCATGAAGCCCATGATTCATCTGTCTGAAAAGAGGGGAGGTGTGTTTTTTTTTAAACAGAACAACTGAAGGCTTCCCTCTTTCTGTATATTTAGACTTTGACATCCTCAGAAGGGCTTCTTTCTCACTGGCTTCATTCTCCATATTCCAAGCTAATATATTATAACCCCGGCACCCACTTTAAATATTCACTTTGAGAAGAGTTCCTTCTTCCAGCAAATTGCATCTTTGGAGCATCTCAGAATGGAGAAATGTGATGATGTGGAGGGTTTCCACTCAAGGGTGTGAAAGTTGAAGGAAAAGAATAAGCTGCCCAAAAGGGTATAGAAGTGAAGTTATCTGCGTCAAACACATTGAAGTGGTAATGATCATAATAAACAGCAATGTCTTGAAAAAATTAAAGGAACAATGACACGAAATTCCAGATTGTTGGCATGGCACATGGGAAAGTTTGTTGTATTTGGAATTAAAGCTCCTGGATTCTAATACTGACTCTGTGACTTATGTGATCTTGGGCAAAAGGCACTGAGTTCAAATTTGGCCTCAGAGACTTAACAGCTGTGTGACCCTTGATAAGTCATTTGATCCTGTTTATCTCAGTTTCCTCATCTATAAAATATGTTAGAGGAGGAAACAGCAATTTCAGGATTCTTTGCCAAGAAAACCCAAAATAGGATCACAAAGAATTGGAGATGACTGATCTACAATGATCTTGGGCAAATCACTCTCTGGACCACAGTTTGTTTTTTTTAATTTGCAAAAATGAGAGAGTTGGACTAGAATACTGTCTAGTTTCTTCCCGCCCTAATTCTGTGATCTTAGAATGCTACACATTTATAACTAGATAATAGCTAAAAAAAGTTTTTTCTCTATCAGCAAATTCACATTTCCTGACCTAATTTCTATACCTAGAGCATTTAAAATTTAAAAGAAAAACAGTTAACATTATTTTTTTATTAGAAGAGGCTTAGTCTTCAGTCCCATTTTTACATACTTTCCCTCAATGACAAAAATTGTTTTCCTGTTTACCTTAAATGGGCATTCGTCCTTAGAGGAAATAGAGGCACAGAATCTTGCCATGTTTCTGTTGGCAAGTAAGATTTCTTAGTAAGTAAGCAGAAAATGAGACAAGGAATTCTCAGACCAAGCAGAAAGAACACCCCAGTTATGTGCAGAAGAATGCCTATCTTTAATTCCATATAGAACCTCCACTTGGGGAGGTTGATTGACAAAAATGTTGGAATATCTCATCTCTGAGTAATGACTTTCTTAATTGTACAGCTATCTGTGAGACCTGATTGACTCAGGTTGGTATTTAGCATTTTCAAATCAGAGAGAGAGAGAGAGAGAGAGAGAGAGAGAGAGAGAGAGAGATGAAAAGAGGCATTTTCTTTATTTCAGAGGATTCTGGAGGCTGCGTGGCTGTTTCCAATGACATATAAGAATCATTGTTAGGGACTTTTAAATGCTAGATTTGGTAAAAGCCTCTTGGATCTTTGTGGTCCCTTACATGTCAACTTTTTTCTCAATAGTTAAGTAGAGATAATGGATGAATTCTTCAAATATTTCAGACAATCTTTTTATTACTAAAATTCTTTAAGATTATAAGTGATCTATTTCAACTTGAAACTTCCATTTCAGAACAGTTTTGCTCAGCTTTTGGGGAGATTTGACTTACCTAGATTTTTCTTCAAATGGATTTGAGAGGGAGTTGAGGCAAATACTATCAGAACAGATTTCTCTCATTTCTAATTTCTTGCCATTCATCTATATTCAATTTTATTCAGGAACTATTTTAACTTTATTAAAACCTCTATTTATTAATTTTATTTTAATTCAACACTATGAAAGAAAGAACTTTTTCATATAGTTATTATCTTTTCTTTTGAAGTTTATGGTCTACTCTAGAGACATGACAGATTAAATAGCTGTAATAAAATTAATAAATGATAAGTACATAAGAAAGACAGAAGGTTCTACATGATGCCTAACAGGGAAAAGGGGTTGAAGGGCATAAGCAATTTGGCAAGAGAAGGCAACCAGGAATGTTTTTATAGGGAAGGTAATGTTTGAGATAAGCTTTAAAAATTGGGTAGAAATCTAACAATAAGAGAATCTTAGATTTAGAGACAGAAGGCTTTGGTATGAATCCTTGCTCTACTCCTATTTGTTTTGATTTGACCAAATCCTTCTTTCTCTGGGCTTTATGATGTCCTTATCTATACAATGGTGATTGGACTATCTAATCTTAAAGATCCCTACTAGCTCTAAATCCTTATCTAGCAATAAATCAGTAGCATTATCAGATAATAGAATGAGAGTTGAATGAGAATTATGAAGGGAGCTAGTCCTACTCCACCAGTGAGTGAACACAGAAGGTGTTGGATAGCAGAGCTAGGCTTGGGATCCAGGTCCTTTGATCCCAAATAATGGCATTTATATGAATCATTTTTGGCAGACATTTTACCATCTCTAGGTTGTTTCAGTTTCCTCATCTGTTTGAGACCAGATCAAGGTTCAGGGAAAATGTCTTGAATCTAGGATTCAACTACCAAATTTAAGAGTGCAGTAATTTTTCCATTTTCTTGTAAACATAATTTTATTCCAAGGAAAATCCCGTCAGAGAGAACAGGATGTTATACATGTATATACAGTCTTAGCATATCAGAACTACGGAACTTCCTCAGTATGGCTTTTCTTACCAGCCTCTGAAGTATAAAAGAATCATTTATTCATTGTCTCATAAGAGTAGGAATCATAAATTAAGTAAATTTTAGTTTGTAAATAAATGATTAACTATTAATTTGCTGATTCTTGATTGATAACTGTATGATCCATTTTATATTGAAGTAAATATCCAATGTTAAGTCAAGCTGGTACAGTTTGATGTTTAGTTTTATGAACAGTGACATCACTCCTCTGTCTAGGAGTAGACTATGCAGGAATGATCAGGAAAGAATGGCCTGGAAAGAAGCCAGGGCTTCAAGTGATGAGAAAAATTGATTACAGATGGAAAGTAGAAGCATTTCCTCAGGTACAAAGTTAAAAGTGTTAGGTTGATTTGAGGCTGGAGAAAAAAGAAATCCATTCACATTATAACCTCTAAAATCAAAATATGCAATTCAAATGTTTATAGTGCTAAAGCTTTTGGTTACTTTGAAGCTCTTTTTTCTGGGACATAATCTGAAAACTGCAAATTATTATTGTTAATGACCTGATGGAAATAGCACTATATTTGGATTTAAGAGACTTATGTTTGAATCCTGTTTCTAACACTTATGAACTATGTAATCCTTTAAAAAATTAATTAAATAATGTAATATTGTTTTGTTTTATTTCTCCTCATGTTTATGAAGGAGGAGAGATGGATAAAAGACAAATGATTTAATTGAAAAATATTAATTCAAGAAGTCTAAATATTCATATTTTGACAACAAAAAGGTAGAAACAAAAAATACATCCAATAATTAGAGAATGGCAGAAAAAAATTCTATGTACGAATAAAATGGAATATTACTATACTGTAAAGGAATGACAGATATGAAGAATTCTGAGAAAAGGAGGAGAACTTCCATGAAGTGAACAGAGTGAAGCAGTAGGGCCCCAAAGAGCAAAACACACAATGAATGCACCAGTGTAAATGAAGTCAACTTTCTGAGGTCAATAAAACTGGCCAAGTGCAAGGGTCAATGTTATTCCATATTCCCCAAAGAGAAGGACACATTCAGTTCAGTTTGGTTGAACAGACATTTATTAGGTAGCTCTTACTATGATAGGTACTATATTATATGCTAAGGACATAAAAATGAAAGAATTCTTATCATCAAAGAGCATCCATTTTAGGTGTTGGTATGAGTAGAGGAAGGGACAACATGTACTAAGACTATATGCATAGAATAAATATAACTGCTCCTGTCTCTTTGCTCATTCTTACACAAATCACATTCTCAACTATCCCTATACTTAAAATGCTTTCTTCTTCAACTCTGATTTCCCCAGTTCTCATCATCTACAGGCACCCTTTTTTCAATACTCCTTCATACTAAAACCTTCCCTCTTTTGATTATCTCTAATTTTATTTTGTCTATAGCTAACTTGTACATTGTTATTTTCATTTTGTCTCTCCAGTTAGATTGTGAGCTTGAGAAAAGGGACTCTATGGTCCTATCTTAATCAGAGACCTCTAACTCCTAAAAGGACCAGAATAAATATCCTGTAGAAGCTTGAGCTGAATTTTGATAAATTAATTTGGGGAGATATATATTTTTTCTTAAGGGATAGAGGCTGTTTTTTATGTCAAAACAAAATGTAGTGATAAATTTTAAAGAAAATAAAACAGGACATATCATTACTTTTAAGATAGAAGTTAAAGGGCAGTGAATAGAGCACCAGCCCCCTAGAGTCAGGAGGACCTGAGTTCAAATCGAGCCTCAACACATTACCTAGCTGTGTGACCTTGGGCAAGTCTCTTAACCCCATTGACTTGTAAAAACAAAGAACAAAAAAAAAGTTAACATTCTGCTGGAATACATGCTTTTTGTTGAATAGTATCAGCTTAGGTACCCTGCTGCCTTCCTTTATGCTGTTTGTTCTACAGAATTATTTTAAATGTATTTAGCTAGGTAGAGTAAGGAGTGCTCAGAGGTACTGCCCATCTAGGCAATCCCTCAAATCTGGTTTAGTACAGAGGCATCAAACTCAATTAGAAATGGAACTAGCTAAATGGTATATAAAGCTCCCTATGGGCATATATTGATTTAGTTTTAAAATGTAATCTTGTTTATGTTTTTATTGTATTTTCATTTATTTTGATTAACGCTTTCCAATTGCATTTTAATCTGGTTCTGCTCACACCTGTGTGATTTATACCTTTGATTTAGTCCATGGGTTCTTAACCCATGTTTGCAGATTTGGGGATGAATATCATAGGGTTCATGAACTTGCACAGGAAAAGAAACATGCATCTTTCTCTTTGCTGATCTAGTTCAAGTCTGGTATTTCTTTCAATTGTGAATATAGGTAGTTTTAGAAGAAGCAACTCCTTGGAGTAGTGTACAGAATGTCAAGCCTAGAATTGGGAATACCTATGTTCCAATCTGATCTCAGGTACTTTCTAGTTGGGTGACCCTGGGTAAGTCTGTTTGCCTCAATTTCTCATCTGTAAAATGAGCTGGAGAAGAAAATGGCCAACCACTCATATCTCTGCCAAGAAAACCCCAAATGAGGTCCCCAAGAGTCAGACATGACTGAAATGACTGAACAACAAAGTGAAGAGATGTTTTACATACGCAGCTTGAGACAACTTGGGTTGCTAGAGATAAAAATGAAGAATTGCTCTTCTATGCATGGCTCCATGGCATGATGGCAGTGGTTGGGGCTAGTAGACCCCATCCAACTAGAGATATTCAAATAGAGGGTGAATGAATACCTCTTGGGTTCTGAAGAAATGTTCTAGGTGGATTCTTCCAACTCTGAGATTCTGGGATTCCCCCGGCCTTAAATTCCTATTAAATGTAAGGATCCCCCCCCCAGCATTAATGCAATAGTAAAACAAAACAAAGTCAAATATTTGCCCTCCCTACTCTGCTTCTTCCCTCCTTCTCTTTAATATTGAGTTATCATATTGACAAAAAGAAACATCCTGGGAGAATGGGTTCTAAGATACATTAGCTGGCATGGTTCTGATATAGGGATGAGTATGGGGGCTCTGCCCTGCCAGGAAAGGAAAACCTAAATAGGACAGGATAGGGAAATTGTGGTCAATTCTAGGGCACTGGGTAGAGGTTATTTAGGATATCTGCTTGTTGGGGAAGGAGTCCCCACAACAGAAATAGAAGAGCAAATTAACTTCATCAAGCTGAATATTTTACCTTAGACCAAGCCTTGGAGAAAAATTGCAGGTTTCCTGTTTACTTGACTTTTTCCTCCATATTAGCAATGACATTGGGTACTCCACTTTTTTCAAATCTAAGAGCACTCTCCTCTTTATATGAAACTTATTTCCCTGTATCTCCCATATTTTCCCCCTTCATCTCTTCATAAATGCTCACATAGGGTACTGAGAGTTGATTTTCCTTCAATTTTTGCTAGCAGTATTTCCCTCAGTGAATGCCTAGAAATATTATATTATTCTAGCAATTTTTTTTTTGTTAACTCCTGCTCGGCATCATTCTGGCATGTCTTCATGATCTCACATTTCCTTTTGGAGTAATAGCAAAATAATGCTAGTCCTAAGTTCTAACATAAAAATCAGCTTCTTTCCTACATGTAGCAAATGAGGACTAGACCAGTCAAAGAAAAAGCTCCTTAGTTAATCAGTACCACTCACAGACCATAGGCAGATTTTCCCTTGTATACTTCAGGTTATCATTATCTCAAAAGAATTACTATCCAACTCAAAAAAGAAAGTTTATCATCTCCCTTTCTTATGTTTTTTTGTAGCCTCTTCATTTTTCCAGGCCTGAGAATTCAAATTCAAAAATGTGTATGTATGTGTGTGTGTGTGTGTGTGTATGTATGTGTGTGTGTGTATATATATATATATATATATATATATATATATATATATATATATATATATATATATATATATATATTTTAAGGTGACCCTGAAGTAATACATTTACTTCATGAACAGAATACTCATTGCCAGAGCGGGCCTTCTTTTGACTTCCCTATATTGGGGTAGTTACAATATCCAATAGAGAAGATCCAAGGAGCATGTTTCCAGTTTCCTTAGATTTATAGTGCTTTCTATTTGTTTTTTCTGAGGTCCTTGCTTAGAATCCTACTTTGGCTATTTGCTACCAGTGTGATCTAGGGCAAGTCTCTGAGCAATAGAAAGAATGTTAGATTTAGATTTAGATGGCCTTAGTTCAGATTCTGTGTCTTCAGAATTTACTAATTTGTCTGACTTTGGGCAAGACACTTAATTATTATGGGTCACAATTGACAATGAAGGGGATTTGACCAGTTGGCCTGTTTGAAACCTTCCAGTTTTAAATCTGTGGTTCTTTATCTGTAAAATTAGGATATTGAACTTCATGACCCATAAGGTCTCTTCTATCACAAAATATGTGATCCTAGGGTCCAGTGAGAAGAAAATGGAGAACCCCATGGATAGTACGGTCCACAGGATCATGAAGAATCAGATAGGACTAAACTGAACAAGATCAAATGAAGCTTTGACAAAGGTGGCAGCAGAGCAAAATCCATAGAATAATGAGTCAATCAATCCACAAGATTGATGTAAGCTCCTGCTATTTGCCAGACTCTGCTGGACCCTACCAGAAAGGAGCTGAAAGGTGTGGATTTGAATTTTGCCTCTACACTTAGCAGCACTGTGACCCTGGGGAAGTCATTCATCTGAGTCAGCTTCATGGATAGAATGATAACAATACTATTGCTGACCCCGGTGAGTTGTGAGAGTCAAATAAAACCTTCACTGCACTTAAAATATTGCATAAACATAGGCTAGGACTATTCACTATGGTTGAAAGAAGGAAGGGAAAATAGCCAAGGGTATTTCCTACTTTTGTGCAGATAGTGGGGAAAATACAAAAACTTTCAAAGTCCTTCCATAATTTGGAGACACTTGTTTTAAAGGATGGGGGAAGGAAATTTAAAGAAACTTCACTAATCTTCACTTTAGACCTAGCTAGTCATTATTCAAATAGACAAATTACAGGTCAGTAGTAAGAAAATAGAGAGCATCCACCCATAGAATTTTGGCACAGAACCTCCAGGTGACCCTATTCAAAGTGGTTAGTGTCCTTCAATTTGGAAGCTGTGTTTTTGTACAACTTAAAATGCTGTGAAAATATCAGAAATGATTACTCATCTAATTTAGTACCACTTATCTTAAGGGCATTTCTCTCACATCTTTTAATGAGGATGGAGATATTCTCTCTGATCTCTTGTATGTGTTCCCTTTTGACATCTCATCTACAAGTACACAGCATAGTGGGTGAAGGAGAGAGCTACCAACTGTGTTTCTGTGTGTGTGTGTGTGTGTGTGTGTGTGTGTGTGTTTGTGTGTGTGTGTGTGTGTGTGTGTGTGTGTGTGTGTATTGAGCTTTGGAGGCATCTCTAACAGAGATGCCAAGCTGTCAAACATTAAATCAAGGAGATGATCTGTGATGGTTTGCTTCAACTGGGAATCCTTCTTTTATTCTTCTGTGCTTTCATTCCCATCAGGAAAGCTGTCGGATATGGTCAAGTGGATTTAAAGCTTTTTTTTTTCTTTCATTCCATTTTCATTTTGGGTGACAATTGTATTTATCTTTCTTACCTTGTATTTGGAAGTTACTAGAGGGGGAGGAGGGGCTGATACAATTGCATTGTGTTGGTTCCATTTTTTTTAAGTTTGGCTTTCATTCTGTTTTGTAAAATCCCATACAGTTCTACAGTTTGGGAGACATAAATAAGTAAGTAAGTAAGTAAGTAAGTAAGTAAATAAATAAATAAATGGAGAGAAAATGCATTCAATTTAGGAAGACCTCTAATCTCTGCTTCTACAGGACAGCTTTGTTAGATAAGATTAAAAATTTCATGAATGTTTCCTTTTATCCCAGGAGACCCCACATTTTTACCAGTTATTGTCAGCCATGGCACAGTTTGATAACAGCTGGCTAGAGATTTGACCACACAGTAGCAGCACAACAGAAATTGGGCAGGCTGGCTCATAAATCTTTAGCAATCCGTTTCCTCAGTGGAGTCCTGAATCTGTTCCTGTGTGGGTCAAGGGAGGGAGGCATTGTCCACTTGCCAACTCTTCTTCCCCAGCCACCCCCTAAAAAAAAAACCATTGGGAAACTGCTAGAAAATGCTATCTCTGATCAGAGAAACCAATTGTTTAATTGTTTGTATTTTTCCTGATTTTACACAGCACAAACTGTTAAGGGTTCTGTGTTCCACATTTTAATTGGGATTGTTAAATTATACAAACTGTTTATACTACAGAATCAGGTTTCCCTTTTCGGGGAATTGGATAGACACGTTCTCTTTTCTCATACTCCCATTCCCTTAAGAGAGCTATGAATTTTCTTTTCTATTTATCTATCTTTTTTTTTCAATGAAGTTAAAGACCAATAAAATGCCACCCATTAGTATTTTGGAGGGAGGATGATAAAGTTTTATAGAGCTAAAAGAACCTCTTCTAAAAGCTTTTGTGTTTTGCAAAAGGTCAGAACCAAGTCAGCATTCTGTAACTTTGGCCTTTTATGAGGGATTGGCTATTGGCACTGTGTAACATCAGAGCACTTTGGACCACCAAGCTCTGACTTCAGAGATTCTCTTTACAGTAAAGTCCAGGAAACCAGAATGTTTGTGGATTCTTTAAAAATAAAACCTCTTTTGTAAGATGAAATGAGAGAAGGGAGTAGGGATGAAGATGGTGTACACGTTTAAACAGAAAAATAAAGGATAAAATTGGCTCATTATGATCATTAATATTAAGAAAGTTGTTAAAATAAACTTTTTGCTTCTGTCTTTTTAATTTTTCTCTACAGCTCCATCTTCCATAGCTTTGATCCAGGCTAAAGAAATAACGAGATACAGTGTTGCATTGGCTTGGCTGGAACCTGATCGGCCAAATGGAGTCATCCTAGAGTATGAAGTCAAATATTATGAAAAGGTATGATTTAAAAAGAGGAGGTCATATTTTCTTTTGATTAAGATAGACTAGCCCTAGATATTTACATAGTTTCAAGGCTGAATATATTTGACTTCCTAATAATCATGGTCAGTTATGAACTTCATATGCTCAAATAATGACTCTGACTAATAGGAATAATACAATGCCTGCTGGCATGAACTGTACATTTTGTTCTTAGGATGGAGTGAGGGGTATTTACCATGTAAATCAGTGTCACTTAAAAAGCTCAAGACACTAGCCAAGACAGTAATGTAAGAGTGAGACATATAAGACAGTAATAATAATAACTTCTGTTTAAGTGCAAAGCTTCTGTTCAGAATGATGGTACGAGTTTGATGGCTTTTAATAGAAAATAGGGGAGGGGAAAATTACATTCTTCAGCTTCTCTAAGTTATAGAAAGACATTTTTTTTTTACAAATAACTTGTCTCTCTTCAAGAAAAGAACTATGAAAAGAGCTATTTGCATGCAAGGTTGTCTAGAAAATGAACAATTACCTTCTCTTTCTCTTTTTAAAAAAAAAGATAATCGCTTATTTGCAACCTATTAAAAGCAGAAAAGGACAGAAGATTTTTATTCAAACTAGATTACAACATTTTTTTTGACATTTCGTAGCCAGAAAATACAAAGAAGATTCTGACAGAGTCCTCCATGTACTTATTGCTGTTGTGTATTGTTGAGGGAGGAAGCCTACCGGTTTTCATTAGGGGTTATTGTCAGAAGAGATTATAATCAAAGATCTGGATGTTTACCTGAGCTTTCCAGTCTTCTGTGTCAAAAGTGATCACTGATACCTTACTATCTTAAGTCTTTTCTGTTTGGTTGAGAGCCAAGAAGAAAAAAAAAAATCACACTTAGCAAAATGAAGTGCATTTGAGACTTTTAAAAAACTGCCATCTCTATATGTTGTCAATTCCTAAATGAATTTGCTTTTGTTTTCATCAGCTTCACCTTTTCTTCCACCTATGCCTTCTCATGTAGGATCAGAATGAACGCAGTTATAGGATTGTTCGGACAGCCTCCAGGAACACTGACATCAAAGGTCTGAATCCCTTGACTTCCTATGTTTTCCATGTGAGAGCCAGAACAGCAGCTGGCTATGGGGACTTCAGTGAGCCCTTCGAAGTCACCACCAACACAGGTAAGAGTAGTTCGGGTCTGAGCAAGAGCAGATTCCTTCTGAGACTTTCATAGGAGCAATAAAAATATGAGTAACAATAATAAAAATCACAGCTGACATTTACTTGTGAGATTCATTCAAGTCTGCAATGTGCTCTTCTCTACCTATGAGTACTGATTAATTCCTATTAATAGTAAAACTGTGTATCTTTGTAACTCAAATTTGTAAGCACTTTAAGGTCAGTAAAGGGCCTTACAAGTATTATTACATTTAATTCTTAAACTGAATATCAAATGACTTTCTAAGGACTCATCCAGAGACTTTGTTGTATTGAAAATTGCTTGAAATAAGTGACTGTGACTTGAAAATCCTGTTATGTTATTCACAAATTCTCCATTTAAGGTGTTTGTTTCTAGTCTCAACTTATACCATCTCCTTCCAGCTCTGCCATATCTTACTTGTCCATCCCATCAATCCAACTCACAATTTTCTGTACTTATTTGTATCCTAGAAATTCCAATCTCTTTTCCCAACATAACTAGAACCTTCTAAACTTGCTCTGCCTCTTTGAATTCTTATCTATCTTTTAAAGTCTAACACAAACATCACTTCTTCCAAGAAGCCTTCTGTGATCACATAATTTCCTAACCCTGCCTTGGTCCTCATAAAATAATTTCCTTCTACTTTTTTATTGATTGATGCTCCATTATTTTGTATTAGTTATTTATAAGTTTTCTCTTCATAGTATACTGTACTTTCCATTAGGATGGAACCATGGTTTGATCATAGATTTTCTTGATAGCCAGCAAGGATTGTACAGAAAGATAGGGACCTATGGGCATGTTTACAAGCACCTAAGGAGTCAGTAGATGGGAGAAATGGAAAATAAGAGAGTAGCAAAATGGTTAGAGGGCTGATCTTCTGAGTAAACTGAAAGAGGATTGGATCAAAAACACCTTCTTTTTACCTTCTTTTTTTGACTGATGCTTTTCCCCAGAGCTAATTAAAGGAAGTATTTTAGGGAAGCTAGGTGGTGCAGTGAATAGAGCACCAGCCCTGGAATCAGGAGGTTAGGAGCTGTGTGACCTTGGCCAGGTCACTTAACCCCATTGCCTTGCAAAAACATAAAAAAAAGTATTGCACAAGAAACGTCCAGACAAATTTGGACTTAAAGATGGAGGAAGAGGAGGTCTATGTAATTTGAGCAGGTTCCTTATAGGAGGGTAGTATTCAAATTTCTTGTGGGCAGGGAATATTTTGTCTTTTGAACCTGAGAACCTGACCTTATTCCTTGTAGGCACTTGATAACTATTGAGTCCAGTGGAATGTTGGGAAATATAGTAGTCAACTTTGACTATTCAATTCCATGATCATAGATCTAGAGTTGGAGATGTTCTAAGAGACCAATCTAGTCCAAACCCCCTGTTTTCCAGAGTAGGAAATTGAGACCAAAGAAGGTTAAAGCTCAAGGTCGGACAGGCAATAGATGGAAGAGTCTAGTTTTGAATCCAGAACCAGGCATTTTTTCACTGATCACAAGCAACCTCTTTTTTATTTTTCAACAAAATAGTGGGTAGTGTATTCACTAGCTGATGATACAACCTTTTAGATTCCAGATTTCATAAGTGCCAGGGACTTCAGAGGTCATTTAATACAGGTAAAGAATATTTTCAGGTGAGGAAAATAAGGTATGGAAGTGAAACAACTTGCTTAAGTCATACAGGCAGTGTCTTATTCCAGATTCAGAGCAATAGAATCTTATACCTCTTGGTTTCCTATTATGTCTTTCCACTGAGGCATGAGTTGGAGCAGGCAAGATGGAGCTCTTCTCTAGGCTCTGAAAAAGTCTTTATCTCATTAAAACTGTCTGGAAGGAGGTGTTGAAGGAATGCTTAATGAAGCACTGAGAGGGCTAGGAGGAGGATTCTAAAGGGAAAGTTGTGGTGGAGAGAAAGGCTCTCTTGCCCGCCCATCATCCTCACTGAAGTTGAAGGTGTTGTGTCTTACAGCAAACTGTCTCATTTTCTTTTTTTCCAGTGCCTTCTCGAATCATTGGAGATGGAACCAACTCCACTGTTCTCCTGGTATCTGTTTCTGGCAGTGTGGTGCTAGTGGTCATTCTGATTGCAGCCTTTGTCATCAGCCGGAGGTAAAGATTTAAGCCTCCAGCCTGGGGCCCCTCCTCCTACTTCATAAGGGAAGCTTTTGTCTCCTCTACACAAAGCTACATTCTTGGATTAGCATCATAAAAGTACATTTGCATTACAAGCTCCCTCCCAGGTTTCTTTGATCTTCAGTTGTGGGGGCCTCTGCCCTTCTTAGGATGTGGTCCACTTCTAACTGCCCTTCCTGAAAAAGTAATAACAGTAATAATAGCAGCCAGAGGTAGCCTTGCTCACATCTGAAGACTGATACTAAAATTGTTCATGAATTTAATGGGTTATTCATATCTCCTATGATGATTGTTTGTGGCTAAAAGAGATTAAAAACCTAAGCAATAAGCACTTATTAATAGTGTAGCCTATACCAAATACTATGTATGCTACCTGTAAAATGATGATGATGATGATGATGATGATGATAACTGTTGTTTAAAATAAGTTTAATGATACCATTTCTCTAGAATTTACTATGTTATCTCATTGGAGATTAAGGACAGCCCTGAAAGGTACAGATGCTATTAGCTCCATTTTATAAGTGGAATTTTCACTTCAGAGAAGATAAACTGACATGACTGTGGTTACAAAGAATTTTAAGAAATATCATTTTAAAAAAATTAAAAACAAGAAATATCATTTTAGAGTTCTGCTTAGTAAATATTATTTTATCCCATTGCCTAGAACAGTGGTTTTTATTGAATATGTCATTAAATGAGTGAATGAAGGCATCAGGACAGATTCCCAGGAATTGGGAATTCTGTGCTGTTTTTACTAATTTTTGTAACATTGGCTTAATCTAGCCATGTGACAGTAGAGTAGCATCAACTATTACTGAAATTTCTAAAAGGCTTTATTATTTACAAAGTATCACATCCATTTATTTATTGGCTGTTAGGGTAACTAAGTGGTCCAGTGGATAGAGTACCAGACCTGGAGTCAGGAAGACCTGAGTTCAAATTTAGTTTTAGTCACTTATTAATCCTGTGACCCTGGGCAAGTCACTTAATTTTGTTTGTTTTAGTTTCTTATCTGTAAAATGAGAGAGAAAAGGCAAACTACTCCAGTCTTTTACCAAAAACACCCCACATGGAAGCTCAAAGAGTCAGATGCAAATTGACTGAACAAATTGGCTGCAATTTGGGTTATTTAAGAAAGTTTTCTTCACTTTATCTGCAAGTGTCTGCATTAAATCACTTTGGTGAAGAGGGTACTTTTAAGATGCACCTGAAAAGCAGCCTGCCAAGGTGGATCAAGCACTGGATTGGAGAATAGATTCAAGTCTTGGCTATGCTATTTACTAATTTGTGGCTATTAATAATTGTTTATTGATTAATGGATATGAACAAAGTAGATATAAATATGAAAAATGATGACTCTATGTGAATCTTGATTCTGCTTTTCTACCTGTGTAATTTTGCCCAAACTGTCCTGCCTGGATCACAGTTTTTTCATCTATAAAATAAAGGGTTTATACTACATAACTTTAAAATAAAGGGTTTATACTACATAACTTTGAAGGTTCCCTCCCTCCTCTCTAGAGTTCTGTAGGTCCAGAATTAAAATCCCTACCAAAAAAGGAATGCTATTTCACTACAAACATCGATCAATCCCTTAAAACATTTCCCTTAGAAGAGACATTCTGAACATGCCTCGTAAATGTTCGTTTACTGAGACAGGGAACTTGGAAGCCTAGTTTATTTCTCATGGCATTTCTTTCTGAAAAGGCTCAAGGTGACTCTGGAAGTTCAGATTTCAAGTGAAAACAAAGCATTATATAATGTCTCAGTGCTGGGTAAGAAAATAATCTCATGAAAAGTAAATCTTACCTCTTAGAAAGGTAGATTGACTGTCCCTTTTCAAAAGCAAATAGCCATTGATATTGTCTGGTCCTTCTCTTAAAGTCATTCCAACTTTGCTCTTGATTTATTCTTTTTAAAAAAAACACACTTAAGGGATCTTATATAAAGTGGCAAAATCTAGGTAATTATAAATAACTCATTATTCATTGTAATAGTTTTCTCTTTGAGGTTTAGCTTCTAGCTTAGGATCTGGTCCAAAGAAAGGAAATCTGACCATATGAAAATGTAATATAGAGAGGCAGGTTTATTAAAAGCCATGGCTACAGAAAATAGCATCGTCAAGCTTGATGACTTAATTTCCTTTCTGGTTTTATTGATCACTTTATTATTTAAGGCAGGATTGATAGCTAGATGCATTGGATTTCTAATTATGAGTCGTCACCTTGGAGAATTGCGCTTGCTGAGTTTCCAGAGATGATTCCAGTCCCATCTCCCTCGTAAAAGAAAAAAAAATGTCACTTCCCAAGGCTGATAAACACTGTTTGGTGATTGGCCCTCAATGGATCACTTTTTAGAAAATGAAATGTCAACCCCTTGCCCTCATATTGATTCTTCTTTAGTATTGGCCATAAAGCTGTCAAAGGAAAGGCTGCCTGGAGCCAGGTGGTTGACAGGCTCACTGCGGCTACTGCACACTCAGCCGATTCTTCTCCCACTCTGGCTGTCTATTTCTTTATCTCAGACTGGTAGTGCTTAAATTGGACAAGAACAGGTAAAGAAGAGACAGGTACCAGGGACAAAAGTCTTGCCTAGGCTTTTAGGGAAGAGTAAAAATGAAAGGTAGTTGAGAAGAGGAGCCCTTTGGGGATCCTCCCTCCCTTTGGATGATGAGCCAGAGTTTGGCAGAAACTTCTGGAAAGCAACAGATGAAACAAAGCCAGGGAAATTAGAATGACCTCCTCTGCTGATTGCCCCAATTCTTCTAAGTACTCTCTTCTTCAAAGCACACTTTTAGAGCTGGAAACTACTCTGAGTCTAGCCCTCTCCCTTTATAAATGAGGACACTGAGGCTGAAGAGGTAAAGGTTATAAATTAGTAAATGGCACAGCCAGAACTCAATCCACCATGGCTGGCTACCTTTCAGGCATATTTCCTTTTATTAGAAAGTATCTACTCTAACACATACCTGAATGAGAATCCCATTTACTACAAAATCACCACCACAGTCATTATCATCATCATCATCATCATCATCATCATCATCATCATCACTTTCATGACACATTATCCTTTCAAAGTTTAGAAGATACTTTATACTTTGAGCCTCAAAACAACTTTATGAGGTGGCACAGTAGATTGAGGGTCAAGACTGAAGTCTCAAAAGACTCATCTTCTGTGTTCAAAGACAGCTTCAGATGCTTTAATTCTAGTTCCTTTTAGTTCTAAATCTATGCTCATCTATGGCTATCCTTGTCCTTTCTCTGGATGTTCATTCTTAAATTAATATCTTAGCTCATTTCTAGTCTTATAATAAGCACTTAATAAAGGCTTTTACCAATTCATTTCTCAAAGTTAATGGCAGGAACAAATTTCCCAACTCCTAGATGAATCTTAAAAAGAATTCAAGCCTAACAATAGCATCATTTATAATAAAGTTTTAACCAGTTGTGATAGCCAGCAATGTTTTGGGATGTTTTAAGGCCATTTTCCCAAAGTTTCCAAATTTGGACCTACTTTCCATATGAATTGATTTACCAGTAAAATGTACAGCCAAGTCAGACTTCAAAAATGTGCCTCCTGCTTTTGTTGAAGGTTAAGTTCTTCCATTGAAAATAAAAAACCGACTCTTGGGATGCTGGCCTGTTTCCATTCAGCCAGCTTCTTCCCTGGGTGCTCTGTTTGGTTCTTCTGGAAGATTATGTTCACATAAGAATGAACGGTAACTTAAATTGGCACTGATGAAGTCATGAAAATTCATACAATGAGAGAGGGCAGATGGTGCTGCCTGAACATTTCCACCAGGCTCCTTACCATTGTGTTACTATAGTCCAACCATCTTAAAATGTCGCTTGCAAAGAACAGTTAGGAAACATTTGGTGCAAGGGCCAGAGAGGCTCCTGAAAGGGGGGAGGCAAGAAGGATGGCTTTTATGAATCCTCACTGACAATACAGCGGAAACTTGAGAGTGTCCCCTAGGAGCCCTTCTGGTTATTAGATTGCTTTACTTTTTAATCTGTACTCCAGTTGAATAAATTACCTACCTTTTACTAATTAGTTTTGGAACAGTGGACTACATCAATCAAACCCTTCTCCTGGAGCATTGAAGTTAGTATCTTAATCAGATAAGACCTAACTCTGGATTTGTCTATTTGTTTTCTTTTGTCTGGTTTGGGAATAGTCAAGATGCCAACTGGAATACATTTGTTGAGAAGGCTGTTCTGAGGAGCCCATGCTGTTTTGGAACAAAGCTGGTTAAATACCCTTTTTTACAGATTTCCCTTAGTCTATGGGAAGGCCTTCATCATTCTTTTTTTCAGGCTCACCTGTAGCTTTTTCTATTCTCGGACTCCTGCAGTTTTGAAAACTTGTGTGTACTCTCTTTATTCTTTCTTCTCCCTCCTCCCCCACTCCTTTTAATCAGCACCATCCAAATCCCTATAATTACCAAATTCAAACTTCCCACAAAGGTTTCCTTCTGTCATTCAGGTGAAGCAACCTCTGAATGTTAGGTCTTCTTGAGCTTAGGGTGTTTCCCTCTGGCCCACTGACTGAATGAGTTGCCAAGGGGTTTTCTTTCCTAGACAATAACTGCCCTCAGTGTTCCTTACCCTGAACCAAAGCGAAAAGGTCAACAGGTGACAAAGCTAGGATTGGAAGTGGGGTATTTTTGTTTTTAAAGGTATTATTAAAAGTTAATAAGCTACAATTAGTGTTTGAACAATAATCCTTGTGTTTCTTTTGTCTTCTTTTTTTTTTTAGCATGACCTTACCCTCTCCAAAGTCAGACCTAAAGATGTTTTAAATGATTAAACTTTATCATTAACTCCAACCCAGTTACATTAATTTCTTTCTGTATTTAAATATCCATCCCATTCATTGTATGAAAGGGACTAGGTATGGAACTTCAAATCAAATAGTATTGTAATTTCATGTCTTTTCTTGTCTTGTGTACTTTGGGAAACATGCTTGATTCTGGGAGGGCACTACTAGCATTCTTTACTGACTGGGACTTCTGTATTAGAATTTAATTTTTGGAAGTAAAGATGCGTGATACTTGACTAAACCAATTTACAGACAATCAAAATTAGGCACAAAAGCTATCATTCCTGAACTTTTTTTTGTCTTTTTTTGATGCAAAGTATTTTGAATCAGTATTTTAGACCTAGAACAGGTTAAAGTTATTCCTGTAGTTTCAGATAAAGGTTTTAGGAATTTAGGAATTCCAATATCATGAAAATCACATAGGCACTTGTGACCATATGTGACTCTCTCTGTGGAAAGTTGTTTGTTGACATCCTTAGTACTTTGATTTGTGTCTGCTCTTCTATATTTCAGAATGAATTGATAGACTTAAAGGACCTGTGAATTCAATTGCTTAGAGAATAGAGCATTGTGATACTTATAGAAAGTTAGCTTCAGAAGGAAACCTTAGAGATTATCTGACTCAAACTATCTCTTTTCAAATAAAACCCAGAAAGTTGAAGCTATTTGTGTAAGGTCACAAAGTAAGACCTTGATTGCTTACATCTGATATAGGAGTGTCCAGGGAGTTGTGTTTTGGGTTTGGAGATTACAGAGTTGGTGAATAAAACTATAGGAGAATTGATTGACAATATTCTTTCCAGAAATAGTAAGGTTGATTTGATTACTTGTCCCAAGGCTAGATCGAAAGGTACTCAAGGGTATGGCATAAAGATTTCCACATTGAAACAGAATGCTTCAACTATAGAATAATAAAGTAAGAGTACCATTTTTAGGTGTTAATGATATTATCACTTGAATCTCATTTTAAGTTTCATTAGTTAGAACTCACTAATTTCACACTATTAGTTTGTCTTTAGATAAGGTATTGATTTCAAATTCTAATAGATTTGTATTTTTTTGAAATTTGAATGTTTGGTTCTTTTCTCCCAACAGACGGAGTAAATACAGTAAGGCAAAGCAGGAAGCAGATGAAGAGAAACATTTAAATCAAGGTAAAAAAAAAGTCTTGGAGGTTGAGTTTTTTGATCTCTTCTTGGAAGCTCATATCATGTCCTTATGTTTAGGAAATGCAAATGGTCTTCATCTGGAGAGACCGATTTTGTGTTTTCCTTTCATGCAGCCACTCAAAGTAATTCACTTCAAGAGAATCAAGTCATAATAGCTGCATGAGATTTTTATTATTTTTTTTAAGAGATAAAGGCTTTGAGAGCAGGAAATTCCTTAAACCTTTCCCGACTTTTCCCCTCTCTTTGCTTTCTAGCCTAAAAGGTTATAATACTTGTTGACTCCTTTTCAGCTGGGTGGGCTTGACATTATTACTTCATTCATGTAAGCCCTCTCTTGGGTGAGGCAGATTAGAATTCCTTCAAGCTTTTGTTGGGGGACTTAGCTCTGAGCAACAGGAACAACAAAAATCATCACCTGATGGTGAACTTTCTGTAGACCAGCGTCTCTAAACTTCACAAAACTGGAGCTTAGATTTGCAGTCTGATTCTGTATGTGACAGCTTTCAGTTTTAATAGAACTTTCTAGAACTCCGGGTCACTGGTATAATCATCAAGAATTCATTCACCTCCTTTCCATGAGAAAATTGATATGTGGAGGAAGACATTGCCACCTTCGATTCATTTTTGTTGAGCATCCGTCATAAAAATGTCAATGTGATATAGCACAAAGGTCTTCAATAAACCTTACTCTGTCCCTCACCATGGTATGGATAGGACTCTGGGTTCTCCCAGACTATTTTAGGAGGCATTTGTGCAAGTCCTATCAACCTGGAAATATTTCTATATGGGACTTGGTATAAATCACATTATATGCTATTTTCAGAGGACCAATTTAGCTCATGGCAGAAAGGCTCACTACCCATTTGACCAACAGGATGATGCTTTTTTTTTTTTGGACTATAGCAAAATTTGAAAATCATCTATTTAATTATAGTGGATTGTGAGCTCAGGTGGTGAATGTCCCACAGTTGATAACATGTTAGATCCTTGAAGTATAAAACAAAATATACTCCTATTTGAAGATATAAGATAAAAGAAACAACTTTTCCAAGAAAGAATTCCTGGGCAAACACTGGGGTAAGGATGATATAGAAGTCTGGAATTTTCAGAGTTTATTAAACTATCATTTTTTCATATATATATATATATATAGCTATTTCCTCTACATTGAAATAATTTCATAGTCTTGAGTGAATGATCAAGTCAATAATATAAGGTTGTCTAATGACATAGAACATGGTAGAAAGAGTCAAAGATTGTAGGTATAAGAGAGTAGGAAGAGAAAGGGAAATTTCAATTAGGTTAATTAGTCACACTATTTGGTAAGCCATTTCTAGATGTCCATTTCTATGTTAGAAAACTATGCTAATTGGGGAACTATACTTCAATCACCTAAATCAGGGGCAGAGAGCCTCTGGCCCATGGTCTGGTGTATATAGGCTATTGCAGGTGAAACATGAAATTCAATAAATCTAGGAGATTTTTAGGGGTGAATTAATCAAATGTTTGATCAAATATAATCCTTGAATGATATTATAAATATCCAAATGGCCCTTGGCAGAAAAAAAGTTTCCCCAACCCTGAAAAAATGATTGGCAAGTGAAAAAAAACATATCTCTCCCTTAAAGCTCTCCTTTCTTCCCATTTGATCAATTCTCTACAAATGTTCTTTTCATTCTTACATTACAAAAAAGCAGTAGAATTTTAGTCTTCAGCATCTAGAGCTTTCTTTTGGAAATAAACCATTTTTTATACCTAACTAAAAAAGAGCAGGATGAAAATCTAAACATTTTGTGTCCATTGTGGACTTCAGTTCTAAATTCTTATTTTACTTAGGTTTAGAGAGTGATATTGCAAAATATCTAAACTTTTCTAGTCAAAGCCTTAAATCAAGCTGCCATATTTTTGCCTTTTAGGTGTAAGAACCTATGTTGACCCTTTTACATATGAAGATCCCAACCAAGCTGTTCGGGAATTTGCCAAAGAAATTGATGCATCCTGTATTAAGATTGAAAAGGTCATAGGAGTGGGTGAGTACTGAAACTTTTCAAGTCCTATTTTGATAGGGAGGTTTTAGGTTAACAGAAAAAAACAGAATATTTCCTGAATAATGTTGAGTCTTGTGTAAAAAAATAAAATTAGGCAAACAATGGAGAATTGTGGCAGAAAATTGGATTGGGGTAGAGGGTAGGGAAAGTAATCCTGAATGAATCCCTAGATCCTGGTGGATGGTTCTTTTTTTTTTCTACCCAAAGGTGAGTTTGGCGAAGTGTGCAGTGGGCGTCTCAAAGTACCTGGGAAGAGAGAGATCTGTGTGGCTATTAAAACTCTTAAAGCTGGCTATACGGACAAACAGAGGAGGGATTTCCTGAGTGAAGCCAGCATCATGGGACAGTTTGACCACCCAAACATCATCCACTTAGAAGGCGTAGTCACCAAATGTAAGTAGGTCACTCCTTTTCAAGGCCAATCTGGGAATCGCTGGGAAATTAAATCCACATTTTCCTTCTAGGAAAATGACAGATGGAGCAGATCCTCTGATTGCTAATAGGAGGAAATCAGTGCAGGACAAGTCATTAATCTTGTAGTCAGCTCTAAATGGGTTTATGGTTTCGTCTGATACCCTACCTCAAGGCAGATTGTGTGTGATTTTCAGGAAATTAATACTGCAACTTTTTTGCATGCCATGGCATTGTTCAAATCTCTGCTTGGCCAAAGTGATTGTCACAGGACAGGCAAGAGCAGATGGTGAGCCAAATAGATTTACACCCTTTTTACATAAACATAACAAAATTTTAACCCACACCTTGTGCTGGAAGTTTCAAATCCAGATGCAGCGGGTTGGGTCGAAGGAATCTTTATTATATTTAGCGACTTGTCTGCTTTTTCTGATTTATGGCCTCTGAAGCTCAGCTCCCATTCCTAGTAACACCTGGTTGAACCTTGCTTTCTTAGTCCATTAGCATTCACTGAGCCTGTGAACTACGCTTCAGTTAAAATATGACAGAGCTCAGCAGATGCTGTTTCCAAGCCAAAGCCTAAATACATCTGTAAGGCTGGCTCAGCCCAGCTTAGAAAGTGGCAAGAAGACAGTAGAGTTGAAGCAATTTTTGTTTGGAATGGCTCTATTCCAAGGCCAATGTGCAAGGATTGTGCCCTCATGGTACATTTGCAATGAGGTGAGGATCAGAGCAAACTCAGAAGTATGTTTTCAGTGAAGCCAGTGCTTCTTTGAGTGAGGGAGGCACCGTGTCTAACAGAGGGAGAAAAGCACTGGATTTGCAGTTCTAGGACCTTGGTTCAAATCTTCACTCTGCTATTTTGCTGTACCTAAAACACCAGAGTTTCCTCATCTGTAAAATTAAAGGGTTAGACTAGATGACCTCTGAAGTCTGTTCCAGTGCTAAATATGTATATATTTATATAATATGATCTAATATACAATATAATATAATGTTACATTATATTAGGTCACATCATATATATATATATATATATACATATATATATATATAAAATGTAATATAAATATAATCCTAAAATGTGGTTTATATAAGATTTTTTTAAATGCCCAATGTGTAAGATAATGGGATTACTATATGTATAGAGATATAAGAGGTTATGAAAATAAAATTAATAAAATACAAAGAGTGCTTCATTAGATGCTGAGGGAGGGGAAATATGCTTTGAGATATAAAAACAAGAGGATGTTATTAATACTTCTCAGAGACATCTTAAGAGTTCCCTGCTTCTTCCCCCACAGTGGAATTCTTGAAAAAAGCAATAGAGGTACCTAAAACAACCAATGTCTATCAAGAGCTCAATCTATAAATATCTAGACAGATATACAGTCTTTCTATAAGAATAAAGTATAAACTTCAAAATTATATTTTCTGCCACAGAAAAAATGTGATATATATGTGCGTGTGTGTGTGTGTGTGTGTGTGTGTATCTTCATCATTATAGCAGGGATATTTTTAAATAATAGAAAAGGTGATCAAATAACTATACATAATATGATATTCCTTATGGTTGGGAATGCAATTAGTATAGAATATCTCGCTTTACCTTTTAAGATTAGTTTTACAGAAAGGATATTTTTCTGTGGCCTACAGGGCTACTCTGAGTCCCTCAGTCCTTTAATTAAAAGATAACATTCTGTTTAAATACTTCTGCAGGTCCCATTCTGTAAAAAAGAGTCTCTGTTTGGCTTCGAGTGTTTTTTTTTTTTTGCCATAGACAGTGAATTTCATCGCACCTCAGTAAAAAGAGAGAGGTAACAGGGGATCTTTGTATTAAAATCCCACTGTGCCTCTAAAACCCATAGCTATTACAGCTGTAACTGTTATAAATGACTAGATTCATTTGCATAATGCACTTGTCACTGAATTAAAATGATTTAAAATTTTCACCAAATGAGGTGCTAGTTGGGAGATGGGGTAGTGGTATGTTCGGTAGTTGGGAGGGTGAGGAGGGTAAATGGGATAGACCTCCCCCCCCATTGGATTTCTATCTGTCTAGTTCCTGATGAAGGAATCCACTCTAAGCCCAAATGGGCTATCTTGGAACTCTTACTCTTTTGTTAGCACTGCTTCTTAGAGAAAAACATTTGTCTTCCTTTTTCTGCAGAGCTTGTAAAAGCTGTGGAGAATCCATGCCTTGAATAAACAAAAATAAAATGTAGCCCAAAAAGCATATGAGGGAGGTGCCACGGGAGTTGGGCTGGCAGAGTGGGAAGGTGTAGAAGTGGGAAGAAAGAGTGTGACTCTATTACCAGATGCTAGCTGAGTAACTTTTATTATTGATGGTAGGATTGTAAATTCCCTTCACTACCCCCTCTATCCTGCCTCTCTCAACCTTCCTCTTTTTTCTACCACTCAAATAGTATCTGAGTAATAGAATTATGGATTAATGCACTGAAAGAATAGTCCCCATTCTTGGTGTTTAACAAAGTATCTTTTGATGGAGGCAGGTTAATTAAAACTCATTTAGATGAATTTGTCCTGTCAAAAGATCATGGTCAAGGATGCAAGGGTGAAGAGAACTGGAAAATATGCAATTTGGGATATAGGTTCTCGTTTAAATTGAGTAGACACCAAAAAGGTAGACTTTCCACTTTAATGCAGTGAAGTGAGGGAAAAGGGAAGAATGATGTATTTACTCTTCTCTTTGCTGGGCTTCAAGATTCTTCCTCTTTCCTGCCTTTTAAAGTTTGTCACATTATAGCATCCATATTCTCCTTCTTTAATCCAAAGATTTCACTTCAGAAATTAAGAGCCCATTCTGGAAATTGCAAGCAGAGTGGGACTTTGGAATGAACAGAAATTTATTGGTGCAGAATAATTATGGAAGCTTTTCAATGTTGAAATGTTCCAGAGCTATTTTCCCTGACTGATTGTCTAAATGGATACTGATGGTAAATGCAGCAAGCAAATTGTGAACATTTTTGATCTATCAAGCTAGCATTTTACTCTGTTCTAGGGCATCTTTAGTGACCCCATACGTTTTTCCCCTTTCCCCCAGCCATAAAAATAAGGAGAGGGAAATCTCCCCCCCGCCCAAAAAAAAAGATCTCAGTGGAAATTACTTATGAAAATGCATATTTAAAATCAAATGAAGCTTTCCCAAGACTGAAGAGATTTAAAATCTTGAGCTCTTTGCTAGAGCTATGGAGGCTAATAACAAGTATAACTTTCCTCCAAAACATTCTTTGCAAAGGAAAAGGAAAGGGAAAACTAACAAGCAAATTAGGTGTTGTTTCTTCTGCCCAGCTTAGGAACAATGGATTTTCTCTGTTGTACCCAGCACAATGAAATGAAGGTTGATATTACATTCAGCTCCCCTCTGGTTAAAACAATTCATTGAATCTCTTCTCTGGTGGCACGTTTTTTTTTTCGAGAAGCAGATGGATAGAGTTTATTTATAGATATGAGGAGGAAAAAGAGAATCTGATTTAAGAAAAGTGAAGGAAAAATTGAAAGTAATAAGGAACTGAGTTTCCTCATCCATTGACTCTTTAGAGTAACACAAAAGATTTTAAGAGTGGGGGTAGGGAGTGGATTTAATTATCCTAAAATGTTTTTCAAATTTAAAGAGATCTGTCCCTTCATCTTTCCCCTCCCTCCTGCTACTTATCCCCCCCCCCCCAATAATTATCCATGCATATGGTCCCTGGATACCAGAGGCCATTTTAAAGACCTTGTCAACAAGTCACCCAAAGGGTTAACCTTCCAGATGGAGATTAAACCTATTCGTCCTTTTAATATTTCATTCCCAGCTCCCCACAGCTGAGGCATAAGCTTGGCTTGTTTTAATTAAATTAGATCACATAAGACAGGTGTCTTGGCAGTAAAATTGTGCACAGCCCATTTTTATCTCATTAACGGCAGTGTTCATCAAGGAATTATGTTTTTCTTTCTGAAAACTCTAGGTAAACCTGTAATGATCATAACCGAGTACATGGAGAATGGCTCCTTGGATGCATTCCTTAGGGTATGTGACTATTTGATATTACATTCAAGATTGTTTGCACTGGGTAAATGAACTTCCCCCTCTTCCCCATTCTAGGTATGACTTATGTTTGATTATCTTTATTGACTTTGAGTGGGTGGGGACAGGAGAAGAAAGGAAATTCAGGATCAATGATTTTTTAAAGAGTCTATTAAATAATCCATGATTAGTCAGTTCTCCATTTGATTTATCCTCTTTCAGTGGGCCTGGCAGTGCCACAGATTCATTATAACTGGATAAATTCCATCACAGGAAACATGAACCTAGATTATAAGATGTGTTCACCTACTGAATTAGAGTCTTTAGTCAGAAAGGCAAAGAAATTATGAGTTGTGTCTTGAGGAAGGTCAGGATTATCAAAAATATCTGAGTTAACACTTGGAAATAATTCATTTTGGTTTAGTGCTAATGAACTTTTCCCTATTTCTTCCCTCTCTCCCTCCCCCTTTCTGGACAGAAGAATGATGGAAGATTTACAGTGATTCAGTTGGTTGGGATGCTTCGTGGCATTGGTTCTGGGATGAAATACCTTTCTGATATGAGTTATGTACATAGAGATCTGGCTGCTCGGAACATCTTGGTTAATAGCAACTTGGTCTGCAAAGTGTCCGACTTTGGTATGTCTCGTGTTCTTGAGGATGACCCTGAAGCAGCTTATACAACAAGGGTAAGTCTTGTACCATTGTTTTTTTTTGTTCTGAAAATGTGATGAAGAACTTTTTGGCCTCCAAAAACCCATCACCCTTTAGTGTGTCAGGGAAATTAATAATTAACCTAAAACAAAAGTCCTCATTTTCTGAATTGTTCTTTAAATGGCTACTCTATGTTTAAGGTATTTTTCCCAGAAAGGATTTTGTCTCAAAGAAAAAGATCTCTTCATTTTTCCAAATGGATTCTATCTCTTTTTTAGAAGAGTAATCTAAATTAAAATAAATAGTAAATTAGAGGCAACAAGAAAAGGAAAGAAAAAGGCATGGTATAGTCAGCGGTCCTGGATTTAAATCTTTGATCTATTACTTATTTCTTCTCTGGTCATGGCCAAATAATTTCTGACTTTAGTTTTCTCATTTGTCAAATGAAGAAATTGGGCTAGCTAGCCTCTCAATTCCCACCCAGCCCTAAATCTATCACATTTTAAGAATAATTTTTTATTTCATGCCTGTCTGATCTATTAAAGTCTCCATATTTTGATAACTCCTTATACTCCAAAAAAAGTTTCTGTACTTGGGTTAAGGAATGTGAAATATATAGAATATGGATTTACAATATTTTTTCCCTTTGGGAGGTTTTTCCAGTTGCTAATGGTTTGCATTTTACTGTTGAAAGATAAGCAGGGATTTGAATATAGTTAAGAGTTATCAGTTGGCAGTTAATGAGTCTGCTGTTCTGCCTTAGCAATCTAAGTATAAAATACTAATGGAATAAACACAGCAGCTCATAAAACAATTTACTGACCATTAAGACTGGCACCATTAAAATTAACACAAAACAGAAAGTTTCCAGCCTCCTTCCCCCCCCCACCCTAGCCCCTTTAAATATTTGCCATTTTCCATCTGTGACTGGACCTGATTTCAATATTCAGTCTCTCTGGCTGTAATTGCTAATTCTAATATCCTCTTGCATCATGAGTTCATTCACTCAGAAAAGGAGTGAACTATATTAAAGAGTGAAATGCTCTACTTTTCATCCAATAATCTAAAGATGAACAGTTACAGCCATCATTCTAGGAGGCAAAGGCAGAAGTCAATGTGGCAGTGCCTGTATGAATAAAGAGAATTTTAATGTTGGATATTCTTGTGTAGAGGAAGTTCTGTAGAAACAATGCTATTTGCTGCCCACTCTCTTGTCTTGTTTTAGTATCCAAAATAAAGGATAGAAAACTTTTGGATTTTTTCCATTGAACAGCTTAAAATAGGACTACTTGAGCTTGAATCAGTTCCCCCAGATGGTACCCTAGTAAAGTTTAGAGTCAATTAAAAACACCTTGTACATTAACATAAACAAACAGAAATTCCTGGCATGAGATGACTATGGTTAAAGCAAATCAGATAACTAGTTAGAATGTCCTTTAAACTCTAACAGATGGCTCTCTACCTTGGTTTGAAAAGTTGTCTTTTTTAAAACTTCAATAAAAAAATCACACTTTCCTACTCCTCTCCCACACTGGAAGCTCACAGGAAAAATGAATTAATATAATACTATATCTAGTTTCTTCTCTTTTGTCTTTAAGAGCCTATTTACCACTTCATCCCCTGGCTATTTTGAATATGCCTTTTACATTCAGTAAGGGGAGGGCAGAATGATAATCCTATGAGGAAAAGAGAGAAATGATATTTTATAACCCATTTTCAATTTAGTCTCAATTTCATGATTTCTGAAGCAATTTTTTAAGCATGGACCTTTATACTGCCAAATTAAGAAAATAAGACAAATAAGGGGTCTGATCTTCTAAAACTACATGTACTTTTACATTTTATCTAATATAGATAACATATATCTTATCTTTTTTAACTCCTACCATCATCATAACCTTCATGACATAGTATCAAGCCAAGATCAGATACTAGGTTGGTTTAAGAAAAGCATATTAAGCAATTTATTGATCCATAATGTCCCTGTGATTAAAGGAAACATATGGGTGAAATTACCTCTCAACATTGAAAACTTAGATGAAACAAGGAAGGCTCTCTTACTTTTTGGAATTGTTTTGGGAGCTGTCCCAGGAACTGTACTGTCATCTTCAAAAACAGTGATGTCATTCAGAAATTGCAGAGTCAGTATTGTACTTAGGAAATAACTTCTAGTTCAATGTTTATAGGGTGGCAAAATTCCCATCCGGTGGACGGCACCAGAAGCAATTGCTTATCGTAAATTCACATCTGCAAGTGATGTATGGAGCTATGGAATTGTGATGTGGGAAGTGATGTCTTATGGAGAGCGGCCCTACTGGGATATGTCCAACCAGGATGTGAGTTCTCTGTTCTGAAACAAATTATTTTGGATGGAAATTCTAAGTTTTGTGGGGTGAAAGAGGAGTTGGGGGTGTGTGGAATGGCAGTGAGGGGAGGTGCAGAATAGTATTCTGTGAAACAATAAAATCTATCGATATAATGCATTACTATGATGATCCAATCCAACCAGAATTATTAAGCACCTGCAATATGCAAGTTACTGATGATTAAGAAGGGAAAAAAAAACATCCAAAGAAACCAAAATCATTCTCTGCCTTCTAGGAACTTAATTCTTCTACACAATATTATACAGATAGGAAACAAAATTCCATCAACTGCATCTGCAAAGCTTTTTCACTTGATGAACTTTCAAAACTAAGATTAAATAATTTTTTTTTTTGTGGAGGGGGGTTAGGGAAAAAGTAAAATTAAATATAGCTGCATTTCTCACATACATTTCCCAAAAAAAGTTACAGTTAGTGGGAAAGAAGGGGTTAATATTTTAACTCTGGTGAAGTTGTAATTAGAACTTGCACCAGTGTCTCAATAATAGAAGAGCTGCCCCTTGAGGACACTAAAAAACAGCTTCACTAAATGACCCTTTGTAAATTATGCACATCCCTTTAACTGTGCCATCTGGACTTTCAGTCCATTTCATAAGAGTGTATACACACAGTGCCTGCAATTTCAGGAAAAATACTCCATAATGACACTAATAAGATTCTGTGGTGAAAGAACTCGGTGACAAATAGTTCAGGTGAAAAAGATCAAAAAACACAAACAAACAAACAAAACCCTGGGTCCCAGTTACTTTCCTGAGAGATTGATTGAAAGATATTTAAAAAAAATTAAACCTGGAATTTCAACTCAGCTGTTTTTGGAAAGGATTTATAACAACAATAAAATTCATATTCATGTGGTGCTTTGAAGTTAGCAGAGTGTTTTCCTCATACTGATCCTATGAAGTAGGTAGTACAAGTATTTATTAGCCCATTATATAAATGTGGAAATAGGTCCTGAGATGGTTGGTTGGTTGATTATTGTCCTTCATTCTTGAAGAGGACCAAAATGACATCACTATCTAGCTTGAAATGTTTTATCACAGGTCGGACACAAATAGTCCATGAAAACATTTGCAATGAATTCTCTACATTTGTGCATCTCTTGTTTCTTTTGAGCTGTTTCAATTCTGCTTTGCTTAAAGAGCATAGCACCCTGTCTGATGAAGACACACCATGCTGAGTGATCCTGTGCCAGTGTCTCCCATGCTTCACAATCAATACCAAAGTTCTTAAGAGAGACTTTGAGAGTGTCCTTGTATTGCTTTTCCTGAATCCCTATGAGTGCTTGCCCTGTATTGAGTTATCCATAAAATTGCCTTTGTTGAGTACAGTTGAACCAATACACAGTTGGCTACTGACAAGTGGCTCCCAATAAAATGATTATGGAAAGTTAACTGTTGTTATTATATGAATGTGTGTAGCCAACTATTCCATAAATATTAGATTGTTGGCAAGAATTTACATCTTGCTGACATTTCAATTTATCCCTTCTGAAAAACAAT
The DNA here is from genome assembly GCF_037893015.1 of Macrotis lagotis. Lineage (NCBI taxonomy): Eukaryota > Metazoa > Chordata > Mammalia > Peramelemorphia > Peramelidae > Macrotis > Macrotis lagotis. The sequence goes on from NC_133663.1 coordinate 65,510,092, forward strand.
ATTTTATATTATCAGAGATAGTCCTTGAATTGGGTGTTTTTGCTTGTTTTTCTTTGGTATAAAAGATAGTTCAATCTGAATTGTAGACCAGAGTCTCCTCTACCTCCATGATTATGATATAATGATAAAAGGCATCAAAAATATATTTTCGATTCAAAAAATTTTTTAAAAGACATTTTTTTCAATTTCCTTCTTATGTGAATGAGCTCTAAGATTCCCTTGCCCTCGTGAATCTACAGGAGGTCATCAGAACTTAATTTAATTTAATCTAAAAATCATATGTGCTTAAGAAAGATGATGTGTTTGAATTTTTATCAGTGCAAGATTGCTTTGGATCAAGAGAGTAGCTAATGAATTTCTTGTATTGTTGGTCAAAAAAAGATCCCTGAATCTGAATAACTAGATTAAATGGGGTAGTTAATGTTGACATGGTATTATCTGTAAATTGCAAAGGAAGAATCATTGTAGATGGGAAGAAAGGCAGCAGCTAGCATAACTGATGGATAATTACAGCCTTGAAAAGACTGTGTGGTGGTGATGGGTAGCATAATATATTGTTTGGTACAATTATTCTATGCAAAGAGCATAAAGTGACTTCCTCCAGGATTAGGATTCAGGTTGGAAGCTCAGAGCATCCAAACCAAGAGCAGTTCATGAATTTGTATATTTATTTTGACTTCTTGAGCTTTCTTCAGTTTCATCTGAGACTCAGAGTATTGTTCCCAGAAGAGTAGAATCTTTAAAAATATTTCCAGATGTCTGTTGTCCTGCTGTGTCTATTTTCAAACCTGTAGCTTTGACAAAGGCATTTAGCTATTTAATCAATTCTTTCCATTTTGGAGTTTGGGGGAAGGTCTAATTTGTCTCACTTTGGGATCTGCCCTTTGCATTATTTTTGAATATGCTTGTCATTGTTTTAAGCCTTTAAATTTTCTAAGTTATATAGAGGAAACAGCAGGTTTCCAATAGACCCAGATTATCATCCTTTATAGTATTAGCTGGATATCTATATGTGTGAGACTTTGGGCTTAGATGATGTATAAAACAAGTGTGAATTGTTATAGTTTTTAAGCAGACAGCACAGATATGGACAAATCTTGACCTCAGGAAATGCAACTGAAGAATGGTCTCCATGATCAAGAATTATTAGCACTCTGGCACATTGAGAAAAAAGAAATTGATGTAAATCTATCTTAACTTAGGCAAGATTTCTGATTCTGGGCTATATGACACACTCATCAATAAACTAAGAAAGTGTAGTCTAGGAGACATAAGTAGTTTCCCAACTGACTCCAGGCTAAGTGTCCGTCTGACATAACAGATGGTGGTGGGCAGCCATCAGTCCCAGACCTCTCCAGTGTTCTATACTTTTTCATTAGTTGAATGTAGAACCTACTCCTGAAAATGTAGAGTTGAGTCATGATCTAAGGCATGGCCGGAAGTTAGGAGCACATAACTTGAATTCAAAAGTGTTAAAAGGGGCCATTCCAATCCAACAATCATTTATTAAATGCTACTGTATACTAGACACTGTGGGTTAAAAGAAAATAAAATCAGTTCCTTCCCTCAAGAAAACTGCATCCTATATTTCTGTCCTTCCTCAGTCCTCAATAAAATATACTTAAAGGGTGTACCTGGCTCTATATATTGTACATCCTCCTCCTCCTCCTCCTCCTTCCCCACCCCCAGCTCACTTTGATCTGCAATTGATGATATTGCTACTACTTTTGTACCTAGCTTTCAACTGAGTGAATCTCCTCTTCTCACTTCTCACTTCCTTATCTTGAAAAGGAATTTAGTTCTTAAACTGACAGGAATAGTCAAAAGTAAACTAAATGGGTTTTAATAAGTATAACTATAGAAAAAGATATAAGAAGAAAAAAGAAACAGCCTTAGCTGTTCATAATTTTGAACTATAAAAAACTCTTAGTCATAATGAACAATGAACAGATTTAGGGGCAGTGGTGAATATAACACTTTATATTAACTATATATTTTTTAAAGATTTTATTTATTTTGAGTTTTACAATTTTCCCCCTGACCTTACTTCCCTCCTCCCACCCCCCACAGAAGGCAATTTGTCAGTCTTTACATTGTTTCCATGGTATTGTTAACTATATGTTAACAACTGAGTTAATCGATCATTGGTAGACATGACCTAGGTCAACTTGGGTCTGTGTCAAAGTGGAAATGACACTTTCTGATAATAGGGTTATGTTGCTGAATAATCAGCATTATAGTCATTATGATGACTGCAGACAAACTCTAGGGCAGCTCCTTAGAATATTCAGCTATTAGACATTTCTAGGATGCAGAAACTAAACTATAGATGATTGGTAGTTTATAGATATAGGATGCAGAAACTTTGAATTATGCTTTCTTTTTGCTCAGCACTGGCCACAACCTAACAGAGGGCTTTGTCTAACCTAACAGAGCATTCCAAAGTAAGATGCTGGGAATGAGAAGAGGATTCAGAAATGAACCATGAAGATGATTAAGTAGTTGAAAAAGAGTGCTTATGAGAACAAATTAAAAGAATTAGGATTATAAATATGTAAAAGTGAAGGTTGAATTCTAATAGTGATAGTATAAAAAGAGCTTTTAAATAGCACAGGGACAATTCCATTAAATAGGGGAAAAGTACTTCTTATAGAATATGATAGAGGAGACAGTAATGAGGGTCTTCTATTTTAAAATATCCACTCTTCTACTGGTATCGCATCTTTCATTTTAGAAGTCATAGGATCATTGAGAGTTGAAAGGGCCCTTACAAGTCATCTAATACAACCTTCTCATTTTATAGATGAAAAAATTGAGACCTGGAGAAGTGATTTTTTTTAAGGTCATATTAGTAATAAATGTCAGAACTGGAATTTGAACCTGTGTTTTCTGTCTCCCAATCTAGGATGCTTTTCCTCCCCTTTGGAAGGTTTTTGAGAATACATTTTGACATCTGTCAATTCCTTTAGTGGCTAATGGTGGACAGACAGTGAGAGTAGGAATGAGTCACTAGCTGTATACCTGAAAGGCTCCAGGGGATGATGAATGAGTGGGGGGGGGGGGGGCAGGTGGAAGGAGACAAATGCCAAAGACAAATTTCAACTCCATCACTGTTTTACTGGCCTGTCTGGGGCCGGTGATCAGCTAGGTTCATTTTTACATCTCTACTCTGGTAGAATAAGTGAAAATGGACTTAAGCTGAAACATGAAGGATTTGGGTCTTAGTGAGGATTATTAAATATTGGAAATGCTTTCTGAGGGAAGTCCTTAAAAAGAAGTTAGAGTTCATTTCTCCTCTCTAGGATTATTTAGATCTGATTAGGTCTGGTATCTACATGGATAAAGGGGTAGATTAGATAATACATCAAGGTTCCTTTTGACACCCTCTATTTCTCATTCATGTCTGAATCTTCTTTACCCCATTTGGGCTTTTCTGGCAGATATACTGGAGCAGTTTACCATTTCCCTCTCCAGCTCATTTTCAGATGAGGAAACTAAGATAAACAGTGAAGGGACTTGTCCAGGGTCACACAACCAGTAAAAGTTACTAGACTTGTTCTCAGGAAGAAGAGTCTTCTTGACTCTACCATGCCACCTACCTCTCCTCTATTTCTACCTTTCTTTTCTAAAAATGGTAAATTTCTATGTGTTCTTGCTTTAGGTATTCAGATGGAGAGAACCTGCCAACTGGGAACATCCTAAAACAATTACCAACCTTGCTTTTCTGTTGTCATAGATACTGAGGCCAGATTTGGTCACTATGAAGGAGAGGGAACTGGGAGCTGCTTCCAAGCCTTTAGCTTTTTGGCAAGTCAGATATAGGCATAAGAGCAGGATCAGGATGGGGAGCTTGTTTGCCAGCTAATCTGGCAGCCTTTGATTTTCTTTGTTTTGTCATCCACAGGTGATAAAAGCCATTGAGGAAGGCTACAGGCTACCTCCACCAATGGACTGCCCCATAGCTCTCCACCAGCTGATGTTAGACTGTTGGCAGAAGGAAAGAAGCGACAGGCCTAAATTTGGACAGATTGTCAACATGTTGGACAAACTCATCCGCAATCCCAACAGCTTGAAGAGGACAGGCACTGAGAGCTCCAGGTCAGCGGTGCTAACGTAATGGTGATAGATGAAGGAACCTATGGAAGGTGACAGGCAAGCAGTAATTCACCCTCACTCAGATCCTAGACCATATTAGAGGATGCTCATAGCTCTCCCTAATATGGGCAGCCTTTTTCTTCAATGGGGAATTGTTTTTGAAGAAAAAAAGCTTCTCCTGGTATCCCTACTGAAGAGTTCAGAACCTGGCAGGCCAAAAGGAATAATAATAAAAAAATTATCTAAATTTAGTTTGGAAAAATTTAGGGAAAAAAGGATGTCACGTGTAGTTTTGAGCAGTGTTCCATGCCAAAGAAAGATGCCAAATTTCTGAAAAGAAACAAAGAAGAAATAACCTGGAGGCAATGTAGAAGAGATCGAGAAAAAGTGATTTAGAAACTAAAAATACACCACTGTACACAGAAAACTAAGGCTGATCTTGGATATACAAGCAAAAAATCCAATGTGAGAAATTGTTCTCCTGCTTCCTATATAACATTTAGATGCTGAAATGTTAGTCTGAGAAAAGTTACTCTATATCCTAAGACAGATGAATGATTCTTGCCCCCTAGCTCTTACTATCTGACTTTTGAAATCAATGAACATTGAGTCAATGTCATGGGAAAAGACCCTACTCTAAAGCTTACAGAATCTAGTTAAAAATACAAAATAATTGCACTGCCCATCAATAAGTCATTTTTCAGAGGAAGAAAAGTGAAGATGAGGGGACCAAGATTTAAAAGAAAAAACTATTGGTCAAGAAAATGGGCAGATAATTGACCCTGAAACATCATAAAGACCAAACAGTAACAAAAAAGGGCAGTCTGATTAAAGATTTTCACAATGGCATATAATTAAAATTAAAACTGGAATCTTCTTAAATGTCTAACAAAAGGACAGTGGTTAAATAAATTGTGACCTAGTCATGTAATGGGCTATTATAAAGCAATTTAGAATGACACATGAGAAATACTAAGACATCTGTAAAGTCTTTTATGAAATATTGCAAAGGGGGAGGCAGTAAGCAAGTTGAGAAGACAATATATAAAATCTACAACCAAATAAGAGGAAAGGAGGAGAATGAATGGACAATCAAAATCCTATGGGGAAGGAGTGATGAAAATTTGTAATGATACCTTATATGTAGAAATTAATTAAGTATAAATTGTTACTAAGTAAGTTTTGTTGGTTGAAATGATGTTCTGTTTAAAGTTGTTAATAAAACATTTAATTTTTTAAAGAAGGTTAAGAGGAAATATGTGTTTTGTAAAGCAAAAAACAAAATACTTTCTACATATAGATAGTGATATCTATATATCCTGTGAATCTGTATCTGCAGTATTTCCCACTCATGGACAATGTACAGACATGTTTGGTATGTCTTAGAGCAGCATATACAAAGATTACTGTTTTTAATTCAAGGAACTTCTTGTAGTACTCATGGGATCACAAAAGTTTCACTTGCACATTTTTATATACTGCATCTGTGGAACCAACTTCTTTTCAACAATTTCTACCCATTTGTTTGTCCCCTCCCTTTCCTCTTATACCCTAATACACACACACACACACACACACACACACACACGGTTCAAACCACAAGAGACCTGGATTCAAATCCCCCTACTTCTGACCCTAGGCAAACACTATATGTGACCCTAGGCAAATTCATTAACAGTTCTGTTCTAGGGAGGTGTCAATCTGCATCAAAACTCCCAAATGTAACCTTGTATGGATTAAAATATAATTTCAAAATGGTGAACAAAATAAGTAAAATACAATACCACAAAGATAATGTCAATCTGTGGTTTTTTTCCCTAAGTCAATCTGTAGACACCACTACTCTCTAAATTTCTCAGAATTTGATGATTTGCATCAGTAAATAGAGTTTTCTCACTTGGGAGTTCCTGATACCAATGAAATCACAAGCCCAGTTCCTATCCTTTTAGAATAAACCCAATCCACTGTTCAGCATTTTTATGATACAGAAGAACTAGGAGAGAATGGATTGCTAGCCAACATCCCTGGCTAGTTTTACTCTGGGAATGAAGGAAAGAGGAGGAAGAAGTTGATCCCTTGCTCATTCTTATCTCCAGCTTTGTCTACTAACTTAAAACTTTGTATAGCTTGGTTTTGATAGGGACAAAATCAGAGGGTGTGCTTTCCAATTTTCACATCCCCTGTTCAAGGGTACCTGGTGCTAGTGGTTATCTCACCCTGGGAAAGGGAGAATTCAGTAGCAACCATCCCTGAGCTTGTTTTGGTCTCCATCAGCAGGGCCAGGGCAGGAGTGGAGAGAGCACAATGTAGATCTAGTCACTGCTTCAATCCCAGGCATGATGTCTGCCCAGATGCTGAGTTGTTCAGATTATGTTTTCTTGAAATGATAAGTAGCAAGCACGGTGTTGCTGTCCCTAATTCTTTACCTGATATTCCTGGATGGCATCATAGGGAGCCTATTTTTCACTATTAGACAGTTACACCACTAGATGATGATTTATCATGCACATTCAAGGAAAGAGGCTATTTTTATTTTGGTTCTTTCATGATATTCACAAAGCATTTGCTGGCTCACAAGTTAAAGGCAACTTTCTTAGTCAAATTAGTTCTAAAGAATAGCATAATACTATCAAGTGACTCTTTCCCATTGTGCCAGGGGGTCAGTGTTCGTTCTTACACTTGGTTGTTATTTTTCTTTGCCGCCTAAGCCAAATGGTCCCTAAAGTGATCACATCATTCTTTGCTCCTATACCCAACTATTTTTCCCATCCCCCTATTATATTTTTCATTTTCTAATCTAACTTCTTTGAGATGTGGGCTCAGGGAGGTTATCTTAATTGTTTTTGTCATAGGCCCATGTGGTAGTTTAGGAAACCTGTGGGTTCAAATCAGAGATAATGTTTTAAATGCTTAAAATAAAAAATATAGGATTACTAAGAAATCAATTATATTGAAATACAATCATCAAAATAGATTTTTTTTTCAAAAACACGTCTGTGGGACTTTAGATTAAGACCACTTTAATAGATAAATTTGCTTTATCATAGAAAAGAGAGAGAGGTATTATAGAAAGGTAGAATTAGAATGACTCCCAGTGATCCCATTTTACACAGGATGAACTTTGCTAGAGAGTTTGAGTGATTTGCCTAAAGTCTCAAGGTTGTGAGTGGCAGAACTGAGACTGAAATTCTAGCCCTTTGACTCCAAATCCACTTTTATTTCTACCCTATAAGGGTTTGAGACTAGGGGCATCATTCACAGTAGATCAGTCTTTGTCCACATTCAGCATTTTAAATCATCTTTTGTGATTTTTTATATTATGTGTATATATATATATATATATGTATATATATATATATATATATATATATACACACACACACAAACACACACGTGTATGTATATATATACACACACACGAGCGTGTATGTATGTGTATTATATATGCACACAGAAATATTGACAGTCTTAGAGAGAGAAAAATGATTTCATAGTTCATTCTAAGTAGAAAATATACATAGAATCTATGGAATCTAGTAAATGTTCAATGAAGAAAAGAAGACCCCAGCCAGCCACCCTGACTATTAGCTCTTATTAATATGGTGGTATGTCTTAATAGCCTAAGGAATCCCAAGAATTCTGTTTGGATCCTTAGTAGCATTTGACAGTGACCTTATAAAAAAACACCTGGCTTGAAATATACATAAACTAATAAATAAGCTAATAATAAGTACATTGAATTTGTTAAAATCATTCTTTCGCAGCCCAGCTAGGGAACATGAGAAGCACATTCCACAGCCCCAACAATGATCAAAGTGACCATTATTCCCGCCTGTCTTGGCGCACGTGCTGCCCAGGGATGGATTGATTAAAAGAGGGATTAACTCCCTGCCGTCCCAAGTTTGTTTCAATGCACTGAGCTCACTGGAAAAAATGGTTGGAAGTCTGTTTGACTTGAACTCTTGCTGTTTTCAGTGCTTCTCTCCAGTCCGACCAGCTGCAGGCTCAGGGTTCCCACCTTCTCCTTTGGTCTGTCACCAACCTCAACTCATACTTCACTAGAGTTTCTATAGTTGCTAAACTCAAGTCTATGATATGTCATAGAAGACCAGGCTCATTCTCTATGGAAAATGGTCAAAGAAGCCTTGCCAGGGTGTAAATGCTATGATCAATATTTTGATAAAAGCTATGAACATTAATTAATTTACTGGAAAATTTAGTTATGGCCAATCCTAATAGTTAAATAAAAGAACCCCACAGAATTCAAATATGGAGGTAAGATGACCTTTTGACTTTATAAGAGGAAAAAAACATTCCTTAGGTTGTGTAACCTAAGGTATCTGAAAGAAGTAGCATTTATCCAGTGTGTAGTGGGGTGGTCTCAAGTAGATAAGTTCAAAACTTTATTCTTATCAATGCTGATCAGTGACCAAGGACAAGTCACGTAAAATCCTGGGGTCCTGGGCTTCTTTCTAAGAGTATAAGTTGAAGATTTCATATATATTATACTTCAATACTGCTTGATAAATCTGTGAATATTAGGTTTCTAAGAATAGTTAATCTCCACTTTGAACCCCACTAACTTCTTCACAGCTCAGACAAGTCAACAATTTGCCCCTTTCTCAGTCTCTCACTTCATACAAAAATCTCATGATTACATTTCATTTAGAGGAATATATAAGTATCTGATGTGGACTCTTAAGTTCTAGTCTTAAGCTATAGACCCCAAGTTGCTGATCATCTTTGGTAAGCAGTTTCCAATGCAGAAATTGAAATCACAGGTTCAGATTTTTCATCCCTCCTACCCCACAAAGGAACAAAACAGTTCACGTTATTCAGAGGTTTTGTCCCTTCCTATTTGCACTTGTCATCTTTAGGGATTTTGAACTTTGTCTTGTTATCTCTTTGATACCGACCATGTGTCCCCCTTCATTCTGTTTTCAGACCCAACACTGCCTTGTTGGATCCCAGCTCTCCAGAATTTTCTGCTGTAGTATCTGTAGGGGATTGGCTGCAGGCCATCAAAATGGACCGGTATAAGGACAATTTTACAGCTGCCGGTTACACCACCCTCGAGGCCGTAGTGCACATGAACCAGGAGTAAGTACTCAGCGATGTAACAAAAAAGGGTAAATCTAGATTTAATCAGTCTTTTAAATTTAATTTTGTTTATTTATTTGTTTGTTTGTTTATTTATTTTGCTTGGAATTTGCAAACCCATCTTGCTCATTACGACATGGAATGCCCCTCATTTTGATCCAGTGTCATTTTGCAACACATCTCCATTGCTAGATCAAATTGCTTAATTAAACATTTCTCTACACCTGCCTTGTTGTGCTATATTAATTGTGTCTGATTTAAATGTGTGTCTTCATCAGTCTTGAAAGTAAGAACCTGAGCCCTCTCTTTCTCTTTCTCTCTCTCTTGCCCCTGATACAGTGACCTGGCGAGAATTGGCATCACGGCCGCCACGCACCAGAATAAGATCTTGAATAGCGTCCAGGCAATGCGGACCCAAATGCAACAGATGCATGGCAGGATGGTTCCTGTCTGAGCCAGTACTGAATAAACTCAAAACTCTTGCAATTAGTTTACCTCATCCATGCACTTTAATTGAAGACCTGCACTTTTTTTACTTCGTTCTCGCCCTCTGAAATAAAAATCTGCAGCATTGCTTGGTGGATGGAATTGCTGAAACTGTGGGGCCTCCATTCTAGAAATGACAACGTGTCATTGAAATCAGACCTGGAACAAATTGTTTCTCAAAATATACTGCCATCAATCCACAGTGTGTATTATACATGTACCTATATAAATATAACATCACCTCCAAGTTTTCGGTGTTGTGTTCGTTGCCAGATGCTGGGCTTCTACCCACAGCCTTTCTCCTCTCCCCCTGGAATCATATCCATAGTATTTTATTTGTGGGATAAATCCCTACTCCTGCATCTTTCACTGGAATGAAGAAATTGCCCAGGATATCCTCTATAGACTTGATCTTGGCCTATGGGGCATCATAGATACTGAGGGAAAATCTCCGTGAAAAATACCATGTGGCTGCTCAATGCCTCACCATTGGTGCTTGGCTGGGGCCAGGCTTAAGCTGCCTTGTGGATTACTGGAAAAGAAAGGAAGAAGGAAAGAAAAACAGGGGAAAAAAAAACATAACAACAAAACCTCTACAAATGAGGTCCATTTCTTTTCTGGTTGTTTTTGTGCCATATAATAGCTTATCCTATGAACGCTATGGACTTTTTGTAACTACCTTCCTGACAGCTGCCTCTGACAATCTTGGATTGGCAACTTCCATACTTCCCTCGTTTTTAGAAGCAACCACAAAGCGAAAAGGTCAGTGAAAAAGCAAACAATGCTTTTTTTCCCTCCCAATGTATACCCCCGTCAAATTGTATACCCCCGTCAAATGTCTCCTTACTTGAAATATGCTGACAAATATGCTATTTAATCTGTGTATTGTAGATCACTGAAATCATAGGTTACTAAGAAGAGGTACTCCCTACACCAAGTTCTGGTGTCTCAAGCAAGACAACAATTTGCCTTTGCTCACATTACATTTCATTAAGAGCAACCTTTGATGGTTCTGCTATAATTCTGACTGAGCATTTCCATATTTCCAACTTTATATAATTAACCTATCCAGCTAGGTTTTCCCATTTTTTATTGGTACATTTACATTAAAAGAAAAATCACAACTGTTTACCTGTGTTGGAAATTCCCATGTAATTGAATCTACCCTGGTGACAAAATCTGCCCAAGAAGGCTTCCAAATCTGACAGTATGAAGCACTAATCCAAACTTCTAGTCCCCTACTTCTCATCCTCCTGAACTCATTCTACAACTAACTAAATTTGCAATTAAGTTATGTTTATCTCTCTTTTAATAGTTTCATTTACTTTATTGTAGGCATATTTTTATGGCATTGCTTCATTTACTCTGCATCATTTCTTAGCATGTCTCTTTGAATTAGTTATATTTATTTTTTATTAGGAATGAACTAAATGAATTAAGTAAAAAATATAGTGCTGCGCTAAGGAAAAGGAATAAAGATACAAGCAAGTGAGACAGTATCTTCCTTGAAAAGTTTACATTCTAGTAGCATACAGGTAGGGGAGTAGAGTCCAGAGAATGGTAGTTAGGGCCAAATAGAGAACAGTGATGTACCTTTCTGGAACAACGGCAGAACTGCTTTGGTTCAACAACTGGAGGCAGGAGGCAGGGAAGGAGTATGCAAGTGGTAGCAAGAGTCTGTTGAAAAAACTGTTGAGAAATGGGGAAGATGAAGTGATGCATAGCTGAACCCTGGCTGAAATAGTAGACCAGGTACACCAGTTTCCAATAGAGACAGGGAAGCTCAAAGGTGGAAATTTCCAAGATGATGATGGGATTAAAATATTCTAGATCTTAGCAGCACGGCTATTTAGAAGATCAATAGCCACTCATTTTATTGTCATTGGGTAGTGCAGAGAATGGTCTTTGGACTTGAGTTCATATCCTCCCTCTGACATTTACTGTGCGACCCTGGAAAAGACATTTAACCTGTTTCCTCAACTATAAAATGAGGGAAATAATAGCACAAGACTCAGAATTGTTATGACTCCTAAATGAGATAATATTACATAAATGACAACTATTGTTAATCTTTTTTACTAGTATAGAGTTAGCATTTTGTTATATAAAGGACCTATCTAAGTTAGGTCAGAGGTCAATAGCTTCCTTTTTTCATAATTACAAAATTTGAGAGATATTTCTTGTCAAAAATAGTGCAGGGAGTCAGAGTAGTCTTTAGTAAAATGAAAGGTGATATTGTTCTAAATCTAGGTGAATAAATACACCCGGATGCTTAGAAAATTTAAATTACTTTTCTGAGTTGGGAATTTTTTTCTTCTGGATAAAACTAATAAACACATGAACTTTAAAGAGAATAGAGCCAGTTAATAATTATTCATTAAGAGCCATTGTTACCATTGCTGTTGTTCTTGTCAATTAGTTGTTTCAATTATCCTACTCTTTGTGACTCATTTGGGACTGTCTTGGCAAAAATGCTGGTGTGGTTTGCCATTTCCTTCTCCAGTTCATTTTACAGATGAGGAAACTAAGGCAAACATGGTTAATTGATTTACACAGATTCACACTAGTAAGTGGCTGAGGCCAGATTTGGATCCAGGAAGATGAATCTTCCTGACTTCAGGGCTTTGATGCTCTATCAATTGAACCACCTGGCTGCCTATTATGAGCCATATACCATATGGAAGAGAAGTTGTTGACAAAAAGTAGGTGCATACAATTCTTTTGTCATATAGAATTTATACAGGAAGATAGCAACAGGACTTTATGAGGAAGGGCTACTCCACTCATGGAGGAGTTGAGACCCATCCACAGGCAGAAGCACTGTCCCTGTATGCATTCCTTTTTCAGATCTTGTATAGAGATGATCCAAGACATAATGATATTCCTCCGGGAAGGATGCTATAAGACTTGGGCAAATACTCTATGTCAATAAGGTAGAGTTCTGATGAGGGCTAGTTTTGGATTTTGTAGATTCCGTGACTTGGAGAACTCAGACAATTCGAGAAAATAGGTCATTGAGAAGAAAAATGCAGAGGAGGAAGAATTCACCATTTTCCACTTTAATGCAGTGAAATCTCAGGAGCCCTCCTTTCCTTCCATCAAACCTAGAAGTCTTGAAAAGCTCTCACTTTGGACTTCTTCAGCTTTCTTTGTGTATCTAGCACTAGCACTGACCTGGTCCATATTAGTCACTTCATAAATGTTTATTGACTGTTGAATTGAAGGAGAAAAACTTTGAACCTGTCTTTTCTTTGTTCTTTAATACTCCTTTCCTGTCATATTTACTAACACTTAAAACAATAAACACGATCAGATAGGGAACAGTTTCAAGGGCCCCTAACAGCTGGTCTTCACTTGCCCGGTATGGCGATGGCACTGACATACTTCTCCTCTTCCTTCCTTTTCATCCCTGAAGGCTTCCATTGAAGAGTGCCATGCCTCACACCTTAGCTATAGTTGAGAAAATTCTTCTTCAGGTTGTTGGGTTAAATAGCTCCATCCATTCCCCAAAGGAAAATCCTGAATTTTTTTTTTTTGACTGGGAAAATCTAACTTCTTTAACTATGCTGTTTCTATCACCTCTAAACAATGGTGGACTGATTTTAACAACATTCCCCCCTAGGCTTTAACCTGAAAGCTACTTTAGTGCATGTGATGTTAAATTTGATGCTGTCAAATGATGGCAGTTGGGTACAAACCTCATTTGCAATACTGGTAGTAAAATCCTTTCTGTTCAGAAGGAATTTGAGATTTGTGTTTTTTTTTTAAAGCTATTCCAGTGATTTGCATTTTAGTGCCACATCAGCTGAAGCCTAGGAGACTTAGTTATTCATGGGAAGATATAACAAATGTAGATTGGGTGGTTTTTTTTTTTCTTTCTTGTTTGGAGTCACCTTCTACTACCTTCAGAAAACCTATAGAGAATTTTATTTTCTCCTTTTCCAATGACATAATCTTATCTTTTAAGGAGGAAGGGGGAAAAAAACAAGAAAAAAATCAACCACCAGGATTTATATTAGAAGATTTTGGAGAATTTAGAGTTGTTTTGACTTTAGCTATAGTTAACATTTATATCATATGGTATCTCAACTGATCCTTAACAGCCTGTGAAGTGGGTTTTATCTTCATTTTTCAGATGAAGTACAGAAGGATTAAGTGATTTGTTCAGATTCTCATAGCTAATAGATGCAGTTTGAATTAAGATCCAGTGCTATTTTTAATAATAATAACATTTATACAACATGTCAAGGTTTGCAAAAGCTTTACTAATATTTCATTTGATGCTCCCAACAACCTTGGGAGGTAGATGTTATTATCCCTCTTTTACAGATAAGAAAACTGAGGCATACAGAGCCGAGAATCACATAGTAAATAGCTGAGGCAAAATTTGAACTCAGGACTTCTGATTCCAGATCTAACCACTATGCTACATGCTATTTAAGTCAAGTAAACTATATTGTGTGCAAAGACCTGGGAATACAAAGAAATTTCTGATAATTCCAAAATATTCTTCAAAATTTCTGCAGTTGTGAACCCTTATCATTAGTTAATTTTCTCATGCTCAGTAAGTACAGACTGGACTAAAATGAAGGTCAAGGTTGAAGCCACTTTTAGAGTGAATTTGTTTCAAATGCCACTTTCTTAATCTAACAACTTTAATGGGAGAAACAATGACATAACAAAAAATATATTTTTTAAATTGTTTGTGTACTACTCACTAAGGATATTGAAAGGTATTTAGCTTACCTTTCCCACTGACATACTATAAGCATCATAGTAACTGGATAGAGAAAGTAGAGGTGGCCTGAGAATCAGCCAGATCTATGTTTTGGAAGCAGGTTTGTGTCTACTGAGTGTGACTCTGAGAAAGTCACTTAGCCTTTTGGGTAGCTCTGCCTCTCTACCTGAAAATTAAGGATAATGATACCCTAGTAATGATACCTTAGCTAATTCACAGGGATGTTGTAAAGATATATGAAATATTCTTATGTGAAACACCCCGAGCCCTTGAGAAGAAAGGTGCTATATAAATCCAAGGTAGTTGTAGGATCATTCATCCATCTTTCACTGGTGATTCAGAATGTTTTATTGAGACATGCCAGACAGGGGTGAAATTAAGTTCATTAACATAGTCTAGTACAGAAAGGGACTTACTCTTTTTGTGCAAGCAAGCATATTTTAAAATTCAATTAAAGAAAGCCTTGAACATATTAACTTTCCCCTCTAAACCCTCCCTTCCTTCTAACTTCTCAGTTATTGTCAAAGTTGTCATCATCTTCCTAATCATCCAGACTTGCAACCAGGTTCTTTCTTTCTTTCTGTCTGTCTGCCTCTCTCTCTCTCTCTCTCTCTCTCTCTCTCTCGTTCTCTCCCAGTCCAGTCCCCCATGTCTAATCAGTTGCTAAGTTCTGTCACTTTATTTTCACATAACCTCTTCTAGGCTTTCTTTTCTCTCCTATGATACTGTCACCACCTTGGACAAAATTTGGGATCAGAAGATAGGAGTTCAAATTCTGCCCCTGTCATTCCTCTATGACCTTGAGCAAGTTACTTAATCTGTCTGGGATTTAATTATCTGTAAAATGGGTACTTTGTATTGTGAAGCTTCTAAAGTCCTTGAAAATAACCACATCTAAACTGAAGCACATGTGAACCTACATAGGTGCTTGAGGATTCTACTAAATATCTATTCAGGGGAAGGCACTACTCTAGGAGCAGAGCCAAAGCAGACTATTCTCAGGGAGCTTTTATTCTATTGAAAAGATATTGGGGGGGCGGCTAGGTGGCGTAGTGGATAAAGCACCGGCCCTGGAGTCAGGAGTGCCTGGGTTCAAATCCAGTCTCAGACACTTAATAATTACCTAGTTGTGTGGCCTTGGGCAAGCCACTTAACCCCATTTGCCTTGCAAAAAAAAAAAAACCCTTAAAAAAAAAGAAAAGAAAAGATATGCCATGTTTAAGAGCAATTTAGAGCTAACAAAGAATCAAAAATGTGGGAGGCAACACCTCCGATGTGCTTTGAAGGGAGCCAGAGATTCTAAAAGTCCTAGGGGAAGAGGTAGTTGCATTCTGAGTTTGGAGTGGCAGGTCCTCTGTCTTGTCGGGAAGAGGTATCAGGCTCATTTGACTAGAGAAGGTGAATAATATAAAAGAACTAGAAAAACTAGCTGAATACAGAGGTCTCCATTTTATCCTAGACGCAATAGAAAACCATTGATCATCTTCGAGTAGGGGAGTGGAATGATTAAATGTATGTTTTAGGACTATCTAGTTGACATGTGTCCATTACAATAGTAAAATTAAGGGGTGTTGAGAAGGGAGTCCCCATGGCTGAAGAGTTTGGGAGGGAAATAAGAGATGCTATGGAAGTAAAAATCAACCAAAATTAGCAACTGTTAGGATGTGGAGGAAGTGATGAGAGGGCAAAGTTGAGACTAATCCCAAGATTGTACATGGGGGTGACTAAAAGGGTGTTGGAGTTCTTAACAAACATAGAGAAATCTGAAAGGGAGCATAAGTTTAGGAGTAAATATAATGAATTAGGTTTTAGAGAGATTGCATTTGGGATATCTGGATGGGGATATCCAACAGGCACCTGATAATAATATGGATCTGGCATTCAGGAAAAAGATCAGGGCAAGATATATAGACTGGGCATCTGAATATATGGAAATCAAAATTAGGGAGGTGATTATTAGAGCTGGTGAAATGAGAGATGAAGAAAATATTAGGAGAAAAAAGAATAGGATCATTGTTTAACACAGTTTTGGATACCCCAGAAGACTCAAATTAAGATTAGATAATTCTTAAGTTAGAAAGTTCATGTGTTGTTTATCTCAAACCCTATTATAAATACTTCTTTAACCAATGATATTTAGATAACATAGTTATTTCCCCATTTCAAAAAGTGAATCATACTAATAATGCTTTGGTACAATGTATTGCCTTCCACACAAAATCCTATACAAAATTCTTTTTAACCATAAATGAGTTGCACACATGGAGTTGACCTTTTGGTTTTTATTCAGAAAACGAATAGTCAAAATTCTGTTCATTTTTGCAGAACATCCACTAAATCATCTACATTCTTATTTGGGGGAAAATTAAGAGAGAGGGATGGAAGAGAAGGTATATTATTACAACCTCCCTTACCTCCTTTCTGATGAAAATGGACTTTCTTCATCATTATAATCCTCAGAATAAAAGCCAGCTACCCCCAAATTATGGATGTATCCATGCTGTTTGTAGTAGTGAAAACTGACCAATATAGGGAAGCAAAGGTTGGTTTTGCACCATTGTCTCTTCTAGGATTTCCCATGAAAGTCCTGAAGAAATGTTCAGCCCAAGATTTCAAAGATTCCATTTGTTGGCTTCCCTTTATTCTACAGTAGAAACCATTTATCAATTGATTTTTTAAAAAATTATGCCTTATTAGTTACAGTGAATGACCTGGATAAATGACTACTTGAGAACATTAGTTACTGCACCCCTCACTAACCTTATATAGTTTGAATTACTAAGGGAACGGGGAGGCTAGGTGGCGTAGTGGATAAAGCACCGGCCCTGGAGTCAGGTGTGCCTGGGTTCAAATCCGGTCTCAGACACTTAATAATTACCTAGCTGTGTGGCCTTGGGCAAGCCACTTAACCCCGTTTGCCTTGCAAAAACCTAAAAAAAGAAAAAAAAAGAATTACTGAGGGAAGACTTTATTGGTGAACTCAGTCTTTTTTTTTTTGTTAGGTTTTTGCAAGGCAAACAGGGTTAAGTGGCTTGCCCAAGGCCACACAGCTAGGTAATTATTAAGTGTCTGAGACCGGATTTGAACCCAGGCACACCTGACTCCAGGGCCGGTGCTTTATCCACTGCGACACCTAGCCACCCCAGTGAACTCAGTCTTAAGGAAAACTTTCTTTTCTATCTTCTAGTTGAGTACAATATATTCTTCAAACAATTCTCACTTGAGAAGAAATGTTGATTTTAATTATTTATTTGGCTTCCTTTTCCTTTTTTTATCAAAAGAAAAAAAAATAGAATTCCAAGCCTAGACCTTTGCCAGATTATGATATTTTTCACCAACTATAAGCTTCTACACACCATTAAATACTGTAAGTGATCTAATAATATCAAAGTCTTAATAATCAACTATGAAAACAAACCAGGTCCAAATGGTTCTCTCATTTAGGGGCAGCTAGGTGTCGTAGTGGATAGAGTACCGGCCCTGGAATCAAGAGGGCCTGAGTTCAAATCTGGCCTCAGACACTTAATAATTACATAGCTGTGTGGCCTTGAGAAAATCACTTAACCCCATTGCCTTGAAAAAACTAAAAAAGAAATGGTTCTCTCGTTTAGAGGAGATTTTTGACAGATTGGGTAAAATTGGAACAGCCTAAAATGGTTTTAAAGTCTTAATGTCAATCCCTTTTAATGTTTATCATTCTCCTGTGCTACTTAGGTTGTGAAAGAATAGTCCTCCAAGATGTTCACAGTTTCTAGTGTTTTTGATCAGTATTTTAAGAATTCCATTTAGTTTCCTCAACTTGTTCATAGTTCCAGGCTTCTTTTCATTCTTTAGAAAAACATCAGGTTTTCATCTCTGTTATTGGTTGATTACTGAAATTATACATCTGTCAGTCAATTAGTAAATATTTGCTCTGTAACTACCTTGTGCCATGTAATTCATGTTAAAAAACCATCTTATTATTATCCAATATGTTTTCTTTCAATTCTTGGTACTTCTGCCATCAATGAATCAAAAATATTTCTTTTACATCTTATCCATTCTAGGTGCAGGGGAAGCACAGAAAAAAATTGGTCACTGGCCTCAAAGAATTTTCAGTCTATGGGGGGATCAATATACACACGTAAATAAATATATTCACAAATATATGAATAGATACGTGTATATATTCTATTTATACATGTGTGTATTGATTTATTTTTATATACACATATATGTATATATTAACATACACACATGGGATTGGTGATTTCAACTTAATGCCATACTTGGGTATTTTGTACTGTATTAGAAGCATTCACTCATTCATTGGTGCAACAAAAATTTATTGAACACTTGCCATATATATAAATACCTTGCTGAATGCTTAGGCAGATAGTATTTAGGTAAGATATAGTCCCTGACATCATGATATTTATAATGGGAAAATCTAATGTGATTATGTCAGGTTCTGCAATTAAGTGGTTAACATTTCCACAAAAAGTTATTAAATGTAAGGTTTGAAAGTAGGAAAAGACCCTAGAGATCATCTAGTTGGATTCTGGAGTAAATAAGTATTTTTTTATTCCTAGTTTTTCAGAAAAGAAAGCCAATGTAGAAAGTTTCAGTAAAATTACATGATTGAGCTAAGATTAGAACTTGAAAGACCTCTACCCATCACATTTTGGAGGTTGCTTCCTGAAACCATGTCATATTTTCTGTCCAAATCTTTTTATAGAGGAAGCTTGAGATTAGTTATGTGTCTGCCTCTAAACTTTGCCAAAACTATTGTCTAATATGTTCCTTCCTTCTGTTTTTAGGGAAAGTGGATTTTCTTTTTGGCCTCATAGCCCTTCCTGTTAATCACATTGACCATGGGGAAAAGAAATTCAAGAAGCCAAATTTGAACTTCAATCCTTCCAAATTCCACGGGCCTCCTGCTTCCGCCGCACCAGTTTGGATGGGGCAGAGACACTGGACAAAAGAACATTGGTCCCTAAAAAAGCAAAAGCATGTGACTTTCAGATTTCCTTTTTTTACATTGGAAGAAGACACCATCAACACGACCAACACCACCACCAAACCTCCTAGGCTCAGCATCTATTCTCTCCAGTTGTCACTTTGAGGAATGTACTGTACTGAAGCGCTAGCCCTGCAGAGTCCCTGTTTTTCTCCTTGTTATGATTTTATTTATACATATTTCCATATCTCTTTCCTATATGTCACTGCTGCATCTGGATGATGGCAAGTGATCCAGCGCTACAGGTCTTAACATGGACGCCAAGTCAGGTGCCGCCATGCCGAACAAAGCCAGTTCATGGGAGCTGCCTAGTATATATGCATTGCCGAAGTTACATTTTACACGAGATGTGCCATTGCAGTGATATAAATATATTTTTTTTCTAGACTAAAAAATGAGCTGACTATCTCTTTTGATGTGTGTACATAGAGCTGAGAGAGAGTGTGTATGAGTATGTGAGTGAGTGTGTGAGGACAGATATGTATGTATATGTTTTATCTCATGCTTGGAACTGCCGATGGATGTTTTGGAAAGCCTCTTGTAGGGTGCTGGCTTTCCACCACATCCACGCTAACGAATTTCATGAGATAGTGGGTCTGTAGACTTATGTCTTTCCTACTAGCAAGAAAACACAGAAGTGTTAAGTTTCCTGTATCTCTAAGTGTATTTTGTAGCTGCCACACTAACCTTAATCAATAATCCTGCAGCCTAAGATGGAGGCACTTTCACCTTAGTTATGGAACAATTGATGAAAAATTAAAAAGTCCATTCACATGATAAAGCGGCCATCAATGTTGCTAATTCTGATTCAAGTCATACTTATTGAAAGAGGGAAGGGGATGGGATCTGTATTTGGTTACCTGAAATGTAAAACAACAAAAGCCTATTTTCCTGCATAAATGGACTTGTTAAATGTGAACAAATATATGCAATTCTTATATAGAGTCAGAGCGGCACTCTGACATCAGTGTCAGATGCTAAGAAGGTTGTGTCATGTAATTAATAACTTGTCTCCCAACATCACAGACAACCACATGCCAGTGATGCTTGAGGGCACACTCTTGGGTCCACGCCAAGTAGCTTCGAGCACTTCCAAGTTACAAATTTTCATGGAAAGTTACTTTTGTAAAGGGAAATAATCTTCCATAAACTCCAATGGCCCTCATGATGGCACCAGCATCTAGAATCCAAGGTCTAGAATGTGAAGATTGAGTGTTGACAACTGCTACTCGTTCTTGGACAGGAAACGTAAACCAAACGCCAGCCGACGTACTGCCATTCTGTGGGTTCAGTAGAACGACTCCCATGCATGATGGTTGCAAAGCTTGCTATAGCATCATGTATTGGGACAAAAAAATAAAAACCACACCACTAACAAAAGGCAAAATGCTGAACCCACGCCCACCATCAACCAATCTTGATTGTATTCAGACAAGGTGTGGGGCACTGTACTAGAGAAACTGAACTAGAGAGTCAAAATTAATTTCCTGTATTTTGTCCCTCCTTACACCCTTAATTTTTTTTTAAAGGGAAGTGCCTATAAATAGTAGATACTTGGAAAATAATAGCATAAATCATATGATGCTCTGAGCAGACTCTCTCTCAAATGTGTTTATGTCCTGATCCCCAAAAGGAGAGGGGTTGGATAATTGGCCAAAGAGGTCTACTGTGCTAGAAGCAGAGACCAGGACAAGTGATCCTGTTTTTGCTCCACTTTGTATCTCCTCTAGAAATTACACAGTGATGTACGTACACATAGTAGGCACTTAATGTCTTCTTTTTAATTGAGTTGAAGTAAGTAATTGTGATCTGAGTGCTGTCACTCAGATAGAGTATGCTCAGCAAATTATCAACAAATTGTGAACAAGGCAGCTTTAATGAATCTCTCCTCATCCCAGACCAAATTAAATGATGCCAGTATTTGTCTGCTGACCCCTTGTTATTGAAGGAATTTATCACTCCATTATATTGGGGAGGGAGGTGGGCTAGGGGAAAATTATGCTCTTGACACTGCTGGTAAATATACTTTGAGATCTCTTGCTGTACTCAATTTATGATGGAGATGTGTATTAATGCATACACATAGATCCATGAATATGTTTTAAGACAAAAAAAGTTCTCACCAGGAAATGAGACTTTTAAAAGCAATATTTTCATTTAACATTCTCCTACCAAGAACAAACATTGACACAAACTAAAGAGTGCATTTATTTTTTTGTATCACTGCAAGTATATTGGAATATGCAAGGACTGTGGTTAAAATTAGAATGTATAAGGCATATTATAATTTAGTTCATGCTAAAAAAATTTTTTAACAGACCATTGCTTGGTTCATAAATGTCCATAAATTTGAGTGATCTCTGAGTTAGACATAGATTTTCTATTTTGTTTTAATTTGTCATTTTTTTTTCCTATTTGGACTTTAGGTACACATAACTTATGTCATTTATTTATGGTCTTTTATACCTAGTTTGTAAAATTGTAAAATAGCAAACTCAATGCAAAAGTTTGCATTTGAAAATAATAAAGTAGTTGCTGTACCAACCAGGAATAGAATTGCTTCTTTTCAGCGTCTTTGTACTAAGCAAGATATTTCTGTGAATTTTTCCCCCTGGAATCTATTGTGTCCATTTATCATTGTTTCATGATTCAAGTACAAAAGCTTGAAGTAGCCCCAACTTAATATAGCACAAACACTCACATCCACTTCAACTCCACCCTTGGAAACAAGGAAATATCACACTGACCTGAGAGTTTATTAGACTGCCTAATCTCAGAATTCTTGCCACCTAATGGGCTCCATCATGCCTTGACTTTGCCTAAGGGCTGTCCTCTAGTGTATCTGACCACCTAGAATGGCTAGGCATCTCCAAATGGGACAGTATTTTAGGGAACAAGGTTTTTTCCAGACCACAATATCATGTACTTAATCATTTGATTTGAAGACCTCAATATGATGCAGATCAGGGAGAGAATATCAGAAGGCATATGATAGAAGTGGTTCTTTTTTAAGTATCAAATCTTAACCTGAAAGATTAGAAATAAAATAGTATGGCAGGTCTTATTCCTGTTGGTAATGATTGCTACAAGAGTTCCATTCAAGGCCAGTCTTGTAAATGTGTGAAGAAATTAGTGCTTCAAGGTTGTCAAGGAGTCAAAAGACCAGGATTCTAGTCCTTAACCTTCTACTTACTACATTTGACCTTGGGCAAGTTATATCTGTTGTCCTCACCTGGTAAAATGAGATGATTGCTCTAAATAAGGTTAGATTCTTGGTGCTTTTATGGTGAATGGGGGGGGGCGGTCTTTATTTGGGTAGACAAAGTTGATGACCCCTTCCCAAATGTCCTTTTTTTACCTTTCTGAAATGTCTTCAAAAAAGTAGAGCTCCTGCCCTCAAGGAACTTAGATTTTATTGGAGATTACAGATCTATTCCTAAAAGGAGTGTAGAAAGTGTTCCAGTTCAATCCCCTTATTTTAGAGAGATGAGGAATCTGAAGCCCATATTGAGCTGCTTTCCAAAGGTCACACATGTAATGAAGGTTGAATGTGGCACAGTGTTCTCTAGGTGATGCAGTGAATAGAGCACTGGCCTTGGAGTCAGGAGAATGGGAGTTCAAATCTGATCTCAGACACAAGCTTGTGTGACCTTGGGAAAGTCATTTAACCCTGATTGCCTTGCATTCAGGACCATCTTCAGTTGTTTTGATTCATATCTAGCCACTGGACCGACCTAGTTGGCTCTGGAGAATAAAGTGAGGCTGGTGACTTTGCACAGCCCCTACTCACTCAAATCCAATCCATGTACTTGTCATGGCATCACTTCCTGGTATCATGATCTTTGAAAATGAAGGACAAAAAAGATCAACATCTTTAGGTCCATTTCTTTAATCTTTGAAGCTTGATTTTCTTATCAAAATTCAGAGGCTGTCTGTGTTTCTCGGTCTCTCTGTCTCTCTGATCTCACTTGATCCTCACAACAACTCTGGGAGGTAGATTCTATTATTATCTCCATTTTACAGATAGGAAAAGTGAGGCAGAAAGTTGTTAAGTCTCTTAGCCTGGATTACATAACTAGAATGTATCTAAAGCTTTGTATATATTATCTCATTCAATAAGATGCATTGAAGATTGGATTCAAAGAACACGGAAGATTTTATAGAGATGAGGCTAAGAGATGCCTCTATACTTTGATTTTCACATTATATGGAATATACAATAGATCTGTCATCACTGTGAGAGAGGGTGACCCTTGGCTCAAACTTGTACGCCATTTCCTTTGTTCTTATTGTCTCTTTTGCTCTCACACTTACAAAATTTGGTTTTTTACTTTTGTAATATATGTCCCTGATCTTTTCTAAGCTTGATATCAGTTCCTCACTCAAAAAGAAGTAACCCATGTCTTATAAACAGTGCCTTTGTGCCCACTCACTCCACTCCCAAAGGAAACTCCAGAAAGACCCTGGTACCAAACGAAATTATATTCACCCTTTCATGTTGTTCAACTTGCAATTTTCAAACTATAGCTGTCCTCAGGTAGCTATAGCTCCTCAGCAGCTATCCATCCAATAAGATGAAAACAGAGGAATTAGGGGGTCAAATCTCACTTCTGATGCTGGCTAGTTGGGTGACCTTGAGAAGTCACTTAACCTTGGTTTGCCTGGACTTTGTCATTTAGAAAAGGAGTTTGGGCCAGATAACCTCCAAGCTCTCTCATAGCTCTAACTCTATGATCCTAAGACTTCCCTTAGCTGCAGATCACTGCTCAAAGCTGAATATAAGAAATGAAGTTAGAGCCCTTGTATATGGGCTGATTCCATTGGTTTGAAACTGGCTTAGAAACTTCTCAACATTGAAATTCTACATACAATTGAAATGCACCCCTACCATGAAAGATTTCTGAATCGTGTTAACTAGAAGGAATACTTCATTGTTTCTGAATTTTCTGCTCCTCCTCATGGTCCATCTCCCATAACTAAATAATGGAAGACTCCTTGAGGGAAGGATTCTGTCTTTTTACTCATCTTTACTTTCCCCTCAGGACCTAGCACAGTTGTGACTTGCCCAGGCTAAGTATCTGAGGTGAGACTTGAACTAAGGAAGATGAGTCTTGCTGATTCTAAGCCCAATACTCTAGCCACTGCACCACCTAGCCTTCACACAGAAGACAATCGATGTTTGCTAAACAGAATCACACAAGCTTCCACAACCAAATTTGCTCAACTGTTTCATCAGTGGACCTTGGTGGATCCCTTGGTTATGTCATATATGTATATATATATATATATATACATATATATATATATATGTATTATATATGAGAAACATGCAACAAATCATTAATTTTCACTACATAGTTTTCCAGTTAGTGAGACTGATACTACAGGGATTATGTGAGCCGATTATCTTGTTAGAATATGGGTGGCCCAGCCATAAATTAAATATCATACGATCTACCTCACTGTGTTTAGTAAGAATTAATTTATGGTTGAATTCCCCTTCTCTGCTTTTCACTAAAAGCACAGAATAACTTGTTGCTTCACAGATACCTAGATACTGTATCTCATAGATGAGGGGGTAACGATTTTCCTAATTATTGTTTCTATGCTCTAAGCAAAAAGACCTCAGACAGGTCTTCTCACGGACCATTTTTCCCCTGAGGATGTTCAGGTGCTATAGGTAGAAGCTAATAATTACCCAAGCTGAGCCAGGAGATAGACCCAGAGACAAGGAGCCAATCGGCTAACAAAAGACAAAGCAGCAATATGAGAAACATGATGAGAGACAAGGTACAATGAAGGTCATGGGATCATGGATATTGAGATGCAAGGGACCTTAGAGGTCATGTTGTCCAACCTTTTCCCTTAAAATATTTTTATGAATACCTTTAGCTTTGATATCATTTCTAACTCTGCCTATAACCCTCTCTCTTCCTTACTTTTGCTATTCAATGACCCATCTTTTGCAATAGCAACAAATAAACAAAAATTCAATAAATGAATGACTGTATAAATAAATGAAGAAAGGAAAAAAAAAGAAAGGGAAGGGAGGTAAAATAGCTCAACATACTAATCAAAGTCATCTATATAGGGCAATGTTCAAATTGAGTTTGACAGTGTTCCATCATAGTCCTCTTTAATGAAGGGGGAGAAGAGAAATAGGGTAAATTTACTCATCTTTTCTTTAGGTGCTATCATGATCATTAAAATTGAGTACTTTAGTTGCTTGTTTTTGTTCTTTTATTTTTTTAATCCCTTCATTTTGCATTTTGCCCAAGGTCACAAAAATATTGAGTGCCAGAACTGGCATTTTCAACTAAATCCTCTGAGTTTTTTTCATATTTCAGAGAATGACACAATCTGAAGTTTGATTTGAACTCCTGGCCTCTGATTCCAGACACTGTACAAGTCACAGTGACTTCATATTAGACCTAGTCTTGATTTATTTATTTATCTTACTGCATTGTGTTTTTCTCACAGGAAAAGTAAATTATACCTTTTGGAAAAGAAAAGAAGAAAGACTCAATCTAGGTATAATGACAAGAGGGAGAATATTAGGAAAGTAATAAGTGAAAAAAAGTCATGAGCAAAAAGGAAAAGCAGATTCACCTCAATTACATAAGGTGTTCATGATTGGTGTGAAACTAGAAGTGAAACCAGAAGATCCTTCCCCTTGAAATTGGTGAAATCATTTTAATGAGTCACAAAACTAATTGAATAGTTAGATCTTAGACTAACAAGCTCAAGTCCCTTTTAATTTTTGAAATTAACTTTCTCTGAGTTTTAAGTGGAGGTTTGCCTCTAAACTTTGATGAATTTTTTGGTAATAATCTGTTTTACCCTAATAATACAAGCCGGGTCTTTGTACTATTTTTTAAAATTAAAAAAAAAATTGAGGTCAAAAAGAGGCAAAAACTTACCCAATGTGAAGAAAAGTGACTTACTCTGTGCTGGTAGTTGTGAGAACCATTTTTTTCCCCATTCTTCAAGTAAATGGGAAAAAAAAAAGTTTTATCTTTCTCTATAAGGGAAAAAAAATTGTCCTAAATATTTGTTTGGTTTTAAATGCACTCTGAAGTTCAGAATCAATGCAAGCTATATTCATATATATATATATATATATATATATATGTATATATATATATATATATGTATATATTACAATAAGAAGACTGCATGATTTAGTTATTAGCGCATCAGCCTGAAAGTCTGAAAGTCTTAGGTTTAAGTCTTCACCTGTGACATATATGGACTAGGTGACCTGCAGCAAGTCATTGGATCTCTTTGTATCCCAAGTAATTTTCTAAGATGTTAAGTTGAAAATGAGTTGTCAGTCTGTCCTAGTGAAGGAGTTTCCACACCCTTTAAATGACAGGACTGAATCAGAAAAAAATTCTTATAAGGATTTGCATTTCCACAATATACCAAGGTTTCAAGTACTCTGTTTTATAACTATTTTGTGAAATAGGTAGTAAAAATATATATTAAGGTATGATTATCCTCATTTTACAGATGAAGAAACTGAGGCTCAGAAAGATGGATTTTTCTGGTTCAAGGTCATGGAGCCCAGATCTAAACTCAATTCTACTCATTCTGAGTTTAGACTCCACCCTGAGGAGCTTTCCCAAATAATAGCATAATCAATTCACAGAATCTTAGGTTTTGAAAAGATCTTCATTTACCCCCCTCATTTACCAAAGGAGGAAACTGAGCCTCAGAAAAATTGATATGACTTGTCTAAGACCCCATAATAGCTAGGAGCAAAGCCAGGACTAAAACTCAAGACTACTGACTCATTTATCCCAGTATCACCCATATTTGAACAGTACTTTCTTCTACCAAACTGAACCGAATTTTGTCTTCTAATGATTACTATGATAGAATCCATTAGATGGTGAACTCCATGAGAGAAGGGACTATTTTTTAACCTCTCTTTGAATCCCCTGTACTTAGTTTAAATAAAGGTTAGTCAACTGACTAATTGAAGGTGATGCTTCTGGACACATTGTAAAATTTTAATTCCAAATATCTTGACCAATGGCAACGTATTTTACACAATAAAGTGGGCAGCATATACACAAATCACAGTCCTGGCTGAGATTTTAATTTTTTCCATCCATGTTAAAACATCAAAATATATTGTGACAATGAAAAAGTGCATTGTACACTTAAATCAACAACACAATTAAGACTTGTAGCTACATTGCAGGCGTTGACCTCCATTATTTTATCCTTTCCCTTTTGAGGAAGTGCCCTTGGGCCATTGACTGCCTCTCAATCCAATGGGTAATAGTCCTCTGACATATCTTATTTCTGGCAGTAGCCCGGAACTTAATTTGGGGTTTACAACAGTTCTACAGAAAATTTGATGAACTCTCAAAAGAAAACACAATTAGGACCAAAAGTATTGGGTTAAAACCAACATAGCAAAACATGTCTGCTATTTTGTGCTTGGCTGGACAAGTCAGCCACGAGAGAAAGGTTGCTTTGATATCCTTCCATAGAAATCCTGTGCAGTTCCCATAATACATAGGAGTCTATTCTAGTCTGGGAATCTGCAGTGTATCACTGCCTAGCAATCAGGTTGACGTATTCTAATGAGACCCATGTTGTTTGTAATCAGTCTGGCATTGCTTATTCTGATCTTTATTTCATATGATGCACTTTGAAATGGCTCAGATTGCAGCAGATGCTTTAAGAAGCAACATTCTGTTTTATTCCATTACCAATGTTTCCCTCCCGTGCTCTATCAATTAACATAATTTCAAAATCTACCAGAAGAAGCGATGAGTGGCTAAAAAGTTTAAAAGAAATTCAAGGATATAACTTGACAAAAACAGAAGACACTCAACATGTTGCTTTGTTTTTTGTTTGTTTGTTTGTTTTTGATAGGTCTCAAATAAGAGGAAGACCTTCCATTTCATAATTCACATCAATTTCAGGATTCACACCCTATAAAATCACCCATATTTTTCACCTGTGATTTATTGAAACCTTAGAATTTTCCCATGGACTAATGGGCTTGTGATCTCTTATTGCCTGGACATTAGCCTATATATTCCATTACAGAATTACCATGCCATCTATCACACTGTTAAGATTTTCTTGAAGTTTTAGTGTAATTGAAAAATGTAATTTCTACCCCCCCCAAAAAAAATGATGAAGGGATTCAGGAATATTTAAAGATAATCATGAAATGTATGGACACTTTCCACCATCTTGTTTTATGGGTTATAATTTGGTTCCAGTGGAAGATCTCTGAAAACTTAGTCTACTTAGAACAGTAGAATGGATGATAAACAGCGAATGCTCCCCCTGAATCAATACTGAAGCATTGATTGTCCAGGGTGCTGAGGATAGCACAGTACCTGTTTTTTCTTAGCTTACAGCTTCTTAATGAAGACCACTTCCTGACAGTGGTCTTCTAAATTATTCATTGACATCCACTAGATTACTCAGAAACCAAATCAACTAGAACCTAACCATTTAGAAAACTCAGATTGGGAATAAATGCACCCTCTTTCATGCTCAGCAAATGATTCAATTCTAAATTTTAAAGTTAATAAACTACTCAAATAATTACTATCATGGTTAATAATTGCACATATTTACATAGCACATGAAGGTTTTCAAAGTACTTTTCTTGCCATGTACATGTGACCATATCAATTCACTTAGTCTCTCTCTGTGCCCTCAATTTTCTCATCAGTAAAATGGAGCAGTAATATCTACATCAGAGACATATAGTAGATAAATGTAGTAGAGATATATTGTAGATAGAATGATGGCCTCAGAGTAAGAAACTTGGGTTCAAGTCCCATTTCTGGCACATTCTTTTTAATTTTAAATTCTCATTAATTTTTTAAAATATCTTTGTTTTATTTAGTGTTTCATTTTTCCTCAGTTTCATGTAAAAATGATTTTAACATTCATTTTTAGCACTTCAAGTTCCAAATTCTCTCCCTTCCTCCCTCCCTACTCCCCCCCACACATTAAGAAAGCAAGCAATTTGACATAGTTTTTTATATATAGCTATGCAAAACATTTCTATAATAGTCATGTTAATTTAGACAAGAAATCCTCAAGAAAAATAAAGTAAGAATTAAAGTATGCTTCAATCTGTATTTAGATTCAGTCCATTGTCTGAGGATGAATAGTATTTTTCATTATAAGTAAGTCCTTCAACATGTAAGTATAAGTAAGCATAATAAGTAAGTCCTGCAACATCATTGCATTGCTGAATATAGCTAAGTCATTCACAGATGACTATCTTAATATTGCTGTTACTTTGGACACAATACATTTCATTTTGCATCAGTTCATGTGAGTCCAGATTTTTCTGAGAGAATCTTGCCTATCATATCTTATGGCAGAATAGTTTTCCACCATAATCACATACCACAATTTGTTCAGTCATTCCCCAACTGATGGGTATCCCCTCAATTTCCAATTTTTTGCCACCAGAAATGAGCTGCTTTAAATATTTTGTGTATGTAAGTCCTTTTCCTTTTTTTATTTTTTATCTCTTTTGGGTTAGAGACCTAGTAATGATCAAAGGGTATGTTGGGGGGTTTTTTTTGCCCTTAGGGCATAGTTCCAAATTTTTCTACAGAATGTTTGAATAAGTTCACAACTCCATCAACAATGACTAATTTTTTCCCACACCCCCTCCAACATTTGCTATTTTCCTTTTCTGTCCTCTTAATTAATCTAATAAGTATAAAGTAGTACCTCAGAATTGTATTAATTTACAATTCTCCAATTAGTAGTACTTTCAAGCATTTTTTTCCATATGACTATAGCTAGTTTTGATTACTTTATCTGAAAACTGTTCATATCTTTGGATTGTGCTTCACGTGGGGAATTGCTCTTATTTTTATAAATTTGACTCAGTTCTCGATATGTCTGAGAAAAGAGGAGAAACTTATTTCAAAATTAAAAAAATAATAATAATACTATTGCTGGCTGTATTTACCTTCATATTTTTCCCTGCTCCCTGTTTATTCTATTCTTTCTCCTTTTACTGACCCTCTTTAAAAGGATTTTGCTTCTGATTAACCTCTCCTTAAATCAACCCTCCTCTCTACCACCCTCCCCTTTCTTCTCTTATCCCCTTCCCCTCCTATTTTTTCTGTAGGGTAAGAGAGAGTTCTATATCCAACTTCTTTCCTCTTTGAGTCACTTCTGATGAGATTAAGATTCACTCAAGCTTCCTCCCCGCCCCAAAAAGCTTTTTCTTGCCTCTTTTATGTGAGATAATTTATCCCATCCTACCTCTCCCTTTTCCTTTCTCCCCAATACATTCTTCTCTTACCTCTTAATTTTATTTTTTTTAGATACTATCCTTTCACATTCAATTCACACCTGTGCTCCTTGTCCATCTATACTCCTTCTTACTGTTCTAATAGTGAGAAAATTCTTATGAGTTACCACTATCTATGGTACCAGCTGCTACCACTGCCATTTGATTTCCTGTGTTCTCACCTGGGCTGCTATGTCTTGTGCTGGGCTGTTTTCCACTCTCATCCAGATGTTATTGATTTTTCTTACTGATCTAAGTTGGTTTTGGTGTCTGTGGGCTGAAAGATCTGCAAACTGCCACTGCAATCACTAATTCAACTCTGCCTACCTTTATTCCTTTGTGGGACCTGGGTTTTGCTGGCTCAACCTTCCCTGGACTGTGCTTCTCTTTCACCCTGGTGCCACAGACTTTTCTGCCAACCTTCTAAATTGTCTTAGGCTAGAAAATTGTTTCAAAATATATTTTTATAGGTTCAGTCATTCTAGAATTTGTTTAGAGTCATTTTTAAAGGTATTTGGAGGAGCTGGAGGAATCCCTTCTTTTACTCTGCCATCTTGGCTTCACCTATATGAACCTTAAAATGTCCTGGAAACTTTCTAATACTATAAGATACAAAGAAAGTATCAATTTGCATTGTATGGAAGAAGTCTATCCTTTGGGAGTTACTTTTGCCATCAAAATCACAAACCTATTTTTGTTCATTCCTCTATTCCTATTGCCCAGTTCACACAGTTGTTGTATTAAAATATTAAGTACTCTAAAAGCTTTAAAATAGTAAATAAATGTTATTATTATTAGCATTAAAATTATTATTATGGTCATTCTTGTAATCACTAAGAGATAAAATAGCCCTTATGGAAAAGGCTCACACCTAAAATCAAATACAGAACAAACACAACAGTTTTACCACATAGGGATCCGTTTAATACTACAATTTAAAATCAATAAGAAAATAGTCAAGGATTCATTTTTGTAATAATAACAGTTCATATAATTCAGTAATGTTTGTATACATGTACTTATGAAACTCCCTTCTAGACCTTGAAAGATCTGGTTTTTAATTGTATTATCTGTATTATTTTTACCACATTAGGACTATTATTATTCAGTTCTCAGTGATAGAAGCTAGGTAAGTGAGATAATTAAAAAAAAGAAAAATTTGGGGAAATGTGCTGAGAGTCTATTCCTGCCCAGTTTCCACTACCAGATATTGATTATTTTTCTAGTAAAGTGGAAAAGGATGTGAGTATTTTACTCCTTGAAAACCCTCCTGTGGTCTCTTTGGACTTCCTTGAATTTTTCAATAATGGCTATTAACAGACTATACTTTTAAGTGTTTGATGTAGCTCATTAAGAAAGTAAACTTTTAGAGTTTAGTATACTAGAAATGAAGGGGGAGGAAAAAACAATCAAAAAACAATCTATTGGCAATCTTAACAGCAAACAGACATTTTTTTTGTAATTCCTGAAAAAGAAAAGCAAATGAACCAGATACAATAGAGGTGCTTTTTATTGATCAATGTCATAAAATACTCAAATGATCCTGCTCTTTATTGGCTGGACATTTGTAGGAAATGCAAATTATTTCTATGCTTCAAATATTATGAGTGATACCTGGCCATCATTGCTCTCTTGTAAACTGGAAATTTAGGTGGATATGGCCAAGATCATGTTCAACCTATGTTCAGCAGCCTGGCTTTGCTTTTCCTTCCCAAATCACTATTGCCTTATTCAGAATGATCACTTGAAGCTGTTTGCCTTAGTTGGGGTCCAGCTACCTGACTTTTTGTTTCTTCTGATTGGTACCATTAGCTCCTACACATTTCTGAGAAGCTCCAGGAACATCTCTTGTCATTCTTGACGGAATTTTGCAGTCGATTAGTTTTAAAGTTCACTTATCTTGCTTATTGGACTGAGTATATTGTATGTGTGCTTTTTTAATTAGTTTAGAAAGAGGGAGGAGTTATGGCAGAAGCAAAGTCAATTTCAATCAGCCCTGGTTGACTGATTATATTTAGTTTACTTAGCAGATTGATTCTGAATTTCTATGGAAAGTTGGTTTTTGTTGTTGGTTTTGGTCTTTTATTTCCAGTTTTGGATGAACTGAATAATGCCAAGGATTATTTATTTACAAAAGTCACTGCTTTGTTGTTTAATTTATTCATATCGAATTGTATTCTATGTCTTATCTTTAATTGAATGTGTATGCACACACACACACATACACATGTGTATGTATACACACAGTCTCATCTAGCTAGCTAGCTCATATAAGGTATATGTCCCCAGAAAGACTGGATTTGTGAATGCATAAATTAAAGGTAAAACACAAAATATATATGTATGTACATACACACACACACACACACACACACACACACAAAACACAATTTTTTTATTTAAGCCTAAAGTTAGTTCACAGTGAGATTCTGTTCCATGCCAATTACAGATACTTATTTTAAATTGCAAAAGGAATGACTTGGTTTCCTGTATTTCCATCTATTTTTTCTAGTCATGCTAACAATTCTCATTTTCATCCCAGTTTATTGTTGTTGTTTTGCTTGTGTTTTGTAAAATAGATACAGGTTTTGTCACAATGGTAGGAATATTGGTATATGATTCCAACTTTTGTTTCTTCACTAGGTTATTTCATGCTTTCACTGGTAGGAAAGGAGATTGCAAGTGTGTGTGTGTGTGTGTGTGTGTGTGTGTGTTTGTGTGTGTTTGTGTGTGTGTGTGTGTGTTTACACTGAAAATTAGTCTATAATTTTATTTTCTCCCCTTTTACCTCATTATTCTGTCCCTTATCAATATTTTGTTATTTGATTGATGGTTCTTACCTGGATTGTTAATAGAGTAGGTACTGGTTGGTGGCTTGACATAACTACTATGTATACAATATACCAAGTAACAAAAGAAATGTTATTAGGAATTATAAAAAAATGCATTGGTACAAACAAAATTAAAAATTATCTTTTATCAAATCACTATCTTCATTATTTATAATTTTAGCTGATTATTCATACTTTTCAAAAGCATTTTTAGTGTATTAATATGGACTGTATTTTTTCCTCTAAAGTAATTTCTTATGTATGCTTTGCTTACTACACAACATTTTATAAAACTCCATCAAGTGAAACTTTTCCATAGAATTAGTAAACCAAATAGCAGTAATCCTTCCCTCCTCACTTTCAGACAGTCCTATATCCAATCTGCTGTCAATTCATATAGATGCTTACATTGTATACCATTTCTTATGTTTATTCTTAACAGAGGAGGAAGCTGAGGTCGAGGGATTCTCACATATAACTGGACCTCAAATAAAGGCAAACAACTTGAGAACATTCTGAGCAAGGCAACTGAGATTAATCCTAGAAATGGGATTTAATCCAGAACTTCTAACTCTGGAAACTGGTACTTTAAAAAAATAATTGGAGTTAAAGAGGGAAAGATAAGGAAAGTGTTCATTCTTGGTTTATGGAACAGGATTAGTAAAAGTAAGTTAATAAAAAAAAATTATACATCCTGTTTGGGAAAGGAGAGCATATTATAACTGGTTTAGAGACTTGAAATCATGAGAAAGAATTTTAGATCATAAAACATGGTAGCAAAAATTTTCATAGACTAAAGATCCTAGAGATTTAGTTAAAGTTTCTCATTTTACAGATAAAGAAATGATTCTTAGGGAAAAATTTGACTTGTTAATTATACACAGGTAGAGGACGAAAGAACTGTGATTTGAACTCAGTTCAAATTATACTATGTCGCATTATACTATATTCCCTTTCTATTGGAAGTTGAGAATTCCATACCTTGTTTTTAATGGTTTCAAATTACTTCCTTTTTTTAAAAAAATTTTGTTTAAAACAATGGGATTAAGTGACTTGTCCCAGGTCACACAGGCAGCTATTAATTATTTGAATCCAGTCCTCCTGACTCCAGGGACTGTGCTCTATCCACTGCGCAACCTAGCTGCTCCCAGACTTTTCTTTTAAGTCTTTTATAGTCTGAACTACATAAACTTGGTGAGAGGAACTACCCTTGAAGAACCCTAAGGGAAAGGCAGCAAGAAGGATCTAAATGTTGGCAACGCGTGTGCAAACATTTTCCATTCATTCATTCATTTATTCATTTATTTATTCATTTATTTATTTATTCATTTTTTTTTTGTTTGTTTCTTTCTGTCTTTTATTCTTTTCCCTTTTTCTTTTTCTTTCTGTAGATGTCAATGTGAAGAATTCAGATTAGGCAGAGTGGTCAAGTGAGGGAGTTCTTGTTCCCAGGTGTATTTCCAAGGTACCATTATTCTCGATCTTCTGAGAACTGTGTTCTCTAAGAGACATTCTTTAAAAGGGTACTCCTTGGATGATGCCAGGTTGCTGAGGAACCTAATTTCTCATGAGGGGAGAAAACAACTCCTCTTCCTGGTCTCCAAGGTATGAATGGAGAACAGAGACTTCTCAGTGTAGATTCAGTGTATGTGGTCCTTTGGTCCTTCTCTCCTCTCCATTCTGCTTTTGAAAACCAAATTCTTTTCTTTTTGTTTTCTGAGAGTTTTTCACCTATTTTCTTTAAGCACAAGAGAGAATTTCAAATTTATGGTTGCTTGTGAGAACCTTACCACGTTTTTTCTTGAATCAATATTGGAAGCATGAAGAAGACTTGAGCAGAGGAGTGAAAAGAGGCTATGAATTAGTCTGGTTCTTCTCTTTGAGGTGTTGAGCAGGTCTTGGGAAATTACTTGATCTTGATGCACCTGTCTCCTCATCAGTTAGATCTTTCCAAAACACCTTGGGGAATAATTAATAAATGGTTGTGCAGCATACCTGAAACCCAAGGTGCTAGGGAAACAATTTGGCAGTGGGATAATGGCTATTTCCTTCTTGCTCAATGTAGCCTCTTTATGGAGTGATCTCTTAAAGTCCATCCTACTGCCGAGCAGACCTGCCTTAGGCAAGCCTATGAAATAGGCACTTTGTCTCCAATGGCTTTCTTCTCACCGATGGAAGGTATATTGCTGCTTCTGGACTTTGTCAACCTTTAGAAAAGTAGAATTGTGCAATGAAAAGAGTGCTAGATTGAAGGTCTGTTTTGGAATTCCCAATCTGTTACTTATCATTTAGGCAACTCACCCCTCCCAATCTTTGCCTTGGTTCTCCCTTCTGTGAAATGGTTATGGTGATGGCACACCTTAATATCTAATGCTCTAAGTTTGCAAAGTGCATTACATATATTATCCCATTTGATGCAAGCTGAAGGGAGAAAGAGGAAGAGGACTCTGCCTTTTTTGGTGAGGGTAAGACTCATTGAAAGGTAGGAGTAGGAGACCTGGCCTCAGAGTCAAGAAGACCAAGTTTAAGTGCTACCTCTGCACCTACTGGCTGTGTGACTTTGGGCAAATAAGTACTTTCATCTCTGGGTGTCTTCAGACTCTCTAAGGTAGAGAGAAGCTTCCAATCTGCTTCAATAGAAAAAAATTTTTCACCTGCTGAACCCTGATGGAATTCAACCTCAAAACAAAACTCAAAAAACAAGTATCTTCTATAGGAGCCTTATTATCTCCATTTTACAGATAAGGACACTGTTACTCAGAGAAGTTAATTGACTCACTCAAGGTAAATGTCTGAAGTGGATGTTGAACCTGACTTTAAAGTCCAACAATAATCCCTTAAGAGGTATCCAACTCTAAATGGGTAATCCTAAAATGTCATCCCCCTCTCACCTATCAGATGTTCACTGTTCTCCCAATAGATGACTACTCTTCCCAAATGACCATCCTCCTTCTTATGGAGAGGAAAGTAGATGTTGTCAGTTGTTGACACCTCAATATGCTGAACCAAATCCCAACAGCCAATTGTTAAATTTAATGTAAACATTTGCACCTCAGACAGGTGTGTATAACAAACCAGAGTTTTATTTATTGTTTTGTTGATTTTTAGACTTAAGAAAGTGATGGAGAAAATATTAAGGCAGATTAAACTTCAAAATGTAGTCTATCTTTTAAAGAGTCTTGTTATGCATTTTCCAGCAAACCCCTTGTTTTTCCCTTTTAAGGAATATTCCTGAGAACTCTTAGGATCATAGTTCTAGAACCAAACAGGGTCTTAGAGATCATGTGGTCCAGTCTCCACATTTTATAACTGAGGGCATTAAAGACAAGGGAGATTAAGGAAGAGGGAAAATCACCTTTGTCAAAATCCCAAAGGCCAATGAGTGTCAGAGGATGGATATGAAGTCATGGTCCCTGAATCTAGAGCTTGAGTAGTCTAAATGACTTTGTACTTCTAGGATCAGAGACCCTTCCTTCAAATCTCACTTCTGATGTTCATTCCATGGGTGATTGAAGACCAGTCTCTTCGTGACTCAACCTCATTTTCCTCATCTGTAAGATAAGAGGGCTGTTCTAGTTACAGATCATCTAGAACTTTGATCCCTTGCCATTGGAAAAGAGTCCAATTTTGATTTGTCCTTGGCTTGTTGTATTTCATAACCTGGACACTTGTAGGATTGGGATGGGGTGGTGATTGGTGTGGATCACCATCTTCCTCAAAGCCTCTCAAATCTCCTTTCTTGAGCCTGTCCCTGATCAATTAGTCTACCTCATGGTTTTCCTGATTAGAATTGAAACTTCTAAGCATGAGGTTTGGCACCAAGTCACTGTGATGACAGAACAGATTTTTAGCCCAGTGTTCTTTGGGCACTGTTAACTGGCCCAATAGCAGGAATTGGTCAAGTTGTTTCCTGAAGTCAATTTATTTGATACTCTATTTAGTGCTTTCATAAAGGCATATTTTGGATCCTAAGCAAAATACCCCCATTCACTGTTTATTTTAAACAACAAACACCTGTCATGGCTCAGATTAGAAACACTTGTAGAAATCAGGCAGCAGAGTATTTATATATTCACCCAAGTCATTTAATTGTGGTCAAGAGAAAAGAAATCAGTTACAGGCTTTCTCTTTCTTAAGAAGGCTTGCATTTCTATAACAAAATCACAATGTTTCTTATATTTAAGATCTTGAGTCAAGACTACCATTTTCTGAAATCTATTAGATGGGTAAAGCTGGGCAAGTCTCTAACATTCACTATTTTATAATAGTATAAGCTAAAGGAAGGGTTGCTGCTTTATATTAGTGTAAGAAATTTCTGTATTGAGAGTGTTTTATCCTGATGAAAACATAGGCCAGCTCCTATCCCCCCAGAAAATATTAAGCCAAATGAGCTAATTATACATCAATGACACAGAAAAAGGAAAATTCTCATAAGAAATGTTCTGCATTCCTTTTAGATTCCTTTCAGAAACCTTTCAGGTCTATGAAAGTACCTGTGTTGTATTTCATAATATAGTTTTGATATAGGCAAATAATTTATCTGGGTTGGTGAGATTTATTTTTCTTTTTTATTGGAAGGACAAAAAAAAAGGTAGAAAGCACATACAGGCTTTGTCTTAAATCATCATCCTTCTCTTTTCTTATTCTAGAATTCTAGTTAAAACAATATGCCCAGTCCCTCCCTAAAAGATGATAAATAGTATAACTCACCTTCCAACCTTCAATGGAGAGAGAGAGAGAGAGAGAGAGAGAGAGAGAGAGTGTGTGTGTGTGTGTGTGTGTGTGTGTCTTTGTGTTTCTTTAGGACTGACTCTGATTCAGAGCCTTGGAACAATCTGTACTTGGTTTTTAATTTTTGTTTTTGTTTTCCTTTCTAAGGGGTTTCTACTGAATTTTGTGACCACTCCAATGTTTTCTGTGTTTTAATTCCTTTTTCTGGGTAATCTGTCCTAATTAATCTATGGATTATGGAGATTATTATACTTGTTCAGCAAAACTAACTTTAAGGATTGCAAAATGATTTGCAGATTTTATCTCAATCATTAAATATTTATTAAAAAGTCTACAATGTGCCAAAGGAAGCAAATGAAAATCAAGTACTTGTCCACTCAAGTACTCGTCCTGAAGCTCCTCAAGGAGTTTACAATCTAATGGGAAGACAAAACATAAGAAAAACAAGCTATGTATAGCAGAAATAGAAGGTAATTAACAAAGGGAAGACACTGGAATGAAGAGAGAGTGAGGAAGTTTCCTATAGACAACTGAGATTTTTTTTGAGACTTGAAAGAAACCAGAGGAGTCAGAAGGTAGAGTTGAGGGCAGGGAAGGTTTCAGACATCAGAGACAAGGTAGAGAAAATAATTGGAGTTGAGAGATGAGGTGCCCTTTATCACTGGACAGCTGTCCTTCAGGGCAACTAGTTGCAGTGGCTAAAGCACCAGGTCTGGAGTCAAGAAGACCTGCGTTCAAATCCTGCTTCAGACACTTGAGTGACTGAACAAGTCACTTTTCCCTGTTTGCCTCAGTTTCCCCTTCTGTAAAATGAGTTGGAGAAGGAAATGGCAAACTACAGCAGTGTCTCTAAGAAAACCCCTAAATGGGATCATAAAGAGTTAGATGCCACTGAAATAGCTGAATACAACTCTGATATTCATTTCTATAAGTTAATTCTGTCTTATAAGCTATATGGAAGAGGTAGTGTAAAGAACTGTATAAACTATATATATATATATATATATATATATATATATATACATATATATAATTTAAAGTCTTTGGACACATCCTCTATATGTATATTTATTTATATGTATATCTAGATACATAAACACAAATATTTACATATATAAACTCATAGTTGAATAGCTATATAGATAGACAGATATTATATATATATATATATATATATATATATATATATGGTGTTTCATAAATCTCAGTGCAATTTTAGGTTGAATGATGTAGGCTTTTGGAACATACTGCATATATTTATATGTATCTTTCTGCCTATACCTATATACATGTGCAAACACACACACAGCTAAGTTCCAATTAGTGTGAATAATGAACCTCATGAAATTCTTATTGGAATTTGTATGGCATATTTTCATTGCTCTGGAACCAATGACCACATTTTTATATTACTATAACTTAGAATAATGTGAATTAAAATGTTGCTGTTCAGTCATTTTTTTTCAGTTGTGTCTATGATCCCATTATTTTGGCAGAGATACTAGAGTGGTTTGCCATTTCCTTCTCCAGATCATTTTCCAAAAGAAGAAACTGAGGCAAACAGTATGACGTGACTTGTCCAGGATCACAGTAGTGTTTGAGACCAGATTTGAACTTTGAAAGATGAGTCTTCCTGATTCCAACACCTGCGGTCTTTCGATTGCTCCACTTAGCTGCCTGCAAATCCACTGCTCACTTAGCCATTTACATAGAATTTATTATTTACACTAATTGGAGTCTAGGTATGCTCTCTCCCTCTCCCTCCCCCCTCCCCCCTCCCCCCTCCCCCCTCCCCTCCCCTCCCCTCCCCCTCTTCCTCTCCCTCTCTCCCCCCCCTTTCTCTGACTCATTCTGTCTCTCTCCTCTCTCTTTCTTGGACTCTCTCTTACTCTCACTCTGTCTTCCAGTCTCTGTCTCTCTTTTCTCTCTCTCTTCTCTCTCTTTCTGAATCTTGCTCTCTGTCTCTTTCTCTCTCTGTCTCTCTGTCTTTCTGTCTCTCTCTCTCTGTGACTGATTTTCTCTTGCTCTCTCTCTCTCTCTGTCTCTATTTCTTTGTCTCTTTTTCTCTCTCTGTCTCTCTCTTTTTCTCTCTCTCTCCCCCTTCCTTACGCACACACACACGTATATATGTTTATGTCTACATGAAACCATGTGTAAAAGAGAAAGAATAGTACTTGGAAGAAGCGAGTCAATAGCTGCTTTTCTCTCCTTTCACCTGGACCATGGTGGGGGTTCTGCTGCACCCCTTGCTGCTCTCTGCCTTCCTCCTCTTTGAGCCCCAGCTGAATTCCTGCCTTCCTTGGGAAGTTCTTTCCTTAAGAGAAAACTTGCCTTGAGTGTTTTCAAATTTCCCCCAAGTCCAGGACCCAACCCCTCACCCTGCAGTCTTTGAGTGAAAAACTGATGATTAGAGCAAAATCCATTGTCTGCCTAACATCCTTAAACAAAGATTGAAGAGCTCGAAAAGGGTTCATCTGAGAGCTGTGGAGGCATCTGGAAAGCTTTATTTCATAAGATGGAACATAAAACCTGCTGTCATCTCAAGACCAGTGCTCTAATACTTGCTTTTTATCACCCTAATAAAATAGATCAAATATAAAAGAATCTCATTAAGAAATAGTGAATTCCTAAAGTAGTCAAAGGACAATGGAAATAAGCAAGTAATGATTGTTTGACCCAGTCTGTCTTCCTCCATCTTTCCCTGCTATGTGGCATAGTAGACAATGGACTCTGGTGGAATCAGACAAACCTGAGTTCAAATCCTACATGAGTTGGATTTGGGCAAGTCCTTTAACCTTTCTCAGCTTATTTCCTCATTTATCAATTGGGGATAATAACTGAATTTACCAAATGAGATTGTTGTATGACTCAAATGAGATAATATATGTAAGGAACTTTATAAAGCATAAAATGTCACAGAAATGCTAGCTATTATTATATTCTCCTATAAATTTTCTTTTTTTCCAAACTCCTCAGAATGCCATGGGAAGATAAATGAGAAACAGAGATGCTCAACATTCTTCAAAAAAGAAAAATACCTAATTTCCCATAGTGGCCGCTCCATTTCTGGACACTTTCACCCCACCCCCCCCCTTCTCTCCCTCCTCTCCGTTCCCTCAGTCTGGCTGTTGCATGTTTTGTCATAGTGTTTTTTTTTTTGCTTCTTAATTTTTACACATCATTGACTGAATTAAATTCCATTTCCTATTTCCTTCACCTAATTAAGTCATTTCCCTACTATGCCAGGCTAATCCACATTCTGACTTCTCAGTAGCTGTTGGAATAATACAGGCACATGAATATTTTATACTTTGAAAGAATGGCACATTTTGCTGAATTGAATGGTAGTCTTATGAAATTCACTACAAGGCAAAGTGGATATGTGAGTTGGGGTAGAGTATGGCTGAGAGGTAACAGATGGGCAGCCCCAATGCTGTGCTCATATCCATGAAATATTAAAAGAAATAGAGAAAGGCTTCTAGCATGTTGGATAGATTCTCTACGGAGGATTTATGGAAGGACATGAATTTGGGGAAATCATGCAGAGCTTTTAATGACCCCAAGCTTTTTTTCCTGAAACAAAGGGAAATCCTTTTAACACCAATATTCTTAAAGTGATGTTTTTTGGCTGTCTAGTATGGAATAACAGTCTCTGAAGACTCCAAGTTGCAGGTCACCCAAAGGGGAAAGAAAGGATGATGAGTATGAATATGTTGCTGCATAT
Source organism: Macrotis lagotis (assembly GCF_037893015.1). Taxonomy (NCBI): domain Eukaryota; kingdom Metazoa; phylum Chordata; class Mammalia; order Peramelemorphia; family Peramelidae; genus Macrotis; species Macrotis lagotis. The sequence continues at coordinate 65,552,098 of NC_133663.1, forward strand.
TAACATGGAAGAAATATGTGGGAGAAATTACATCTAGAGAAAGTGGGCTAATCATCTAGGCAATTAGGTGCTTTAAAAGATAAGAGGATTGATCTGGGAGTACAGACTTCAAACACCAGTTGTGAAACTCTGGGCAAGTCACTTAACTGCTTGGTGCCTCAGTTTCCTTATATATAAAATTTCAATAATAATAGCACCTCCCTTATGGGATTGTTTCAAGGAACAAATGAGACAATATTTATAAAGTACCTTGCAAATCTTGAAGCACCATATGAATACAATTATTATTCAATGACAACAAGATGAAATAATCAATGGATAGTCTATGTACTATTGGTATCCAAGCAATGTCAATAGAGCTAACTGAATATTCTTCAGCACACTAGATGAATCCCTATGGACTATTTACATGAGCCTATGGAGCTGCATAGGATGAAAAGGTCTGAATAGGTTGGAGGAAATGCTCCTACTGATGAGCTCATAGGTACATAAACATATTTAAAGACAGGAAAGAATGGAACCTGGGTCTGCACAAATAGAGAAAGTAGTCACAATGATGAGATCACAGAGCCAATGAAATATCCTGAATTCTGCCAAGTAGTTTCAAGAACCAAGAATTTCATATCTGTATGTGCATCTCCAGTAATAGTTTGTATCCCATGGAAATTATATTGAAAATCCTTGTATTGTGTCTGTTTTGTATGATCGTGAAATCAGTATCAATATGCCTGTCTTAACTAGGTATTGATCTCCAGGGATTTTTCTAGTGAAACTAATAAGAAAGAGGTTGTGGGCCCAGTGAAAGAGAAGCAAAGAAAATTATTTGTGGATGAAAGCCAGCTGGTCTGGAGAATTGCATCTGAGAGTTTGACTAGCTCTTGGTAAAGTCTACCACTATTTGCAGAAAAGACAACTTCTGTTCTCATTAACCCTTACTTACTAGTAGAAAAGGAGTGCTACTTTCATTCTGAAACACTATCCATACTCAGTTCTGCTATGGTATATAAAACAGACATGTTTTCTGTCTAGATCTGGCATAAAAGTCTTAGCTTTCAAGATAAAAGCGAGTATAGTGAAGTTGAGACAAGCTATGCTGTCATTTTTACTTTTCTTTGAAATCCTGCATTGTATCCAACAAACTCTGGAAGCCACAATATATTTATCATGACTTTCTGGTTGAGACCTGATTCTTTGAATTGAACATTTTCTCTATATAAAATCTGAGACCTGATTGCTTCCCAAGAACTATGGCAATTCTTCTTACCAGGGTAAATCACAGTCTGAGGTCCCACTCTTGGATAATATTCTCTAGAATAGATGAAGGTTGAGTGAACTATGGCCTATAGGTCAAATTTAGCCCAGTGCCTATTTTTATAGGTTTGAGAGCAAAGTAGCCATTATTAAAACCATTATTAACCAGTAACAGAGATTCTCTTCCTCATACACAAAAAAGTATAAGTGCCTCCCCAAAGGTAGAAATTTATAAAGAAGTAGGAAAATTATCCCTCAGCATATTTCCCTGTCTCCTCTCAGAATGCATTTAGCAGCCAGCCCAGTGAGTCCCATCCTCTGAGTCTATTATATATATATATATATATATATATATATATATATATATATATATATATATATATATGTTGGAGCATGAGCATCCTTTGCTGATTGAATCATGATCCACACACACATCAACCTGGTCTAGTTCAGTTCTGTACCAATGGGCATTCAGGAAGGGACCAGGATTCTTGATCCCCTTTCTCTCATCTCTTCCTCTAAATTCAGACCTACTTGACATCCTCCCAGAATGCAGGCATAAGGTTTGATAGAATTGTGATTCCCTAGTATTCCCTCTAATGAATATCAGCTCCCTAGCTTCATCCATTACATGTTCTTGAAGCCAGACAAAGGCTTCCTTCCATTGAGGATAACCTGGCATGATACTATTACATACTAACAACTCAAAAAAGAGAGTGAGGTCTGATATCACTGACTTTTGATAGTATGAGTCCATTTCTTGTTAAAGATATTAGCCCTGTCGGCTACACGAAAGTGATTTTTCAGAATATTTCTTAACATTTTCTTAGGATCAGTTTGGCATCTTTCTTCCTTTTACCTGTGGAATGAGTCTAGCTACATGGTTACTGGGAGAAGGGGGGGAGATAAATATATATGTTTGTGTATACCCACATACATTCATTCATTCATTCAGATATCTACTTTCATATATATATTTGTCATCCCATAGTCATAGACACTTATAGACTATACACAGTTACAAAGAAGAGGACATTTTTTCACTTGACCATATCATTTCCTGGAGCTACCATCCTATATATTTCTTTCACTTTACAGCCAAACTGTGGAAAAACAGCTTCACTCACTGCTTCTCCCTCCACACCCACTCATTTCTCAGCTCTTTGCAATCTGGCTTCCAGTACTACCCCTCTACTGAAATGACTCTTTCCAACATTATTGACAATCTCTTTAATGCTATATCCAATGACCTTTCTCAGTGTTCATTCTCCTTGACTTTTCTGAGGCTTCTGATACTATTGATCTTTCTTTCTTCCTGAAAACTCCCTTCTCTATTAGCTGGCATGCCAGGTTTTCCTTGGCTTCTATCTGTGCCTCTGTTCCTTTGCTAAATTATCTATCTACTTCCTTCTAAGTATTGATGTCTTCAAATCTATGCTCTTATCTTCTGTCTCTCCATATCATCTCTTGGTAACCTCGTCTTTTCCATTGATTCAATTATCTTTTTTTGATTCAGATGACTTCTAACCATCCTTTTTATCTTTACCATCCCCACAGCATAATCAGTTGCATGATGGACATTCTCATTTGATATTTCCCTGGCATTGCAAGTATAATAAACTAATTATGTTCCCTTTTTCTTCCTACAAACTTTCTAAGCTGAAGGAAGCACCACCACCTTGCTATTCACCCAGGTTTTTAACCTTGGAGTCATTTTTCCCTCCTCCCATTTCCCCATTGCCCATAGTCAATAAATTATTCTCCTGTTAATTTGACTATAACATTTCTTAGAGCTACTCCCTTACCTTACTCATATAGCCATAATTTTACCAGCTCTTTCCTGTACTTCTGTTAAGATCTTCTAATTGGTCTATATTTTTTATAATTCTTCTGACCACATAACTACCAAAAACATTTCCTAAGGTGCAGGTCTATTAATATTATTACCAATCCAAGTCATGGCTTCTACTTATAATGCCTTCAAACTTCGATCTTTGTGTTTCAAAGTTCTCTTACTTTAAGGGTTGTTAGAGATCAGCTTCCTTTCCCTACCCTCCTTTCTTAGATATTAGAGCTTTCTCTCCCTCAAATGGTCATATTTTTGTACTTCTCTATTTGTTAATCAACCTTAATAGATGATAGGAACATAGATATAGAAACAGAAGTCATTAAATCTAACTTCTTAATTTTATAAATGAGGAAACTGAGAACAATAGAATTTAAGTGACTTGTCCATGATAATACAGCTTAAATGACTGAGGCAAGACTCAATCTCAGTTCTTCCTATCCAAATCTTGTATGTTTTCCCTTGAGTATAAGCTTTAGAGAAAGTTTGTTTTTGTATACCTAATGTCTGACATAGTCCTTTGCACGTGCTTAATAAATGCTGAACTAAATTGAACTGAATTGAATAAAACACAATCAACTTGACCAAGGTCACACATTTTATTGCTACTGCTAATTATTGTCAGATCTGTGAACTAACATCTGAATCTCCTGTTTCCCAAGTCGGTTTTATATACACTGTATCATACTGCAAATACCCTATGTAAAAAAAAAAAAACAAAAAAATTGCTAATATTAAAGTATGTCCCTGCACATATGGACTTAGGTATAAATGTGCAAAAACTTTTCCCTAGCCCAGAAATATGTACTGAAAAAATGTTGTTGCCTTAGCTTCTCTAAGTGGGATATTTCAATGGTTCTTGTGTGATGGATCACACCTGAGCATACACCAGAAAAGGGGTAAAAACAGACTAAAAATAAGATATGGCTCCATGACACAAGTGAATTATTGTAGTGTTGTCACAGTCCTGTAAAACTCAACTAAAATTTCCAAGTCAAATTTCAATGATTGAACCAAGGTTCACATATGTGAGATGTCCCATGCTTTCTCTAAAAGGAGTTTTTATTTTACCTTGCAGCCATAATAACAAGATGATGTAGCTAATTAATCCTGCGGAAGCTTTTTTCAATTTGGCCAATGAAAAACATACTCCCTGATACCTAGCAAAACTAGATGTCATTTAAAAAAATCTATTATAAGGTACAATCTGTTACTAGTTAAATTCTCTTGTATGGGAGTGCTTTATGAGAGACAGCTTCCAGATTAGAACAAAGATGAACGGCGGATGTCTATAATGTAGGCAGACTGTTATCTCTTTGGCACATCTGATTTTGCATCTGTAATATGTAATGTTGTATCATTTTATTTATGAAATGAAGCCTACTACCTTGCCCCACATGATGAGATTAGCTTAAAATTTTGATTTTAAAAACAGACCCTGTTGGATAGAACTGGCTCCTGATCAAAACACAGCTATGAGACTATGAATTTTTGTTTTTTAGTTGGATGGATGCTTAAGCATATTTTGACACTGATCTATTGACAGAATGAGGGTTGCTCTCAAAAAAATGATGCTTTTGAGGTGGTATTAACTATTCTTGCTTCTAGACTATCATTAGCAAATTGCTGCTCAGATTAGATTAGGTGTACAAGAGGTAAGTGAGTCCAAACATTTTGTTCCACACATTACCCACCCTTTACCCCGCAACTAGTTCAAACTCTGCCAAATCTGGAAGATAAAGCTGGGTATAAAAATCACTCATTAAAATGACTCATTAAATATGACAACCAGTCAAGACAGAGGTCTGTCTTGGGAAAGCTCCTGGTAGAGAAATAAACAGAGGTGGAGTAATCTTAAAGGGAGAAAGAGAGAAAGAGGGAGGGATACACACACACACACACACACACACACACACACACACACACACACTCTCTTTCTCTGTCTCTGTCTCTGTCTCTCTGTCTCTGTCTCTCTTTATATATATATATATATACATATATGTATATATATATATATATAGATAGATAGATAGATAGATATAGATATAGTATAGTGATTCTAGGCTGAATGAAAACCAACTGTCTGTGGGATCCAAGTATTTTTATCTATCATTATGAAGTCAACTCCATTATGCAAAGGCTATATGATAAGGGTTTACTTAAAGGGCGGGGGAGAGAGAAAAGAGAGAGAGAGACAGAGATAGACAGATAGACAGAGACAGAGAGACACAGAGAAAGATAGACAGAGAGAGAGAGAGAGACAGAGAGAGAGAGACAGAGAGAGACAGAGGCAGAGAGGCAGAGATGGAGACAGAGACAGAGAGGAGGGAGACAGACAGAGATAGAAAGACAGAGACAGACACAGGAACAGAGAGCGACAGAGAGAGGAAAGAGAGAGAAGGTATAAGGAGGCTGGCACATTCAAGGTCAGAGAGAATTGCTGGCACACAACGAGGAGTGATCTGAGAGATTCAGAAAGAGACAGAGACACAGAGAATAAAGAAGGAAGCAGAGAGAGAGAAAGAGAGAGAGAGAGAGAGAGAATTTGTTACTGGGGCATGATGTGGAGCTACTTTAATGAGAGTGACAAGTCTTCTCCTTGATGAAGCATGCCCTAGAGTGGGCTCAGTCATCTCTGTAATGAACTATTGATAGCAAGGAGAGGGTGAAGAAGATAAATAATAACATATAGCTTTTATATAGTACTTTATTATTTACATAGCACTTTACAAATACAATTTTATACTTGCAATAACCCTGAGAAATAGATGCTATTATCCCAATTTTACAGTTGAGGAAACTGAGCCAGAGAGTTGAAGTTATTTGCCTTGGGGGTGAGGATGGGTTCCACAGTAATTATTTGAGGCTGAATCTGAATTTGAGACAAGTCTACATCTACAATTCTCTCCACTGGGGCATCTAACTGCTTCTTACCTGTGAGTGCTTCTGTTTTCTCCCAAGTCCACTCATATCCTTGTTGCAGGTTTTGAGTTCTTCGATGTCAGGATCTCAAAATTAGCCCTGGCAAATATGTGAGTCCAGAGTGAGTGGGTATTTATGTGTGCTCTGCAGTGGTGGAACTGTGGAAAAGGAAATCAGGATCAGGCATTTCCAAGAACTCCTGGGTTATAGATGCTTTTATGCCATTTGAGAGAGTTCAAAAAATAGAAGAGAGCACAGAGCACACTATGTTTTATTAGTATGCATTGCTTTCTTCCTACTAAGTACTGTTTATTTGTATAGTGATTCTAGTCTGAGCGAAAACCAACTGTCTGTAGGATACAAGTATTTTTATCTTTCATTGTGAAGTCAACTCCATTATGCCAAGGCTATATGGTTTTATTAAAATATCTCTAAGTTCATAAAGAAGGAAAGATTTCACCTCTAGTAAGTGGGTACTGAGAACTCATTTTGAAGAAGTAATTGTACAAATCCTTTTTAACTCCTAACACTAAATTGATTTATAACATTTTATTTATTTTTTTTATTTTATATTATTACAAAAATCTTGTTGTGAGAGTAATCATAACCCCCCCCGAAAAAAAGAGGAGAAAATCTCAAGAATAGTGAGAGAGAGGAAAAAAAGAAGTAAACCACAGTCTGTGTTCAAGTTCTAATGGCTCTGTCTCTGGGATGAGTTGCCTTCCCCATCATAGCCACAGGAGAAGTTGCTTTATTTTTTCCCCACAGTTGCTATCACTAGCTGTGTATTTCCCTTCACCCTATTCCTCTCCACTCTTTCCCCCCCTATTTTCTCTCTCTCCTTTCATTCTGTCCCTGTTCAGAAGTGTTTTGTATCTGAATACCCTCTCCTATGATCTTCCCTATCTTCTATCACCTACTCCCCATTTCTCTCCCCCATCCTACCTTATCCCATTCTTTTCCTCTCCTTTTCCGCTAAGGTAAGTATGTGTGTGTATTATTTCCTCTCTGAGCCATTTCTGATGAGAATGAAGGTTCACTCATTTCCCCTCGCCTTCCCCCATTCCACTCCACTGTAAAAACTTTTTCTGGACTTCTATGTGAAATATCTTAGCCTTCTTTTCCTCTCTTTTCCCTTCCTCCTAGTACTTTCCTTTATCACCCATTAAACTCTATCTTTTTACTATATTAGAACATTATATTCAGCTCCTTCTTGTGTCTTGTCTATATATGCTCCTTTTAATTGTTCTTATAAATAAGAAAGTTCATATGAGTTATCAGTATCTTTTCCCCATGCAGAAATACAAACAGGTCAACACCATTAAATTCCTCATAGTTAATCCATCTCATTCACCCCATCTATGGTTCCCCCAAGTCCTGTACTTGGAGATCAAACTTTCTGTTCAGCTCTGGTTGTTTCAGTAGGAAAGTTTGAAAGTCCCCTGTTTCATTGAAAGTTCATCTTTTCCCCTGAAAAAAGATGTTCAGTTTTGGTGGGTAGTTGAATTTTGGTTGTAAAACAAGATCTTTTGCCTTTCAAATAATGTTCCAAGCCCTCTATCCTTTAATATAGATGCTGCCAGATCCTGTGTAATCCTGACTATAGAGCTAAGGTAGTTGAATTCTTTGTTTTGAGTATTTTCTCTTTGACTTGGAAGTTTTGGAGTTTGGCTATAATATTCCTGGAACTTTTTCTTTTGGGATCTCTTTCAGAAAGGGATTGATGAAGTCCTTCAATTTCTATATTACCCTCTGCTTCTAGGATCTCAGGGCAATTTTGCTGTATTATTTCTTGAAAAATGACAATGTAGGTTCTTTTCCTGGTCATGACTTTCAGGTAGCCCAATAATTTTAAAATTATCTCTCTTCTGGATCTGTTTCCAAGGTCAATTGTTTTTCCAATGGAAAGAGTTCACATTCTCTTCTAATTTTTGTCTATTTTTTTGGTATAGTTTTATTTCTTCCTGATTTCTTGTAAAGTCATCAGCTTCCTTTGGTGCTATTCTGCATTTGAAGGAGTTATTTTCTTCAGAGAGCTTTTTTATCTCCTTTTCCAGTTGGTCAATTCTGCTTTTTAAGGCATTCTTCTCACTTGCCTTTTGTGTTACTTTTCCCATTTGGCCTAAACTGGTTTTTGATATGTTATTTTCTTCAGTTTTTTGTATTCCTTTCACCAAGTTGCTGACTTGGTTTTCATGATTTATCTGTACCACTCTTATTTCTCTGCCAAATTTTTCCTCTACCTCCCTTAATTGTTTTTCAAAGTCTTTTTTTTTTTTTGAGCTTGAGCCCATTTTCTATTTCTCTTTGGATACAGATGCTTCAATTTTGTCATCTTCTGAGTATGTATTTTGGTCCTCCATGGGACCAAAGTTATTTTCTATGGTCAGATTCTTCTTTTTTCTGTTGTTTGCTCATTTTCTCAGCCTATGACTGATTTAACCCCACTTCCAAGGCTTTGGAGTTTTTTTTTGGGGGGGGGCAACCTACAGGTACCTTAATTCCTCCAAGGTCTTGTGAGAGGCTCTGATTGCTCTCTTGCCCATGTTCAGGCCCTCCCCTCTTCCCTGGAGCTGTGAGGAGGGTCCCTGTTTGGCTATGGTGATTGGGAACCTAAACTGCTACCTGGATTTGAATGGGCAAACAACAGAGTCCTGTCCCAGGGAGAGCAGAGAGAGCTCTGTAGTCTCCCCCAACTCCTTTACCATCTATGGTCTGGGTACTCTGGGGAAGTGCTGGGTGGCTCTGCTGACTCTGGCTGCAGGTTCTCACCACAGCATTGCTCTGAAGTCAGTGCTCTGCTCTGCACTCACTCTGGTACAGCAGAGTTCTCTCACCGCCCCTTCTGGCTGTCCCCAATGATCCCTGGGCCAAGAGGTCTGGAAACCACCCTCTCTGCCATGGACCCAGGTGCCTGGCCCAACTGTACTACACTGCACTGCAGTTGTTACTGTGCTATGATTTTTCCCAATCCCCAGTCCTGGTGGAACAGACCTTTCCTACAGAACTTCTAAGTTGTCTTGGATTGGGAAATTGTATCTTTCAGTCTTTCTGTGGGTTCTGCCCCTCTAAATTTTGACTAGAGTTTTGACTTGGAGTTTTTTGGGGTACGAATTTCTGGAAATTCCTACCTTCATACTGCCATCTTGGCTCCAATGATTTATAATAATTTAAACAATTTCTCTATTGATAGATGCCCATTTTTTCCCAGATCTTTACTATCACAAAACTTACTACCATAACTACCTGGGTGTTTATGGGATCTATCATTCTGACCTTGGTATTTATGCTAAGCAGTGGTATCTCTTCTTGGTTAATGGGTGTGTGTATATTATAATCAATTACTTTTTGTTATAATTTCAAATTATATTCCAAAAGAGTTGGAAGAATTCATGGTACCACCAACAATGTATTGGTGTAAATGTCTTCCCATTATTCCTCTAACGTTGACTATTTCTGTCTTATAATTTTTGCCAATTTATTGGGTGTGAAGTGAAACCACAGAGTTGTTTTGGCTTGTATTTCTCTTATTATTAGTGGTTTGGAACAATATTTTATGCTACTGTTCTTAGCTTGCAATTCTTTTGAAAAGTATTTGCTCATATCTTTTGACCACTTAACCATGGGGGAATTGCTCCTGGTCTTATAAAATTGCCTAAATATTTGTTTCCAGCAGGAGAAGGTATTATGGGGTATCCCCTCCGTCCCTATCCCAGTCTTTATGACTATCAGTTGTCATTTGATGCCAAAGGGCACAGAAAAGCAGAAACAAATTTCTGGTTAATTCCCCCTTCCACTTTCTCTTCTAGCTAGATACTGATACCCTATTTGAATTCTATTCTGAGGTAATACAGAACCCCTGTTCCACTCTGACCCTTGGGCCTATATTCTCCCTTTTCAATGGGTTATGGTATGGGTCCTTCTATATCTCTTTTCTCTATTAGTCAGGCATAGATGTTTAAACCAAAAGGATGAGTAGAGAGTCAAAAATTATAGCCCTTTGATTAAAATCATAGACCCCTAGACTGCTGCTGTGCTCCCTATCCCAAAAGGCTTTATACTTTGTCCAATCACAATGTTCTCCAGGGCCCTAGGAATTGCCATAATCTGATAATTCTCCCTTAAAAAAACCTCTGGAACTTGCCATTTACCTGCCCTTCTCTGGTATCCTAAGGACCCCTGATCATTTTTTTTGACTTAATAGTTAAATCCTTCTATAGTTACTGACTCCTCTAATTATGATGTCAACTTATTGAGAACAGAGATTCTATTGCTTTTTTATTTTCATCTTCAGTGTTTAGTACCATATTTAAAGAATACTACCTAATGATGTTTCATATAATATTCATTCCCCAAATATTAGCCATACAGAATAGATATAGACATAAACATATGAAACTACATATATAGATGGTTTTGGTTTAGTTAAAAAATTACAGAAAAACCATTGTTGTGAGAGGCACTACATTATGTTTACTCTGGTTTCATTTATGATGCAACCTTTTATATTTCAGTTTTGAGTTCATTTAAAACTTGTATATGTTATAAGATGAGAATTTAGGCTTAAGATAAGGAACATTTTCCTGCCAGAGGGATTAAAAAAATAGAATAGGTTACTTTACGATGTTGTAGGTTATTTCTCAGAGGAGAAAAAGCTGCTAACCGTATTTTGGAGTGGATTCACTTTTAGTAGGTACATGTTAGACATGACTACCTATAAGTAAATTCTGAAAATATACGATTATCAGATTCTGCAATTTCCAGTTTTTGTCTTTTAATCCTTTCTATGCTAAAGTATCTGGTACTTCCTTAATCAAAGCAGATGATTAATAAACACAACTTAATTTGCTCACTTAGTTATTCCTTCAGTATGCTTCATTACAATCTACATTAAGCCATAGTATCAATATATTTATATAAGCCTGGAAGCACTATATAAATATGATTTCCATCACAATAGCTATTATTAATAGTAGTGATGCAGATATGGCCAAGGAAACATGTGTATTAAAAGTCAATAATCAGTGAGAAGCAGTATCAAGTAGTAAATAGGCCTCTGGACTTAAAGGTAGGAAGGTCAGGGTTGAAGTCCAACATTTGTTGTAAACTGTAGAAAGGTCATTTCATCTCTCAGTACCCTTAGACTAAAACTAAAAGCTATAAACTACAGAGTACAATGAAGTCTTCACTGGTAGAAAGTATTCAGCACTGGGAGAGCTCTCTATACTGATAAAATCACAGAATTTGTAGAAAAAGAAATATCCATTGACTCATTTTTTTTGCATTGACTCATTTTTGAAGAACTATTATATGTATTTGCCACAAGAGACTACTAAACTCCAAAAAGAATGAAGAGAAATACATAGCCTTAAGAGAATGTACAAGACATACTTACATAGCCAATTGATTATATATTACATATCTATAGTACAGCAATCATCATTTAAACCACTAGGTGGCATTGGCAACCACTAGCCTGCTCTGGTTTAGCTAAAAGCATCTACATAGGTGATCAGAAAGTTGGTAGAATAAATTTATTTTCCCCAAAATTCTCCAACTCTCTAAAAAATAAATATATACTATATCTATAATTAAAGCTGAATCCTAATGTTAATAAAACAGAAACTTAAAGTAAAAGCCTCATGAAATAAGATCAGAGAAGTTAAACATCTTGAACTTCTGCTCACCCACCCCACCCACTATTCTGGGTGTAGGCAACCAAACTTAACAAGCTTGTGTTTCAGGCTCCAGCTGTAGGAAATCTTGCCCAATTTCCTCTTAATATTGATTCAATCTAACTCAAACACCTACTTACCCCATATGAAGTAGAAAAACATTGATTCCATCCATGTAAACACACAAATAAAGAAAGACAATGGGGTAACTAGGGGAAGATATGGCAGAGATGGTAAGAGAGAAAGTGACTTTCATGACCAATGAAAGGGGACTACACACCCAGTCAGGGGTCAGTTCTTTCTCCAAGGATTTTATTCTACATAGAGAACATGTTAGATTATTCTGTCTTCCAATGAGAAGAGAACAAAGATTCCCATTCTTGTGGTTTCTTTGAAAGGAGATCATTCCACAGAAATGAAAGGACTTCAACCAAATATTGAGCCAGGAAACCAGAGGTAAACTGTTATGAATGCAAGAAAAAAAGATGAAAGATAAATACATACATACATATATATATATATATATATATATATATATATATATATATATATATGTATATGGAAAGCTAGTTTGCAAACCCTAGTGTTCCAGTAGATAAAACTGTAGTGTTACTAATATAGAGTAAAAGAAAATGAGTGAAAAAAATTATAAGCAAGACATGATACATTAAATAAATGCTATATTTTAAAGGGAAAATGAATTCTAAATTCACAAACCTGTTAAGCCTAAAGGAAGTGAGAAAGTCTGGGTTCAAATCCATTTAAGTAATTTTCAATAAGTAACTTGAATCATGATTCCTTTAAGTGATCTTCTTACAATGAAAATTCAAGTCTTTTATTCCCAAGGATGCATTTTGCACACTCACAGTCTAACTTATCAACCAACTTTACTTATGAAACTTTGTGTATAGATCTGAACATAATAATGCTAATATGAACTAACTACAGGAGAATATAGCCATTTTATCACCACCCTAATCTGGGGCATTACAACTCTCTAAAGTAATCTGGGATTTCATTCATTTTTTTTCTTTTACCATGTAATAAGAATACCTAATAAAAGTTAACATTCTTATAGAGCTTATGATGCGATAAATATCATACAACTAAACTCTTTTCAATTCTTATCTCATTTGAAACACAACAATTTTTGGAGAAAGTCACTATTGTTATTCTTATTTTATAGATGAGAAAACTGAGGCCAACAGAGGTTAGGTGATTTGACCAGGGTCACACAGTAAAGTCTGAGACCAGATTTGCACTCTAGATCTTGTAGGGCTTACACTGTTGATGTGATATTAATAATGCTGATGTTAAGTTAAAACCATAGATGTTTTTCAGACAAGTGCTGAATAGTCATACCTATCCTATCTTCTATATCTGAAGTTTATTATTTATTTATTTATTTACATATTTTAAATAATCCTTGCCTTTTTATTTTATATTTACTCTTTTTTACATTTCATCATACTAGATTTTCTCCAATGTGTTTTCTTCTAAAGAACTTTTTAAATCTAGATCCTCATTCACAATGGAAGTTTTCTTACTGCACATAAACTGGTTAAGTACGTGACTTTCTGGACACAATGAATTTCTCTTAGAAAACAAGCTTTAACATTTCCCGTCATTCATTTTCCCTAAGCTCAAAGTTGTTCCTCTTCAAATTCCAGATCCTTATGAATACAATTTCCGTGCTGCCAAATCACTTTACCTTGATCAACATTTAGTAAGTTGGCATAGTTTGGGCACTGAAAAGCTAGAATGATCAGTTTCTTGTGTTTACTGTCTGGGTGGATAATTAATTTTGCTATTTGTATAGGTTTGTACTATTTCCTTGTGAGTCACAAATTTTACCTTTCCAGAAAGTGGTGTAATATTGTTAGGGCATATAAAATAAATTTCTTCATCTAGAATGTATTTTGTCCTCGCATACAAAGGACACCAGGTGAAATGCATCATTTTTAAATTAAAAATGAAATTCATTTTTGAAAGTAAGTATGAGAAAAGAAGTAGAAATCTTTGGAAAGATACATTTCTGAATTTATTGTAAGAATCATATACTGGGTGCTTAACTGATGAATTTTTTTATATCTTTATGTGTTTTGCATGATCTTTGTTAAAAATTAAAGAAAGTTCAAGTTCTTGGTTTTATATTGTAACTATTGATACGAGAATTAATTAATTCATTCATTTTTGCTGCAAAGTGTCCAAGATATAAGCAACTAAAGGCAAGCATACAAAAATTGGAAAAACTGGAAAATTTGGAAATATCAATTAATGTTGTTTTTGCCTTTCTCATCTTTATAATTGAATTCAATTCTCATCTTGGACTTTGAACAAAATGTGTAAGAAACAGTTTGGCATAAAAAATCTCCACAACAACTTCTCATATCCATTAATCAGGTCTTAGATCTCACCTCTGACTCTGTCTAGTTATTTCTCAATTTCAGTTCTACTCATTCAAGATTTGTTCTTCATCTTTGGCTTTAGTTTTGTGCAAGGTAATTGGGTAAAGTGGCTTGCCAAGGCCACACAGCTAGGTAATTATTAAGTGTCTGAGGCCGGATTTGAACTCAGGTACTCCTGATTCCAGGGCTGGTGCCCTATCCACTGCGCCACCTAGCTGCCCCAGATTTATATTTCTAAGGAGTGCTGTGATCAATCCAAGTGTTAGCTACATATTTTTTTCTGCCTCTTTTTCAGTCTCATTTAACCAAATAAGGAAAGTACAGAATTTCATAATTAAAAGATACCTTAGGGATTATCTGGGGCACCTAGGTGGCACTGTATGGGGATAATCAAGAAGACTCATTTTCCTAAATTCAAATCTGGCCTCAGACACTAGCTAACTGTGTGACCCTCAACAAGTCAATTCATCCTACTTGCCTCAGTTTCCTCATCTATAAAATGAGTTGGAGAAGGAAATGCCTTACCAATTCTATATCTTTGCCAAGAAAATTCCAAATGGGGTTACAAGAGCTAGAAATGACTGAAAAATGATTCAATAATAGCAATAGAAATTATCTAGTCCCTCATATAGTATATGAATCCCCACTACTACATCCACAGCAAGTGGTAATCCAATCTTTGCATGAAAACTTTTAAATGATCAGGAAATCACTACAGTTGGTGGCATTCTCTTTTGGAAAGCACTGACATCATGGAATTCTTTTGTCTTTTTTTTCTTACTTGAACCCAAATCTACATTTTGACAGCTTTTTTTTTCATTCCTATTCACAGGTCTTATTCTTTAGAAGCTAAGAATCCTTGCTTTAGTATATAAAGGGTTAGACATAATTCCTTTAGAATGAATGAATGACCTGTTATAAAACCCAGTTGATCTCCCTGTCTCAAGAATCTCCCCACTCTCATTCATCCTCCTCTCAACTGTTCAATTCATCTTCCTAAAGTACAAGTCTATCCATGTCACTCTACACCCCCTTTCATTCAGTAAACTCCAGTGACTCCCTATTATTTCCAAGATTAAATATAAAACTTTCTGCTTGGCTTTAAAGTCTTTCATAACCTGATTCCTTCGTCTCTTCCTGGTGTTGGTCATTTTATTCCCCTCCATGCACTCTATGGTCCAGTGACATAGTTCTTCTTGCTATTCCTCACAGAAGACACTCATATTTTTTGATTTGGTATTTTCACTGGTTGTTCCCTAAATGTCTAGAATTATCTCCCTCCTCATCTCAATCTCCTGATGTCTCTGGTTTATTTCAAACCCCAGCTAAAAATACCTCCTTCTGCATCTGTAAGAAGACTTCCTAATTCCCAATAATGTTACTGTCTTCCCTTTGTTGATTATTTCCAATTTTTCCTGCACGTCTTGTTTATAATAATTATCATTATTAAGAATAATGATAGCAACACCAAACTTTGCTATGTGCCAGATATTTTGCTAAACATTTTACAATTGTTATTATCTCATTTGATCCTTACAACAACCTTGGGAGGAACAAAATAATTATGTGCCTGTGCTCATTAGCCTGTGAGCTCCTTGAAAGCAAAGACAATTTTTTTTGTATCTCTAGAAAACAGAAAGTGCTTGGTAAATAGTAGGCACTTAATAAATGCTAATTACTTCACTTGCATCAGTAAGGAAATGTAGCCCAGGTCTATTCAGGATACTTCTGTGCTGAAATCTCCAAGTTCCATTTTCTTCTTGTGTTCTGTATAGTGAATTCAGACCATAATATTTTTCTAGGAGCCAGTAGTGGGGGTTATCTTCCTCTTTAAAACTCCTCTTATTGCCTCATTTGGAATTTGGATACTCAAAATAACTGGTAGTGACCTGTATTAGCTGGAAAATTTCCCACAGTAAACAAACTTATTTGCATAGCATAATTGAGGGGTGTGTTATCTTGCAGACTTGGCTCAGTTCTATTTCTTAGGAAGCTCTGCCTGTACCTTGGGGGGTAAATTCCAATCCTTGGCAAAATGGAGTTTGTCCTTAAAATTCCCACACAGTGAACAACTGACTGGGCCAAGACCCAATGAACATATAATTTTTCCAATGAGGGATCACAGAAACAATTTGGCTCAAAATATAAGTTTTAGAAAGATATTGAAGATTCATGATGGGGGGGATCAAAGTAAGAGAAGGGATGTTTGTGTGTGTGTGTGTGTGTGTGTGTGTGTGTGTGTGTGTGTGTAGCCATACTATTCATGTTTCTCTTTATCAATTCTTTCTCTCAAAGTGGGTAGGTCCCTTGTAATTGATTTAGATTTTAGAATATTCAGTTATTCTTTGCTGTTATTTTACCCCAAATCTCTTGATTCTGCCTATTTCATTCTTTCTTATATCATTCAAGTCTTTTTTTTTTTAGTTTTTTTGCAAGGCAAATGGGATTAAGTGGCTTGCCCAAGGCTACACAGCTAGGTAATTATTAAGTGTCTGAGACCGGATTTGAACCCAGGTACTCCTGACTCCAAGGCCGGTGCTTTATCCACTGCTCCACCTAGCCGCATCCATATGCAAGTCTTTCTAATATTAACCTGCTCATCATTTCTTACAGCACAGTAGTCTTCCATAAAAAAAAAAAAACATCTACCACAGCTTGTTTAAACATTTCCCAATTGAGGGCATCTCTTAAATTTCCACTTCTTTGCCACCACAAAGAGAACTTGTTATCCATATTTTAGAACATATACATATATATATATATATATATATATATATATATATATATATATATATATGTATATGTATGTATATGTTCATTCCCTTTTTTAGTGATCACCTTGGGAAAAAGTCTAATATTTTTGGGTCAAAGATATGTCTTGTCTGTTTCTCCATGACCCAGTTTGGGATTTTCTTGGCAAAGATACTGTCATGATTTGCCATTTACTTCTCCAGCTCATTTTACAGATGAGAAACTAAGATAAATCAGGTAAAGTGACTTGCTCAGGCTCAAACAGCTAGTATGTGTCTGAGGTCAGATTTGAACTCACATTTCCTGATTCCAGGCTTGGCACTCTAGTCACCTAGCTGGCTCCATATTATGCTTTCCAGTGAACTTCACTGTTCAGTTCCAAAGGATTTCCCTGCTCAGTACATTAGAATTCTTAAAGAAAATAACAGGCAAGTTGCTAGAGATTTTATGATTGCATTTCCTTGGTATGAGTCAAACTGGTTTTATATGTTCAAAATGCAACAGGTTATAAGAGATTTATGTTTATATTAAAAGGATATGTGGTGATGGGAATTGGAGAGATCCTTCTCCTATGTTTATTGCTATTATTATTCTGAACTTGAGAAGCACCAACAAAGATGCATATTTCTTTTCACAAAGAACAGAAAAAGAGTATTGTATATAAAACTAAATCTCATTATGTTCAGCTTTATTTGTTTGTAAAGTGTATATATTACATTCAACATGTTAGTTCCATATGTGTCTTCTGAATAGTCCCTGCTTGGGAGGCTTTTACCAAAATAGACTTTCAAGGAGAAAAAATGTTCAAGAGACGTAAACATTGGAATTAGCATATATGGTCTTTGGAAATGAGTCTGCTAATGAAAAATAAAAGTTTAGTAACTTATTAGAAAATCTATTTCCACTGTATATGGAGAACACTAGAGTTAAGGAGGTTACATGTCTTGTTGTTTATAGCCTCAAATTGCTTGGTCTTCTTATGCTCTAGCATCTTACAGGGTTAATATGCAGTCAAGATGTCCAATCTCCATTGTTGCTAACACCTTGAGATTTTCCTTTATACTATTAAGTGTTTCTAATGCACATTCATCCATGAATTAATAAGGTTCCTTTCCCCTTTCTCCATAAATATCATCTTTCAAGGGAGTTTGATTATTCATGGTGGCTATGGGTTTGTTTGCTTCACAAGAATGTTATTTTCTAATTCACAATAATGAGAGTTGACATGGGGCCATATTTTACCTTTTCAGGTTTCCCAAATTGCCCCTTTAAATGGAAAACCATTGCAGGCTCAAAGCTTTTCATCCTAATTCAATGCCCTTACTCTTTCAGCTTTTAAATATGATGTTATTTGCATGGGGTAAAGTATATCAGAGTAATAATCACCAGGTTTCCATCTTCTCTTGAGTCTTTTTCTATTTGTTCCATATGGAAAGGACCCATGACAATGTCAGTCAAAGACTCTGTGACAATCTGGTCCATTAGTACAGCTTCTTTGGGATACCTCAAGCTTTTTCAGTGCCTAGAGGAAATCTTAAAAGCTAAATTAATTTATTTTTAACTTGCCTTGAAAGATACATAGAATCTTTTATTATATATTATATCAATGTGAATGTAAAAATGCCAAGGATTATGCTTACATAGCACCAAACCAACAGATGAAAACAAAACCAAAACCATTGCAATTCAATAAGTACTTATTAAAGATCCACTTGCTGTGCTAGGAGTTTGGGATGCAAAGACAGAATGAAAATTCCATCAAATATCCAGACATTTGGTATAAACGATGCTAAACATCAGAATATTTGGAAATAGACAAATGTCTGAGTTTTTTCTTGTTTTATTCAGATGCTTCCTTTTGGAAACCATAAGCAGAAGTGACTCTCCAAAGATTGTCCAGAAAGTTGGTAATGGAACTGGAAAATTATGAATTAATTATAAAGAATCAGGATACATCTGTGTTCAATGACTCTCTCTTTCTTCTTCTCTCATTCTTCTTTTCCCCTTTTCTCACCTCCTTTCTCTCTTCCCCCTTCTTCTCCTCTTTCCTCTTATCTCCCCTCCACTTTTCTCTCCCCTCTTCCTTCTCCTTCCCTTCCATTTTCCTTCACTTTATTTTACAGCTCTAGGCCTGAAACTAGGTCACCAGACTGTCAAGATGTCAGTTTTAAATTTAGTTCTCAATTCCCTGTCTTTAAACCACTTTACAGTTTGGGGATGATTTGCTCTTCTTTGTGGTTAGAGGGAGCAATTTGAATATCTCTTACTCTGACTGTGCCAGAGTTTGTTTTTTTTTTTTAATGTACTTCTATGGATAGATAAATTTCTATGTGCTTTAGGGTCCTAGTAGTTCAACTTCATAGGTTAAAGGTCAGTTTAAAGGCATTCTGAACTTGGTAGAGAAAAGTGAGAAGCTCCACAAAAAAGAAGACGAAATTAATTTTTGTCATTGCGTTTTTAAAGCATGTTCCATTAACCAAACACAGCCGGCTCCTTACAGATGTAATTACAGTTGTGACTAATCAAGGAAATGTGTTTTTAAGAGAAAAAATTGAAAAGAAAATGGGCCACGACAAACTCAAATATCCTCCAAAAGTTACAAATAGGGAAATCTGGTGTTCATTAAAATACTTGAATGCTAATGGAAGAGAAAAATGTAAGCCCTATGTCTCCATTTCATTAGACCAGGACAGTGTGGTTTCTCAGTTTTCCCAGAGTTTGGCTAAGATTGAAGCTGAGGGTGAACTCCTTAAGATGAGAAATAGTAAAAGACTAAGATGATATTGGGGGTGTTAGAAGCAGGATCTAGTGAGCATAATATGAATAAGAGGACCTTTCATAGCTCATGAGAATTTTTTTTCCTTACTAGATATTATTCCTGGGAAATACTATCAGATATAGCAGTAATAAACTACTCAACTATAGTGACTATTTCTTTTTTTTTTTTTAACTTTGTGCACCCTACACCAAGCACAGAAGCTGCTGGAAATACAATAAATACCTGTTGACTGAATAAATGAATGATGAGTAGAATTCCCTAATTTACAAATGACCCAGCATCTTCAAAAAGTGAAAGATTCTTAGGGAAGTATTAAAACATTCTCCTTCTTTTATCCCAGGTCAGATGATTATGGGTCTTAAACGCCATCTTAAAGAGTTTGGATCTTATGTGAAACCAAATTTACACAGTACCCTGGTCCAAGAGTCATTGTGGCAAAGATGATAGAGAGCTGATGTTTGTTAATACATACTGACTGTGTGACCTTGAGCAACTCAAGTTCCTAGGGTTCCAAGTAACTTTCTAAGACTATAGTTTCAGAAAAGATGTCAAGCTGCAGCAGAAGATAGAATTATTTGGAAGTTTCCTAGTCCAGGCTACTCAGGATTCAGAGAGGGGGAGAGAGAAAGATTTTATATATACATATATATATATATATATATATATATATATACATATATATATATATATATATATAGAGAGAGAGAGAGAGAGAGAGAGAGAGAGACAGAGACAGAGACAGAGACAGACAGAGACAGAGACAGAGACAGAGAGAGAGGAGGTAACCTTTCTAATGAATTTTATGTCTAACTCATTCTCCATTCATAGTGTCTCAACAAGGTTTATGCACTAGCTTTATGTATGGATTATCCAATGCAGCTGACAATTCTTGGCAACATTTTGCAAAGATATAATTTTTGCTATATGGTCAGTTAGTCTAAATTAGATTATTTAAGCAACTGTGAGTGTTCTAGGGTTTGGTCATGATGCCTTTTGCAAACAGGAGGATCTAAAGAAGCTTGTCATCTATAGGAAACATCTCATTTGAATTCTATACTGGAACTACTCCATGATGGTGGAAGACCCACCCAGCACATTGGGTACAAACACAGTGGAAAATTTACAGAAGCTAGGGAAAGGATTTATATAGGGTATAAAGGCCCTTTGCATAGTTGGAACTCCCACGAAGGGTTGAAGTAATATTGTCATGCAACTGATATTATGAAGGAACTATCAATCTATTAAAGCCAAACATGTTTCTTTCCCCACAAGTCATGGTTAATTAATCAACAAACTTTATTAAATATTTAATACATGTTAGGCATAGTGCTAAGAGATAGGGAAAAATTTCTCCTTTCCTTGAGTAACATGCATTTTAATAGGAGAGACAACATGCAAAATAATCATGAGATTCTAAGATGGAATGTAATATAGCAAGGGAAGTTACTAACAGTTGATGGGGTTGGAAGAGGCATCCTTCATAAGGTGAAAGAAGCCAGGGAAATTAGAGGTAGAGGTGAAAGAGCAGAGTATCATACATGATGACCAGTGCAAAGACATGGACAAGAACTGTGGTGTGTTGTGTCCAACATCGAGGGTGTGGAGGGGAGTAATATGGAACAGGACTGAGAAAGTAGAATGGGGTCAACTTATGTAGTTTTAAAGACCAGAATACTTTATTTCTTTTTCTCTGTTGTAAGAAGGAATTCATTGAGTAGGGAGTGACATGATCAGATAGTTGAGTAGAGGGCAGTACAAGAGATAGCCCTTCAGAGACGACTCTGTTGTATCTTTTCATAAATGATATTTCAAGGGAATATCAAGTTTTAGAAATGATGGGATTCATTCAATTCTTTGGATATCATTGAAGATTATAACACCTTGGGATTTAGAGTGATTATGTGATGAAAAGAAGGTAAATTCACATTAAAAACTAAACACAAAACACAGAGCCATTTTTTCCCCTGAGAATTGGTCATGGCTTTGGTGAAGAATGAGGACATTTTGCTTTAATTTAGCATTCTAGATGATCATATTCCTTACTGATATCACCAACAAAATATTTCTTTTTTGTTGACAGTAAGAAATCTTTTCAGCGCCCAGGACCACTATTATATTTGAGGAGAAAGTTTGCCACAAATTTAATAAGAGGAAGGAAACTTATCATGAATAGTAGCCTGGAGTGGTGGTGGTTTTAAACCCATGTTCAATGGATACCAGAGGTTTTCTAGGAGGTCAATAAAACTCTAGAAATTTCTTTTGGAATGCTTGAATTGGCATGTGCTAACCAACCCCAGTTCTTGTTTGCTGTTGTTGCTGGGCTTCATATTGAGCCTGATGGAAAAAAGGGAATGTTCCCCTCTGTCTTGTGATAGTTGTGGTATTTCTGAAGACTGGACTTTCCTGATAATTTGAGCACAAAAACCCCCAAAACATTTTGGCACAGAAATATCAGCACATGTGATTTCTCCCTAGAAGTTATTCATGTTGGGATTCACCCTCTCTATATTTTAGACCCAGATCCAGGGATATCAAATGATATTGGTTTCTGATCACATGAAAAAATTATACTTTCTCCAGTCTGGCTTTATGAATGCAATACTAAGCCCAGTGAACCAAAGGGAGACCATTGGCTCCAAAGACAAGCCTTTATGACCTCAGTCACTCCCTGTTCACAGAAGGATTTGATGATCAAATCATTCATCAGCTCTAGTTTTCTCCTTTAAAAAATAAGAAAATTGGACTAGATGACCCCTAATTCATTCTCAGGGGTGTTTTAGAGCTACCTCTGTTACCAAGAAGTGTTTGCTTATTTACTTTTTGGTTGTTGAAACTAAAGAAGAAATATTGATCACTTAGTTTGTTATTAAAATGTGTTGTGTGCATTATTATTTTTAAGGAAATTGATTGCTAAACATAGATTGGCATATTTCCTACCTCTAAGGTTCCTTCCAGTTCTAAATCTTGTGATTCTGTAGGGTTCACTGGAGAATGATTATTTTAATTCACGATAATGATGATAATGATGGGGATGATGTTTGTCCTCAAAGAAGACAAGGACATCAGGGAGGTGATGCCAAGATATGCACTTGAATTGGATTTGAGTGCAGGGAAACTCTGTCACCAGCTCCATTTTCTCTTCCAGAATCATCTGGGTCCAGTGGCCAGATGTGGATCAGGATGAGTAGAGATGGTTCTGGATGCAAGGCAAACAGGTTTAAGTGACTTACCCAAAGTCACACAGCTAATAAATGTTAAGTGTCTGAGACAAGATTTGAATTCAGGTTCTCCTGACTCCAGGGCTGGTGTTCTATTCGCTGCATTACTTAGTTGCCCTTATTTCGAATTAAAGGTCACTCCTAAGCTCAGAGGTAGGATGGGAAGAGTGAGACTTAGTCTCAGTTACACAGTAAGTCTCTTCATCCTCAGACTTTTTTTTTTTTAGGTTTTTTTTTTCAAGGCAGTGGAGTTAAGTGGCTTGCCCAAGGCCACGCAGCTAGGTAATTATTAAGTGTCTGATGCCGAATTTGAACTCAGGTACTCCTGACTCCAAGGCCGGTGCTCTATCCACTGTGTCACCTAGCCACCCCCACCCTCAGACTTATTTATAATGGTAAAAACAATCATGTGAACATCAAGGATGCCCTTGATTGATAGAACTATGTGAATAAACATTATGAAGATTAGATAATGGAGTATTTTAAGAGAAAAAAGCAGCCAAAGAGACAGCCACTTGGGACCACTCAGTCTGAAGGATGGAAAGATGTTGAAAGGAGCTGGGGGAAGGGGAGAACTGGGAAAATTTCATTGATTGATTGTTGCTGATGAGTAACCAACAACTGTTTCACCCATTTTATCTTGGTGACAGCAGAATATGGGATTTTGGGAAAGAGCTGGGATTTTTTTTCCTAGTGGGGAGAACTTCAGTATTGGTGGAAAGAGTTTTCCCAAACAGCTCTCAACCCAGCTACAAATTAGTAGATAAGTTCCAGAGAATCTATAGAAACATTAAGAGATGGAGTCTCAGGATCACATCTCTAGGACCAGAGTGAGAACTTGAACCAGGCCAAGCATTCTATTCATTACATTGATAAAAATACTTTAAAAAATACATGCTGGGGTGGCTAGGTGGCACAGTGGATAAAGCACTAGCCCTGGAGTCAGGAGTACCTGGGTTCAAATCCGGTCTCAGACACTTAATAATTACCTAGCTGTTTGGCCTTGGGCAAGCCACTTAACCCCATTTGCCTTGCAAACACCTAAAAAAAAATATGCCGATGGTGCAGCTAGGTAGCACATTGGATAGAACACTGGTCCTGAAGTCAGGAGGACCTGAGTTCAAATTCAGCCTCAGACATTTAATATTTACTTAGCTGTGTAACCTTGGACAAGTCACTTAATCCTATTGCCCTGGCCAAATACACACACACACACACACACACACACACACACACACACACACATATATATATATATATATATATATACATATATATTATATCTATATCTATATCTATATCATCTATATATCTCTATCTCTATCTCTATCTCTATATCTATATCCTGTTCTCTATATTTGTATCTATCATCTATCTATCTATCTATCTATCTATCTATCTATCTATCTATCTATCTATCCCCTACTTTCCCAGCCTCTATCATTGCTTCTACTCCAGTCTTCTGTTGAACTTCTGTCCTCCAAACTATCTGCAACTCAGTCTTCCATTCATGAGGGTACCATGGATGATAACCTATCTGCTCACAGGAAGAGAGCATTGAGCTATTCTCAGCCAATGGCTCCAGACTTCTCCAGATTTTCTCAGTTCAGCTTTAGGTCAATGCTCTGAGGCTCCCTTTGTTTCTTCTTTCTCCTCTCCATTTACCAAAAGATCTAGAGATGTGGTCTAAGATCCCATCTGCTATTTGGCCTCTTCTCAAAACTCCTCTTTTCATTGCCTCTCTTCTTTGGAACTTTAAACTCTCTATGGTTCTCGCAGTTCAATGGCTACCTAATTTATGATCAGAAACTCATTTTGACTTTTAGGATTGATACTATATCCAGGGCTTAGGCATATCTCTCCTAGTTTCTCTGGCTTCCACAGAAGAGGAATTGAGAATTACTCACTTAGGAAACAGGCTAAACCTTACTCCAGGAACTCTGTTCCACTAAAAAGCATTATGACTTTGCTGGCTAGAATATTTTTGAGAGACGCTGTGGTTTTTTTTTTTCCTCATACCCCTAGTTTCTAATCTTACAGCAATATCTCTTATCTCTAGTCTCTTATTTGTTACCCTTTCTACTTAGAGCTCTGCAGTTTATAAAATATTCCCCCCCAAAAAAGAACCAAAAATAAACCAACAAATAAACAACTCAATAAAAAGGGAACAATGTAAAGAGCAACAATGATAAGAAGTAAAATAAACCATAGAACTTGACACTTAATACTAATATTTCCCAGACTTTCCCTCCCAACATCCCCACCCTCCAGGAAAGATGAGATAATGTATCTCCCTTCTTTTGAGAGATGGGATGTAAAACTCTGCATACACTAAATCAGTTGATATGTTGACTAGTTTTAACATTATTTTTTGTTACAAGGGATAGCTCACTTGTTGGGTGAGAGGAATTATCTATTTAGAAATGAAGATTATTTTTAAATGACATAATACAAATTAAAATGTAAAATAAAATAAAATTAATGATAGATAAAGGTTCCCATGTGATTTGTTGATTGCATCTGACTCTCCATGACTTTATTTGATTTTTTTTTTTGTAAAGATCCTGGAATGATTTTCCATTTCCTTCTCTAACTCAATTTATAGATAAGGAGACTGAGGCAAACAGGGTTAAGTTACTTGCCTAGGGTCACAAGACTAGTAACTATCTGGGGCCAAATTTGAACTCAGAAAGATGAGATTTTCTGATTCTAGACCTATATACTACCCACTGCACCACTTAGAGAGATAGTATAAATATTATAATAATGATAATGATACTAGCTAGCATTTACATACTGCTTTAAAGCTTGCAAGGCACTTTACATATATTATCTCATTTGCCCCCCTCCCCGGACAATTGTATGAAGTAAGCTCTATAATTATCCCCATTTTATTGATGAGGATACAGGCAGAAGCTAAGTGCCTTGCCCTAATAAATAGCTAATAATTAGCTAATAAATATCTGAGGCTCATTTGAACTCAAGTATTCCTTATTCATAGGCCAAAATTCTATTGCAACTCTACCTATTTGTTATATTAATACCCCTCATTTTACAGATGGGGAATAGTGTGTAATGAGCACGTAGTATCTTCCACTAGTGATACCTTCTTTTCCTCTTTTTTCCTGGTTAGAAATTTGTATCACTTTGAAGTTATATCTAAGGTAAGGAGCTGCTGGAAATAAGTAAATAAACTCACTGAATCCTTGTAAAATCAGAAAAAGGACCATCTGGTTAGAAACCCAAGTTCCTTAGTAATCTTCTTAGTATATTCTATTTTTGCATTATAGTTATTACAAAGAAGTGTATCAGGATAAAGTTAAAGAAATTGGGGATGTTTAGGTTGGAGAAAAGAAGTCCTAGAGGAAGGGTGCATGATAACTATCTTGGATCTCTTCCAGTTTTAAATCTAAGATCTTATGAGCCAAAATATTTGAAAGGTTTTCGTGTGGAAGAGGAATTATGCTTTTGCTATTTGGTCCCAATGGACTGAACCAAGAGTCAGATTTTAGGCTTGGTGTCAGGAAATAAAAATCCTAGCAATTGGAATTGTCTGTCAAGGGAATGTATTATCTTGGAATGTGGTGAGTTCCCCCCCCCCCCCCCCCCCGGAAGATTTCATACAAAAGTGGATTGGCCACATTAAAAATCATTGTCTTAAGTTTTGATGGACCAGTGTGACTAGGTCAGTGTGAGTAACAATCTAGGCTGTGATAATGGTCTGGTTCTAGTCCAGTTAATTGTGAGAGTTCTCTGGGATATTTTAAGGTCTATATCTATAGCATAGGGATTTGTTCTCTGGGAGTTCATGGGAGAAATGTGGATTCTAACCACTGGTTCATGGTCATATCTTGCTAGGTATTTGGTAGGAGATACAATTTTTTTTTTCACTTTATAGTGATATACATTATAAAGCTTCTATCATTTCCTTGAATAATCTACATTAATCACTAAGTCTGAGATCCTTAAAGCTAATCCTTCTCTAGTTTCTCCTGGCAGTGACTCAGTCCCAAATTGCCAAAATCAAATTCTCCATTTCCACAAAAAATTCAACATGACTCAGCCTTGTGGTTGATGGTTTTTGGTCAACGAGTTTTTGGCTGAGTTCATGTACATATCACCCATGGAGGGCCTTTTGATTCCATTCTTGGATTTTAGCCATTTCATAAGATCCATCCTGAGATGAACCACTTATCACTAGAAGTTTATCTGACAGTGCTTTAACGTCTACAAATTTCTTTGCTTTTTGTTATCTCATTTGATCCTTATAAGAACACTGTAGAAGAATGTGTTAGGCATCATTTTACAGATGAGGAAACAGATTAAAAGAGGGTAAAGACCTTGCCAAGAGCCACATGATTAGTAAGGGCTTAGGTCTGGCTTCAAACCCAGGGCTTGATGAGTCCAAGTCTAGTATTGATCACAGAATGTAAGACGTGGATAGAAGCAAAGGAATGATCTAGTCCAAATTCTTCTTTTTATAGAGGGTGGACCTGGGGTTCAAAGAATTTAAGTAATCAACGTGATATGCAGGGTGGCCTGGGTCAAACTGGCCGATGGTCAAATTTCTGTGTGAGCATTAGTACCTCATAAATTGACAAATAACAATCTGAGCTTGATTTATTGTTTTGTTGAGTGTCTCTCAGGGCAAAGTCAAAGCTAAGAATGTTTTTTACATGTTTAAATACAATAAAACATTATTTAAAATTTTTAAAGGAGGGAACAAATATTTATTTCTTATGTGGTATTTTATTTTTTCCTCAATTACATGTTAATATTTAAAATTGTCTATAATTTGCCAACCTGAGACAGCGAAAGAAAAAAATGCTATTAATACAAATTATACTTAAAAATGTATCTGATGGGTGACTAGGTGGCACAGTGGATAGAGCACTGGCCCTGGAGTCAGGAGTACCTGAGTTCAAATCCGGCCTCAGACACTTAATGATTACTTAGCTGTGTGCCTTGGGCAAGTCACTTAATCCCATTTTCCTTGCAAAAAATCTAAAAAAAATTGTATCTGAATATATAGTTTCTTCCCAAAGAGCTGAGAGTTAAACATGGTTACTTCTGTTTATAGAGTATTAAATGCTTGAGTCAATATTTGAAGCCTGGGCATTGACCTTCAGACCCATTGATCTTTTTATCATACCATATTGCCTTATATATCTGTTCTCCCTATTTAGGTCATAGTTTGTGTCCTGAGGGCAAATACTGTGTGTTATTTATTTTTGTGATCACATAATGCTCAGTCAACAAAATGCTCTGCACCTGCTAATATATATTTTTATTGACTGACTGTTGACGGTTGTTTTGAGAGTGATTTAGTGTGGCATATTGGAAAGCATACTGTCTTTGAGTCAGAAGTTCTGCATTAAAATCATGGCTTTGATATAAACCTTGATAAACTACTTAGTCTTACATAGTTTTGTTTTCCTCATCTGGAACGTGGTGGGGGTGTTATATTTGAATTTCTACCCTCATAGGAATATTGTAAGGAAAATACCTTGTGAACCCTTTTCTAAATTTTATTATTCAGGGGTGGCTAGGTAGCGTAGTGGATAAAGCACCAGGCTTGGAGTCAAGAGTACTTGGGTTCAAATCCGGTCTCAGACACTTAATAATTACCTAGCTGTGTGGCCTTGGGCAAGCCACTTAACCCCATTTGCCTTGTAAAAACCTAAAAAACAAAAAAAAATATTATTCAAATGCAGCTTGTTATAATTGTGACTTTCTATCAGAAGCAGCATAGCCAAGGGGATTTCAGGAGCTAGTCTGCCTTCTGACACAGTGTGGCTGTGTGACCCTGGGTAAGTCACTTAACCTCTATCAGTACTCTTAGCAAATTTTTGAGATTAAAAGTGGTAGCAAAGATTCATGAACAGAAGAAGCAGAACAAGTTTCCTAATCCTGGAATTCCCTGAACCAATTCATTCTTAGGTCCAGTCCCTATCCTTTAGACTACCACAAAGCAGGAAATGACCTCTTTGGCTCTTAGACTGAAGTATCTCAATTATTTTTTTCCCTTTGCTGCCCTCCCCTCTGTCACCACCCTTACCTCCTATGTTTTTGCTCCTTCCCACCCCTCCCGTTGCCCCCATGTAAGAAATCAGAGGTGGGCTTCCTTTCACCTGTTGATATAAGCCTGGTCTCTGACCTCTGGGTCAGAGAATTTAACTCATATTCATTCCAAGACCTTTGTTGTTTTTACACAGCTGTCTGAAGACTCAAATCTCCTTTTACCTCTTGACAAGTTCTTTGAAACCAGTTGTTCTCTTTTTACTTCTTTAGATGACAATCTAAAGGAGTTGAAACAAAAAAGAAAACCAACAAAGAAATACAAAAAAAACCCCCAAATTCCAAAATTTGTTCCTATATCTGATGGCAGAAATGCCTAAAACTGTGTTAAGATGATTTTGATCTAGGAGTCAGCCTTTGAATTTAAGGGAAAAACTAGATAGATTTCTTTTTAAGTTTTAATGGAATGAAAAGCAATTGTCTATGATGGTTTGTTGCCAGCTTCAGAACCAGACCCAAAGTATCTTTACTCAAAGTTTTCCAGACTAGTTTCCTTTTTTTCTTTGCAAAGGCGCCAGAATGGAAACTGAGTACACCTGGCCTGAGTATTCCCTGGATCCTATATAAAGGGCAATTAGGTGATGAGTGCCACCCCTCACCCTCTCTGATCTTCATTTTTTCTTTTTCTTTTGAATATCTGGAGGTTAAGCCCAAGCTAGTAAAAACGGGTTAACAGTTAAGATGCAAGAGATAGTTCCCAATAGTTCCCCATAGTTCCCTGCTATGCCCTTTTCCAAGTACTACCTGATACCTTGGACTTCCTCTTATGATGTGATTTTAATGGCAAAATGTAAATGCATGAGAATTGGACGGAGAAAGCCAGTTTCATGACCAGAGGGTAAGATTGCATTGAAAATATCAGGTATTAACATGATTTTGTTAGATAGGAAGAGGGAAATAACTTTAAAAGAGATCAGAACTCTGACCAAGGTAGCCAAGAATCATGACCTCACAAGACTCATGATGAAACATACCTCCCACCTCTTGGCAGAGTAGATATTGTATTGAATGAGGTACAGAATGAGAAATGCATTTTCAACTATGGCTTAGGTGTTGATTTGTTTTACTCCATAATATATGTATGTTTGTGTGTGTATATTTTATATATATATGTATATATATATAGATAGATTTAGATAAATTTTTGTTAAGAGAGAATTCCTACTTGGAAAGGTTGATGGTGGATTAATGGATAGCATCAGATAGAAAAAAAATCAGTGAAACAATAAAAACAATGCCTCTTGTCTCACTTCTGTCTGGTGAACACCCTGACTTCCTTCATAAAACATCTCAGAGATTTTACTTCCTATATGAAAATGTTCATGGCACTCCTTGTAATTAATTATTTTATATGTTTTATATTGATGATCATGTTGATGAATTATCGTTGATATCTTATTAATATTGGATATAGCAATAATTTAATAATTTTTTCTTCCTGGATAAATTAGTTTTCATTCATTTGGCATATATTTTGCATGAATGATCTGTGTCTATTTAAAATCAATTTAAAATTTAAATCCTGGAGGGCAGAAACACTTTGATTTTTGTACTTTTGTCCTCATTGTCTATCATAGTGCCTAAAATATAGTAGACATTTCACAAAAGTTGATTTAAATAATTTGAAATTTTGAAGAAGGAAAAGATTGCTGATGATTCAGCTGAAATGAATCATGAATAATACTTTATCCAATGGTAAGATCTAATTAGGCAAACTTTTAAATGATTCACAGCATTTGGGATGTCATACATTGCCAGACAAGTACAGTTATAATAGTAATTATTCATAGTTATAGAGAACTTGAAGGATCATAAATCACAACAACCCTATTAAGTAAATTATGAAGCTTTTATTTTATCCCATTTCACAGAGGAATGATTCAAGGTTCAGGGATAGTAAATGACTTGACCATGGTCATTCAGCTATCTATTTTCAGAATTGAGATTTGAGCTTGGCTTCTTTTTAATATACTACATTATTCATTGTCTCAGACTCTGTGTCCAAACCCAAAATTTGTATTCATAGTATCTAGAATTAGTCATTTAATGGAATATTTCTTGTGGGCAGGGCATCATAGCCCAAGTTTCAACAAAATTCATGATTTGATCCTCTAAATCTTAGGAGATAATATAAGCTAATAGCTAGAATTATGTACCACATTCTGACTTAGAAGATGCTTTTACATATGTTCTTCACAATAGCCCTGAGAGGTTAGGTGATATTGATAGCTCCATTTTACTGAAAAGGAATCTGAGGGTAATAATGATAATTATATTAATAGAGTGTTTTTTTTGGCAAAAGTTTGCAAACTGTTTAACTAAATTGATCAAAATGAAACTTAAGTGACTTGCCCAGTGTCATATAACAATTAACTCTCTGAAGCAGGATTCAAACTCAGATCTTCCTAACAAAATCTTTTTTTTAAAATTACTTTATTTTTCCAACTATATATAATAGTAGTTTTCAACAATCATGTTTTTTATATTTTTCTCACTCCTTTCCTTTTCTCCTCCCTCCCCCTGACAAAAAGTAGTGTAATATAAGCTCTACATCTATAACCATGCTAAACACAGACCCATATTAATCATCTAACTTCAATTTTAGAGCTCCTATTCAATCTACCTGGTCTTCCTGGGTTTCTATGAAAGAAAAAATATCATCCCTTGGTAGACATCCTGCTTGGATATGCTAATCTGGTTTTCAGAATACAAACACAAAATCTGTCATTGATCAATCAACATTTTTCAGCTCCTACTATGTGCTTGAAATATGGTAAGAACTGTAGATATAAAAAGAGATAAAAGAGAGTTCCTGCCCTCAAGGAGTTTTCAATCTAATAGTTTATAATCTAATAGACATCTTGTAAACAAAAATAGATATATAGATGATAGATAAATAGATTAATAGATAGTCAAATATTCTGTGTGTGTGTGTGTTGCGTGTGTGAGAGAGAGAAAGAGTGAGAGGAGATAAGAGAGAGAGAGTGCACAAAAGTGCAGGATAAATAGGAAATAATTGAAAGAGAGAAAGCTTTGGAATTAAGAAGGGTTGGGAAAGCTATATATTTTAGAAATGACTCCTTTATCAGAAATACTCCTGTAAAAATTGTTTCCCAATTGTTGCATTGATTTTATTTGTACAAAACCTTTTTTAAGTTAATGTAATCAAAATGATCCATTTTGCATTTATAATGTTCTTTCTCTTTTGTTTGGTCATATACTTTCCATTGATCAAAATGATCCATTTTGCATTTATAATGTTCTTTCTCTTTTGTTTGGTCATATACTTTCCATTGATCAAAATGATCCATTTTGCATTTATAATGTTCTTTCTCTTTTGTTTGGTCATATACTTTCAATTGATCTGACTGATAAACTATTCCTTTTTTCCCTAATTGCCTCATGATATCTTTTATGTCTAAATCCTGCACCCATTTCAAACTTATCTTGGTATAATGTGTGAGATATAGTCTGGGTCTAGTTTCTGCCATAATATTTTCCAGTTTTCCCAGAAGTTTTTGTCAAAGAATGAGTACTTAGCCCAGAAGCTGGAGTCTTTGGGTTTATCAAACAAGTAGATTACTATAGTCATTTGCTATTGTTTCTTTTATACCTAATTTATTCCACTTATCTACCACTCTGTATCTTAGCAAGTATCAAACAATTTTGATGACTGACACTATAATTTTACATCTAGTATGGTGATGCCATCTTCCTTTGCATATCTTTCATTAATTCCCTTTCTATTCTTTATGTTTTGTTCCTCCAAATGAATTTTGTTACTTTTTTCTAGCTCTATAAAATAATTTTTTATAATTTTATTGGTCTGGCATTGGATAAGTAATTTAATCTAGGTAGAATTGTCATAAATACATAGTTTAAAGACAAATGATAAATTTATGGAAAGTGGATTCAGCTTTTAAATCAGATAGCCAAGGCCCTAGTCAGTTATTATACAAAAAGAGGCATCAAAAAAGTCATCTGGTTATATTACTATTATTTCTCACAAGTCTCCTTCTCCACTCCAGTGAAAGAGCACACAAAAAAGCTGAAGTAGACAGAATTCTCTCTAGCTTAGAGGACTTAAAATTCTGTGACATATTATAGCCCCAGTTTGGTCTACTCCTTGACTCCTGGAATCTATACAGTTTTTCCTCTCTTATCTGAGGGGCAATGTAGTTATTCAACAAATTGAAAATCTATTGCTCATCCTTTTTAAACTTTGAAAACGGCACAATATAAAGCTTAATAAAAACTGAATGCCTCAAAATGACTCTGGGAACTGATAATATGACTACATCAAAAGTCTTTAGAAGGGCAAGATTTTAATGGCTGAATAATATGCTGGAACTGAGGAGTAATTTCTTCTCGAATGTTGGGATGAATTATTTATGCTTTGACAACATTATGTGTCTCTAAAGCAGTTTTTAGTTATTCTCCTATCCTACACTACAGCTGATCCTGCTGCCCATTCTTGTAATTACATTAACCCCCTGACTCTACATGACAAGCTTTTCCTGTGAGCGGCGATCAATAGCCCATAACTGTTACCTATTTAATAGGGCCACTGTTACACTCCAGTTTAGATATAATTAGCTTCCTCCCTTCCCCCCAACTTTTTTCTTTTTCTTTTTTTGATGGAACACATTGAAGAAAAAAAGAACCCCACTTTATCCTATTCTGATGTTTGATAAGATTACTAAGGTTTTTCCTAGCTTTTCAAGTTTGCAAATCAGAAATGAAGTAATATGATGACATTATACTCGGGCTGGACAAAAGAACCATCTCTTCAAGTCAACATTTACCGTGAAGAGAGATTGTCAGCCTTGATACAGAGAAAGGACTTTCAAAGACCTAGCATTTGGCAGGGTTCATCAAAGTCTTCCTGAGAGGGAAAGAAAAATAAAAACCTTTATCAGTTTTCAGATTCTATGAGTGGGCTTTATAATCTTTGAATATTCTAATCAATCTGCTTCAATTAGCTGTAATTCCACATACTCACACAGAGAGACAGAGACAAAGAGAAGGGAGAGATAGTAAGAGACAGAAACAGAGGGAGGTGGAAAGAGGAGAGGCAGAGGAAGAAAGAGAGACAGAGAAACAGAGAGACAGAGTTAAAAGAGAGAGAAAGTCAGAATAACAGGAAGAGATGGAAAGACAGAAAGGAGAAATAGAAACAGAGAGCAACAGAAAAAGAAAGGAGAGAGAAACAAAGAGAGAGAGAGAGAATCTTTCAAGAATGTTTGAATGTGAAGGGATTTTGCACATCATCATTTAGTCTAACTTTTAATTTGCAGAAGAGTAAATTTAGCCTTTATAAATTTACAACCTAGTACTGCATATGCAATATAATGGAAAGAGGGTTTATTATGTACCTTCTTTGAATAAGGTACTATAAGGGCTGGAGACATAAAGATATCTCGAACAATTCTTGATCTCAAGGAACTTATATTCTGTTGGGAGAAGAGAAGGTATAACATGAAAATAGGTAAATATCCACCAATTAAGCTGATACAACACTAACAACCTGGTTAAACAGGAAAGACTTCCAGCAGGAGATGGCCATGGGGAGAGTTTTAAAGTTAATCAGGAATTATAAGAAGTAGAAATATGGGGGCAGTTAGATGGTTCAGTGGATAGATCATTAGCCCTAGGAGGACCTGAGTTCAAATTTAGCCTCAAACACTTATTACCTAGCTGTGTGACCTTGGGCAAGTCACTTAACCCCTCCTCCCCATTGCCTTGTAAAAGCCAAAAACCAACCAAACCAAAAAAAATACCAAGCAAACCAAAAAAAAAGGAAATAGAGCTGAGGAAGAATATATTTCAGGAATGGGAATTTCATTTAGGAATTCAACTTCTTGCCAAATCAACAAAGGGAATACCTATAGATATATGTTTATGTTAGCATGTTTTATATCTAATTATATATCCACAGCTATAGCTATATAGGCTTACATGTTTATAAACACATATACATATCTATATTAATATAGCTATACCTATGTAAACTGCATAAATTTGAATATATTTACATGCATCTCCCTATAACTCATTCCTCATCTCTGAATATCACATAGGGAACAATGGAAAGGTTCATGGGGGAGATGAACAGGTTGTCACTTTGAGGAACTTTGAAGAAGAAAAGAAACTGTATTATTAAGGAAAATATGACAGGAAAATAAAATGGTCTACTCAGGTGGAGGATAGTGAAGGATGATTGTCCAAGTACTGCACTGGTGTACTAATGATGGAAAGGAAGTCCTCAATATAGCATGTGGACCTGAGTATATTTGCTTCACAAAGGATGGAAAGGCATGGAAAGACATGGAGCATTCAGGTCAATGAGATGAATGATTGAATAAATGAATGAATGAATATAGAAAACATTTATTAAGTGTTTCCTATATACAATGCAGTATGGATGCAAATAGAAAAGTAAGAGAGTCTCCGCTCTCAAGGAGCTCACAATCTTGCATATTTGAGTGAGTATATGGTATTTAATCATTCAATCATGTCATACTCTTTGTGATCCAATGGACCATATATTCATAGGGTTTTCTTGACAAAGATGCTGGGATAGTTTGCCATTTCCTTCTCTAGTAAATAATAACAAATAGAGATTAAGTGACTTGTTCAGTAGTATCTTAGATCACATTTGAACTCCAAGCCCAATGCTTTATCCACTGAATTATCTAGCTCTCCCTAATGTGTTTTTAATACTCAAATACAAATAGTTAATCTGACCTTGTGTTTTCATTGAAGGTTCCTCCACTGATAAAATCCAATAACTTCTAAAACTTATAATTTTAGATAGTTGCTTGAGGCATTAAAAGTTTAAGTGACTTGCCCATAATTATAGAGTTAGTATATGACAAAGTCAAGATTTAAACCTAGGTCATTTCATCTATAAGACTTTCTTCTTACTGCTATATTCTATACATATATAGAGATAGGCAAACATGCATACTTATGGGATTTAATATATTTCTTTGGGGTTTTGGGGGGGGAACCCAACCCTCCAGTTTACCCCAATTTTTTTGCTTATACTTTTTAAAGGTAGAATTAAATCTGTACAAAGAAATACCTCAAAAACACAGTTCTGCATTTTAGTGTGACTTGACTTTGGACCAGCTCCCAAGCCACTTGTCCAATCTCTTGAGGTCTAGCCTAATGGTAGGCTCTAAACTGCTTTGAGAAACTTGGCCAAGAAGATTTCTGGAAGTTATTTGTGCAAAGACTGGCATCGTGCTGAAAGCTCTATGTAACTAGAGACAGTAGAATCACAGAGGGGTGATGGAAGGAGATTGTTATTATTGCCTCCATTCTTCCACAATCTTGCACAGGCACATAACTTTATTAGTTCCTACAACCCAAGTGCCATGCATGCTAAAGATAATAAAGTCATACTTCTTATTATGAATGTTGGTGATTCAAAGCCTAGCTCAAATTCCCTGAACATGCTGCCTCTGGTTTAAAAAACACCATGGTCAGAGAACTCCTTGAGGGTAGAGACTATTTTTGTTTTTGTCGTTTGCTTTTCTTTGGATCCCCAGTGTTGAGTCCAGTGCTTGTAACATAGAAGGTGCTTGATCAGTGATTATTGGCTTGACTTGAATAGGAAAGCAATAATGGTGGCGTCAATCATAACAGGCTGATTGGGTACAGTGGAAAATCCCCTGTCCTGAGAATCATGTTGATTGGGTTCTAATCTCATCTCTGCCATTAAACTAGTTCTGTGACCTTGGTTGATTAATTTTGTTTCCATTTGTTAAATTTGTCCCCATTTGCTAAATTAAATCGTTAGATTAGATCAGAGGTACTTAACCCTTTCTGGTATCATAGACTCTTTTGTCAGTCTGATGAAGCCTGTGGGCCCCATCTCAGAATAATGTTTTTTAATGCAAATAATAAAATTACATAAAATTACAAAGAAAACTAATCATATTGAAATATAATTGTAATAATATATTTTTTAAAAGTCCATGGACCCCAAATTAGGTACCCCTGAAATATTGCTCCTAATTAATACCAGAGTTCTTTAGCTTGATCTATTTTAATGAATTTAGGCTTGTTGCTTTGAATGAAATTTCTCTACATAATATTTATTGACTTTTTGTTAGGTCCATATAGTATGATCATATCTCTCTATATGTACATTTATACATGTATATATAAATGTGTATGCTTGTATAAAATATGTATATTAGGCATATATCAAACCATGAGATTTTCAGGTTGTAAAAAAGTCCTTCCACTGATATATATTGGGAATTTACAGTCTTGCAAAGTTGCCTGGGGACACTGAGCTATTATGTGACTTGCCCTATGTGCCAACAATTAGGACTTGAACTTACATCTTTCTGACTCCAAGTTTAACCCTCCATTCATTTCACCATCTTGTATCTTTTGTAATCAGTAGCAAATAATGAAAATATTCTTTTGGAAGGGAGTGTGTAATAAATCGAAGGGACAATGAGAGCCATGTTACTTATCAAACTCAGGAGTGTTTGG
Source organism: Macrotis lagotis (assembly GCF_037893015.1). Classification (NCBI taxonomy): domain Eukaryota; kingdom Metazoa; phylum Chordata; class Mammalia; order Peramelemorphia; family Peramelidae; genus Macrotis; species Macrotis lagotis. The sequence goes on from NC_133663.1 coordinate 65,589,540, forward strand.
GATACTGAAATTATAAAAATCAAGTGGGGAGAGAGAGAGAGAGAGAGAGAGAGAGAGAGAGAGAGAGCGAGAGAGAGAGAGCCAGTCAGACAGATAAAAAGACAGCAGACAGAGAGACAGATACACACACGCACACACACACAGAGTCAGAGACAGAGGAAAAATACAGAGAAAGACAGAGGAAAAGAGAAACTGAAGGAGACAGAGAGAGATAAACAGATGGACATACAGACAGACAGACAGAGAGAAAGATAAAGAGACAAATAGAGGCAGAGGCAGAGATAGAAATACAAAAACACACACACATGCTCAGACCTATGGAGGTGGTTGTTCGAGCCTTAGAAGGAATGGTACTTTTCAAAAGAGCTTGCCAAAGTAGTCAGGTACATGTGACATATAGCAAGCAATGAATTTATCCATTCAGACTCAGGGTTCACTGGGTGGGGATGGACCAGCATGAGATGTCTAATGTTCAATGTGACAATTTCCATTTCTTCTTTGGTCACCCTGGCAAACCCAAAACCCCTGGAAAAACCCACTGGGCTGGTTCAACTCCAAACAAAAATAACCTCCTGTCAGTGGGAGTTGTTAAACATTGGCATAGGTTACTAAGGGTGGTTACAGGATCCCTTTCTAGAAACATCTTTCAAAGGAGGATTGGATTTCATCAGTGTGGGTTAGTGTTAGTATTGAAGGATGGTTCTTTCCACAAGTGAGGAATAGGTTACAGACTTCCTGAGGTTCTTTTTTGCCTTGAGATTTGTGAAATGTGGTGTAGTTTGGTTCCAAAGGGAGTAAGTATTTTCTGTGGGGTACAATTTGTACTAAACTATCACACTGCATTATAAGCTCCCTAATAGAACAATGGTTCCCAACTGGTGATTCATGGACTCCAGGAGTGGCCACTGAGTTTATATGAAAGTTTCAAAAATCTAAATATAAATTAATAAATAACCAGACCTATACAGACTGAATAAATACTATTTCTCACTTACATTTAACTGTTCTTAATGAGATGATTCTGTGAAAGTTAATGACTTTTAATAAATTTAAGAGTAATTTATTCATAATGTATTTTGATGAACTAGTTTTTCAATCTATGAATCCTGATGTACAAATATTATTATATGGGTTTTTGAATTTTTTTTTAATGTTAAGAACATTTTTGATAGGTATAAATGTTGGGAATATAGTAAGGGTATGCCAATGTTCCTTTGTTCTCAAGGGTGGTCTTCAGGTGTAAGCAGAGGGAGAAAATCCAGGCCTCTTAGGATGAAACATGTATATTTTGTCCACATTTTGTACCTCAAATGGATTTAACTCACATGGAGGGCAGGAAAAGTTTGACCCCTTTTATATAGATTGGAGAAAAAGGTTTGGTTACTATTCTACAAAACAGTACTTTCCGTAAGGGATCCAGATACTTTCAGGTCCAATACAAATCCTCTAGAAACATCTGGATTCATTTCTTCATGAAAAACCTGTGGTAAATGAAATAGCCAGATGTGACTACTTGCCCTAATATCATGATGCTTTTGGGAGTAAAGCACAGGGTCAGGGTGATTGGTGTAGAATTACCATGGTAATATTCTAAATAAGCTATTCTTTGCTCTGTGTGTGTGTGTGTGTGTGTGTGTGTGTGTGTGTCCCATTTGTGATCTGGGATCTCTTTTCAGAATAGTTTTTTAAAATACCTACAATAAAATACATAGAATTGCAGAAGAAACCAACTATATTGAATAAAAAGCTAAATTTTTTTTCCCATTTAAACTCACATAACCCCTGAAATCTCTTCATGAATCTCTTAGAGGACTATGATTGTCAGGTTAAGGACCTGTTCTAGATGAATTTTAATTTTCAAGTTTTGTGGGTTTTTTTCTGTTTTTATGATGTCCAGTTTACTTCAAAGGCCTCTTCTGTCTATGAGCAGGTAACTGTAATCCTAATTGTAAAGCACTTTAATCAGCTTTATACATATCTTCCCTGTGATCTCTTGCAGGAATTTTTTGAATTGATATATTTTTTTTTCATGACTGTACAGTAGAAAGGACATTTTTTTTTTAACCAGGGAGATCTCAGTTGAAAACATCTTGGGCTTCGAAGGGTTTTCTTTTTCTTTTTAAGTTTTGTTCTCTTCCTTTATTTCAATTTGTTTGCCTTCTCCCTGCCAAGTCAACTGAATCTGCCTAGAAGGGCCAATCACTGGGAAATTGACCAATCATTTTGGGTGCTTCATTGAATGGTGCAAACAATGCCTTCCCTAATGTGCACTCCTGACCCCTGGACCCCTGCCCTTACCCAGAGAAACAGGCAGACCCATCAAAGAGCTTGGGAACCAAATACCCATGAAAGGACAATGGGGCAAGAAAAATGCCTCAGGGCAGTACTGTACCAGGTGGCATCAGTATAATCTGTCTAAAGCTAGACTAGAAGTTAAGACAATGGTGGCAGACAGATTAGCAGCTGCCAAGCTCTGCTTAAGACCCTATGACAAGGTTTCTTAAGAGATCCAAGAGCTACACTGAATGGGTACCAAAGGATAACACTGAACAATAGACTGGCTTTCAAGGAACAGAGAAATTCCTTATTTTTGTCTCCTATAAGAAAAGAGAAAGGGAAGGCTTGAATAGCAGATAATGACAGATAATGACCTGAGGATGAGGAAAGGAAATGGTAATACAGCACTGACTATTATAAGAAACAGGTTTTTCTGTTCTTGAAATGACAGCGGGGCTATTTTCGTTGGGGGTGGGGGAAGGATGAACTCGTTCTGTCATTGTTGGGAAGTTTTTACCCTTTCTTTAAAGCAACACCATCAGGCAAACATGCTAGGGCTAGATCTATCTGGGTAAAAAAAAAATATGTATAACCAACTTGTCACTGTAGCAAATGATAGCCAAACCAGGGACTAATTCTGGGGCTAACTAATTCTGGGGGAAGGGGGAATAAAAAAAGGGTTTAAATGGGAAAAGGGAAGTCTTCACTGAGCTGAGTTGTTAACATCCTAACCAATGTTTGTCAACTGCTGGTGCTAGCACAATGATTAAGTATGAATCCCAAATCCCATGTTCTTCTTTTTATCTTCTTTTGTACAGACTCAAAACAATTATCTATCAAAAACCAATTATTCATCATAAGGTGAAAGAGATTTGAATTCTCAAACCATTTGTAAATGACTCTATTGGAAAATGAAAGTGATAGGAAAACAGAAGATAAAAATAAAGCACAAAAAAACAGAAACCAAAGCAAAGCTCCAATAAAATTATTCTTTATATCTAAAGAATAATGAGAATCACTATATTGACAACATACATATATGTATAAATATTCCTTTATATGTGTATATAGAGATGGATGATAGATCTCTTTATATATTTGATTTATAAATCTTAAAATGCTATGTGTCACTTGAGGCAGCAAGGATTTACGAAGTGCTTTCAGTGTTTCAGATAATATGCAAAGTCCTAGAAATGCAAAAAATACATGCAGAAGAACTAAAAGATAAGATTCTCCCTGACCTCATGGAGTTTACATTCTAATGAGGGAAAAGAACACCAATAAGAACTGAAAAGTGAAGGTGAGGGGAGGAAATCCAGAGGATCAGGATTGGGATCTAATTTCAGGAGTCAGTATTCTCCTTGAGATGACAGTGTTATCGCTGGAGATGCCAGTAGGGCTTTTAGAAGGGGGAAAAGGAAATAACTGGACATGATTTTCTGTATGGTGCTAGAACATATCATATTATTGAACTATAGATTTGGAGATGAGAAAGATCTTAAAGGACATGTAGTAAAATTCTTCATCTTACAGTTGAGGAATCTGAAGCATATGTATCATCTCTTTGTTTTCTGTCTCTCTGCTTATCTCTGTTTTTTCCTTTATCTCCAGTCCAATTGGTATAAGAAATTCACTCCTTTCCCTTAACCCCCAATTCAGAGTCAGGACTTGACCCCTAGTTCTTTGGGTCTTTAAGTCCGGTTTTCTACTCACTACTCCATGTTGTCTTACATACATATATCTGCGCACACACACACACATATATGTGTATATATATATATATAAACTCATATATATAAGATCAATATCTTTACATTCATAATATATAGATAATTGATATATTCATCTATCTATAAGCAGACCTCTTTTGGAAGTAGCCATGGTATGACTGATGAAAAGTTGACTTCCAAAGCAGGAAGACCTGGGTTCAAATGTCACACCTGAGACTTTTTGATTGAATCAATCATTTGAGTTTACTGTGCTCTATAGATTACATAGAAGACGCCCACTTGAAAATTAGTAGAAGACCCTTAACTCACCTGAAAGTTCCCTCCAAAGAAATCACATATTTGGTCTCTCTAGATCTGTCTCTCTTTATCTCTCTATCTCTCTTATCTTTCTTCCTACACAAGTACATACATTTATAAATATACGTACATATATTTGCATGTGTCTCCAATAATTTCTCTCACATGCTTCCTTCCCACACACACTCTCCCTGACTCCAACCTCGCTGCCAACTCACCCCAAATCCTTGATTCAGATTTAAAAGAAAGGTGTTTGTTCCTTCAGTCACAGCACAACTCTGGCTCCTTATGCTGCTTTTCTTTGTTTTAATATACTTGGACATCTTCGGATGAAAAACAGGCCTTTCAAGTGGCCTGTATTGTTTCTTGGACTAATTCAAAGTACAAACATAAAGGGGACTTCCTCAGGGTATCAGAGTCTGCTCCTTCCTGGAGCTGGTCTATAAGCAAAGACTAGATGACTGCATATTTGGTATAGAATACAGCAGTAGAGTCAAATTCAAATAAAAATAGTGACCACATGGGGCGGCTAGGTGGTGTAGTGGATAAAGCACCGGCCTTGGAGTCAGGAGTACCTGGGTTCAAATTGGGTCTCAGACACTTAATAGTTACCTAGCTGTGTGGCCTTGGGCAAAGCCACTTAACTCCATTTGCCTTGCAAAAACCTAAAAAAAAAAATAGTGACCACTAATCTATGCACAAGGATCCCTGCTGGCTATATATTGACTTAGATTTAAAATGTAACATTATTTATATTTTAATTATATTTTTACTTTTGTTAAATATTTTTCCAATGACATTTTAATCTGGTTTGAAAGTGTTATGGATGGGACAGCTAGGTGGTACAGTGGATAGAGCACTGGTCCTGGGGTCAGGAGAATCTGAGTTCAAATGTGACCTCAGACACAATAGTTACTTAGCTGTGTGACCTTGAGCAAGTCATTTAACCCCATTGTCTTTAATAAAAAAAAATTTAAAGAAAGAAAGTGTTGTGGGTTAGGTGGTGCATTGAATAAAATGCCAGACTGTAAGACAGGAAAACTTTTCTTTCTGAGTTCAAATCTGCCCTTAGATCCTTGCTAACTGTGCAACCCTGGGTAAATTACTTAATCCTATTTACCTCAGTTTCATCATCTGTCAAATAAGCTAGAGAAAGAAATGCCAAAGCACTGCAGTATCTTTGCCAAGACAACAACAAATTTTTATCTTCTTACTGTCCCTGTCAATGTCTCTTTTACAGGAATATTGATGGAATAGCAGAGCTGGGTTTTTTCTGGTTTTTGGTTTCTGCAAGGCAATAGGGTTAAGTGACTTGCCCAGCGTCATGCAGCTGGGAAATTATTAAGTGTCTGAGGATGGATTCAAACCCAGGTCCTCCTGACTTTAGGGTCAGTGCTCTATCTATTGTGCCACCTAGCTGGAGGCTTTTTCTCTTCATATCTTTGAAATGCTTCACATTTATTCAATACAATTCAATTCAAAATGAATTTCCCAAACCCATATGAAGTACTCTGGGTAGTAATGTAAACATGAAATAGTTCCTGTCCTCAAGGAGCTTACACAGGATAGGGTGAGAGAGAGTTGGGAACATCATGGGTTCAGAAAAGTAAAGAGAAAATATAAGATACATGACCTAGATAGGAAAAAAAAATCACATCATAAACAATTGAGAAATAAGGAAGAAATCACCTTTTACATCCCTGTATTGGTGACAGGTTCATGCTGATACAAGAGATAAAATCACAGAAGACAAACTGGATAATGTGCATGAAAAAATATTAAACAATATTTTGTAAAGATCAATACAATATAGCTAATGTTAAAGAGGAAATAACTTAGAAAAAAACTTTGCAGCAATTTTTTCTGACAAAAGACTCATTCTCAAGATACATTAGAAATGGATTCAAATCAGAATAAGAAGTATTCCTTAACTGATAAATACCCAAAGGATCCAAGAAGGCAATTCTCAAGGGTCATCTGTTGGCATGGAAAAAACATGTTTCATATCTCTAATAATTTGAAAATTTCAATCCTGAGAGTGTCTCATACTTAGTATGGTGGCAAAGATCTATTAGATGAACTGTTAGAAAATAGGCACACTGATATGATTTTGGTGGATATGTGAATGGGTACAAAATTTTGAAAGCTATAGAAATTATGCCTCCAAAATTACTAAACTGTGCATACCCTTTGACCCTCTACTAGGCTCATTACTCAAAGAGATCAAAGAAAAAGGAAAAGGTTCCATATGTACGAAATATTTATAGCTCCTTTATTTTGTATAGTGACAAAGAATTGGAAAACAACAGTTGAGGAATGGTTGAATAAACTATGGTACATGCATATAATGAAAGGATATTATGCCAAAGGAAATGAAGAAAGGTACTTTCAGAGAGAATTGGAAAGACTCAGATGAATTGATTCAGAGTTAAGTGAGAAGAACCAGGAGAATAATTTATACAATAACATCATTGTAAAAATAAACAATTTGTGAAAGTTAGGAACTTTGATCAAGTCAGTGATCAAACATGATTCTACAAGACCAATGATGATACAGAACACCACTCATATCATGACAGCTAGAGAATTGACTAATGCAGTCTGAAATGTACATTTTTAGATGTGGCAACTTGTTTTATATGACTAAGCTTATATGATAAAATCATTCTATCTCGCTGTCTCTGTGTCTGTGTCTGTGTCTGTCTCTTTCTCTTCCCACTTGTGGACATACATATTTTTTGGACATGGTCAATATAAGAATTTGTTTTGCTTGGGAAGGAGAATAAATACTTGGAAATTAAAAAAAATTACAAAGACAATAGCAGAATTAAATATAGAAGGGACATATAGAAGGGACATAAATAAGCAAGACTGTTTTGCTTATCATTTAAATTTAGTATGTACTTTAAAAATGAAACAATTCAATTTCATATTCAGAGTGAACCAAACATTTAGTGCAATTATAAGTTATTGAGGAGTATTATATGGGGTAAACCAAAAATTTTAGGAAATTTTAATAGACTAAAACTGGGCTAAGATTTTTTTTAAAGACCCTGGATAATTGCCTTTCCAGCCTTCTATGTAGGTGGAAAAATATGTAAATTCATATTAAGAATTTATTTTAAGGTTAGAAGCAATAAAAAATATAAATTTAATACAAAATAATTGGAGGAGACATAACAACTGGGAAGGGGAATCAATAAAAGACTTTTATTGGAGTTTGTGCTTGAGTAGAGACTTGAAAGGAGATAGGTCTTCCTGAAACTGGCATGGCACAGAGGCTTTATAGATGTATGGACACAGGAAGTAAGGATCTGCAAGATCTATTTTTTATAAAGTCATCTTTCTATAGTATTAGACCCATTTGAACAAAACAATAGTCTTCCAAATTCTGATTTTTGCCCACCAATTTTAGCTTGTGAAATCAATGATTCAATGAAAACAGATGACCAAGGACTCTTCAGAAAGGACTAACTGTCTTCACACTGATTATTTTTTTTAAACTAGAACTCTTGCCTTCACCTGAGAATACATTCATGTTCTCTTCCAGGATGTGGAAAACTGATAGTATAGGCTTATTATTAAATAATTAAGAAGAGTCTCTATGTCTATTTCTTGTTTTACCCCCTGGAAATCACCTTCAATAGTTATTACAGTTTGATCTCTTCCCTGTTAGTTATACCTACTCACAGGTTATAGTTCATAAAAATTCATGGGGCTTGTCCATCATAAACCTGTGCTATTCAGACAACATGATGGTTGTGGAAAATTTTATGAATTGAATTCAGATGAGCTAGATTTGAATACTGACTCTACTTGCTCCTCATCCTGGGGCAAGTTACTTCAGTTTCCTCAATTATAAAATAAGGGAGGTTGAGTTAGAGGATTCTCTGTGATGCTTCCAAGCTCTACAGTTATGGTTTAGGAGTTTAAGAACAGCTCTCAAATAGCAGAGAGATACATTTAAGGACAAGGTCTCCAAAAGGGAGTCTTTTTTTGCTCTTGCCACAGACATTGGTCTAGAATCCAAGGCGTGTGAACAAAGGTATTCTTTCTCAGACTTGGGCCCTGGTGACAGGGCTAGTTTATTGAGTTCAGTTCACAGTTTCAAATTTATGGTCACCAGCTTTGAGCTGTAAATTCCAAGGTCTGATTATTAGAACTCTGAGCATAGTTGACAAAAGACGTTATTAATGAGCATTTGCTTAAAGTATTTTTGAGGATTTTATTCAGCAAAGTTAAAAACCACATTAAATATTAGTCATGCTATATATTATGGAGCATTATATGCATTTGTGTGCCCATAAATCATTTAGCTATGAATACATAAGAAGAACAAGAAAGTGATACCCTATGTACACTTTGAGATAATATTATCTTAGTATTTGATTACAGGCATGGTGTCCTTAATGGACAGATTCATGTTCCATATCCAATGTCCAGTTTAAGTAGGAGCACAGAGAAATGGTAACAGAATCAGTTAGAATTCAGGAGTGAAACTTCTGTTGAAATAAGCCATGTTGACCAGTCTTGTCAGAAGGCTCTCAGTTTCATAGTGCATTACTTTTAAGTAATCTCCCAATTTTACACTCAGTGCTAATTTTTTTGCTGTAGATTATTTAGACTATTCTGTTTGTCCTTTTCTTTGCTTTGGGGAAGCGAAGAGGCCAGCAGCTGCTTCACCAAGGGATACTGACCAGCCGGGGTTCTGTCCTTTGTATGACCACAGGGCTTATTCTCATTTAACTGAAAAAGATGGACAGTTTTGCCTTTTGATTCAAAGCAGATGCAGAACCTTGTTATATAGTACATCCACAAAATGAAGAGAGAAACTCAGATAAATGTCTGGAAAACTCAGATAGAGTGGTATAGAGGAAATGGAGTGTGACTGGATAACATATGACTTGGGTTCTTTTCTTAATGTTCACTTCAGTTGACCTTTTCTCATCCTCAACTACATCATCAGTAAAATGAGGGGTTATGACTTAACAGTCTCTGGACAATACTATGAGGTTCAATACTCATTTGATTGAAATGGCTAATTAATAAAGAGATTCTCTGGTCCTAGATCCTTCAAGAAATTGTCTTCTTAGGTAGAGAAATGACCAGAATAGACTGTTGCCACTACTCACAAATTTCACCATTCCAAAAAAAAATTAAGTACTTATCATATTTCCCCAGATATAAGGTGCACCCTCTTGAAAAATTTGGGATCTAAAAACTGGGATCATCTTATACAATGGTGGTAGATTTTTTTACTTCCATTTCTCACTTGTCTTTGTGTTTATTGCTTTGCACTTCCTACTGGTATATTAGGTTAGGTTTTGCCACTGTCTGCCTAGAAATAGCTCAAAATAGATTTTTGTCCAGTACTGAATTCAAGTTCAAAGTGATTCAGTTTGCAAAAGTGAATGGAAATTGTACTGCTGAACTTCAGTTTGGTCCTCCTCCAACTGAGAAAACAATTCGAGACTGGCAGCAGGAAGAAGAAACCTGACTGAAGAAACCCAGATAGAAGAAGGCCATGAGAGGCCAGTCAGTCATATGGCCTGAATTAGAGAGGGATTTGAAGAGATGGATTGAAGAGCAAAGGGCAAGTGGAATTACTGTGTCCACCAAGATGGTTCAACAAGAGGTAAGAAGAATTGCTGATGAAAAAGAAGTGACCAATTTCCAAGGAGGACACAATGAGGTTCATGAAATGGAATGGACTAAGCATGTGTCCACACCCCAAACTTGCCCAGGGAGTGCTTGGGGTCAACCCCAGAGCAGAGCACAAGCAGGAGAGCAGTCAGACCCTCTCCTAAGACAGAGATTCATCATCAAACACAGATGAAGATGAGCTAATGGATGAGAGTTTTTGACAAGGATGAGGAGTTGTATGAATTTTATGATGAATGAAACTTGAGTCAATAACTTTATGTAAAACTTTTTTTTTTCAAATTTCAGGCCCCATAATTAAGGTGAGCCTGCACTATAATGCTTGGGAATCTTGGGAAGGACCATAGGCCTTGGGACAGTATTTCAAAATCCCTTTAAAAGTTCAGGACTTCTTTGCAAAAGTAAGGTTGAATTGAAATCTTTAAAACTTGGCCAAGGAAAGTACAACGTACAAAAACAAGAGAAACTGATGCAAAAATTTTTGACAAGAAAATTGGATATTTTGGTTAGTTTTTGTCAGCTTCAGAATGTGAATAGTGGTTAATTCTGAACCTTGCTTTAACTCAAAATTTGTTCACTTCATCAATTTCCATGAATTCAGAGTGATTTGATTATGAGTATGGTCAAAACAAAAAAGTATATTAATAATGATGGACATTTAAGTAAAATTCAAAGTACTTTACACACATTATCTAATTTGAACCTCAGAGTAACTGTAGATATTGCAAGTCTGCATCTCGATGGGATGAGGAAATGTAAGCTCAAAGAAATTAAATAACTCATGATTATAAAGCCAGTGATTGGCAGAGGCAAACATGAGCCCAGGTTGTTCCGTCTTTGATTCGCATGCTCTGTCCATTGTGCCACATTTCCTTCTAGTATGAGAATAAAACCTGGGTAAGGAATACTGATTTTTGGTCACAACCCATAGTTTGAATTGAAGTTTTTTCCACTTTAGGCAAATCATTTATTCTCAAGAACTTGGTTTCATCATTTATTAAAAAAAACAACAAAAAAAGAAGTTGAATTGTTGACCTTTGGGTCATCCTTCATCTCTAAAACCCTTATTGTACAATCTTATTTCTTTTAATATGCAAAGAAATAAGTTAATTTACCTAATTATTGAGATAATTATTTTGCAAAGACTAAATCATTTTGTATGTGTGTGTATGTGTATGTGTGTATTGTCTCTTATCTGCCAAGTCTCTCCAGTAGCTCTTCAATTCTCTACTTGGCCTTCATTAAAAAGAAAGTAAAAGTGATTGTTAAAACAAGGTTTTTATTCCTTTTTTTCTCTATAAATATGTATCCTTTAAACCATATTTGATTTGGCATTTTTTTCCCTTTTTTATTTCCTGTGGTTGCCTACAGTTGACATGAAATAGGTTGTGGAAGAAGATGAAAAAAATCTGTTTCAAAACCCAGCACATCTCATGATTATGAGCTCTTGAAGCCACTGAGACTTTAAAAATTTAAAAAGTAGCCATTGAACTTAGATGAAAAGGTTTATTTTCCTGGAAAGCAGCACCCTGAAAATGGATATTTTTCCATCACAACTTATTCATGTTCAGCCAGATTAAAAAAAAAAATATGCTTCATTGAAAGACATAGAAGGCACCCCTTGTGGTGTTACCAGAGTTGGCTCTGCTATCCACAGATAGCTATTCCATCCCCTATCAAGGCATTAAAGAATTTAATCCACTTGCATCCAAATTCAGGTCAATAAGAAGCCACAAGAATGAAAAAGACCTAAAAAGACCCCTCTTCGGGTAGTTGTCAATAAATAAACAACAAAAGTCAGGAAATATCACAGCTGATTCCAGGAAAATAAAATGTACCTGCCTTTTCTTTCCTGTGTACATTTTTCAGACTATAAGGTAACATAAGGAGGTTATGCTGGTGTGTGATAAGGTTGGAGGTAGGATGTGTTCTTTAGGTTGTTGGGGTCTCTATAGGACTACCTGCCACCATTAACACAATAGAAGAATACCTCTGTGTAGATCCCAAAACTGAAGGATTGCAAGGACTTCAGATTTTTGGGAAAATTCACAATTCAATTTTAAATTCAGGACTTCATATAGAGCATTTTCTCTTGGGAAAGTCATGTTGATCATTCATAAATCAGTCAGAGGGTTATACATAGAATATACAAACCAAAGGAATTATCCAGAAACTCCAGGGTTTCCAGGGGATGGTATCCAAACTTATATTTTTTTCAATCCAACATTCCTAGAATCTTTTTTTTTTCAAGGCAATGGGGTTAAGTGGCTTGCCCAAGGCCACATGGCTAGGTAATTATTAAGTGTCTGAGGCTGGATTTGAACCCAGGTACTCCTGACTCCAAGGCTGGTGCTCTATTCACTGCACCACCTAGCTGCCCCGACATTCCTAGAATCTTGAAGGAAACTAGAACTCTGGATTATTCTAATGGCTAAATGAAAGATCAGTTAAATCTGTGCAATGTGCCACAGACTATTTTTCAGACACAGGGAGTACAAATGCTAAAGACAAGATAATTCCTGATTTCAAGAAGATTACAGATAGGTTTGGGAAATCAAAGATGATAAATAGAAAGGGGAAATCACTGAAGCATTTTGTAAATGATAGTTGATTTGTTTATTGGTCTCCAAGGCAGAGTTGGAAAGAGGGACTGGAGTGTTGGTTTGGGATTTGCAAAGGGAAGAAAGAGTATGTGCTTATTGACTTGATATAGAGATAACCAGAAAACGTTGTGGTGTGTCTGGGTCAGGTTAAATATGGGAAACGCTCAGAAATCAGGAGCCCACTTTGAGACTAGATCTCGGTAGAGCTATTCTCATTTTCTGAGACATTCTTTGAGACAAAGCAATCTATGTGGGGAAGAACTCCATGACAATAAGCAACTTGAGCCAATTCTGGACTAAGCTAGAAGATCATAGGGGTTTTGAGCTGAGAAAAAATCTTAAAGATTATCTGGTACAATGTTCCACTTTATAGGTAAGCAAGCTAAAACTCAAAGAAATTAAGCATAACTAAAATACTCTGACTTAAATCTTAGAACTCTTCCAATAAGGAAGTTATAGAAACAAGCCTAGAGATATGGGCCTATATTTTAAGCCTTAGAAAACTGAGAACTATTAGTCTCATTCTGAAATTCCAAATTCAGTTTGTAACAGCTCATCTATTTAGCCTCTGGATAGTAAATGTTTGCTTCTCTTTTCTAGGATTGTAAATTCCATTGCAAAGTGTCAACATATGGTGGAAGTGACTGTAAGTAACCTAACAAGACCTCGGACTTGAGATTCTTGATTTATAGCCCTATCTCATTATGGAGGTGATTTTGACTTAGCTCTATGGGGTTGACTGAGTAGACCAGACCTGAGATTTCATTGGCATAGGGAATTCCCATGTGAGAAAACCCCTCTATCAATGAAGGTTGGCACTTTCTCTACAACATAAAATATGAGAGAGTTTTCTGGAGCATTAGTAGAGGTTTAATGATTTTCCCAGAGTCACTCAATCAATATGTGTCAGAAGCAAGACTTGCTGGCTTTGAATTCATCTCGCTATCCACTCACTAATCAGTGCTACCTCTGGACACTAGGTTCATAGCATTAGAATATTTGCAAAATGAAAAAAAAATAATAATAGACATTAGGAAGAATAGAAATGATTTCTGATTAGATGTGTCACTTCTCTGTAATTTCTGACCCCTGGTAAAGGTACCAATATTATTATTACTATCTTCCTATCCTTGTCCTCTTTCACCTTCGTGATCAATCAATCAATATACACTTAACAATTGCCTAATACTTGCCAGGCACTACATTAAACTCTGGTCTCACAGTTTGAGGAAGTCAAATTGAATAGTTTAATTTCCCATTTCTTCCTTATACTTTTAAAATAGACAGCATATGGTTAGTTCTCTCACTCCCATCTCTTATTGTTTTTTTAGCTCTATCTACATAACCATTGTACAAAATTATTCTAGAGCCATTGGTTGAACTTGATAGCTACTGAGTTGTCTTCCAACTTGAAGTTTCTTAGTTCTGTGATAGAAAACTCTCAGTCTTTCAGTGCCCAATGCCCTGGATTGCAGCTCAGATATTTATGATGCTTTAGGGTTTACAAAAGAGATGGGGAAAATGTTCTAAGTTTGCACTATTTTTCTGATTCCCAAATGCCTCAATTCAAAACCTGAGACTTGAAAGGAAAGGAAATTCAAAATGGACACATCACTTTTCAGTCAAGCACGAATATCTTTCTCATTATCTCTCTCTCTCTCTCTCTCTCTCTCTCTCTCTCTCTAACATATAGACAGCCTTTCCTTAAATCATATCTTTCCCAAAATATTTTTAAAGAGGAGGAAAATAATCATAGTAGATGTACCAAAATATTTCTCACCACTCCCACAGGTTATAATTAACTCTAAGTGAATTGCTATTAATTTTGTTAATGATACAATGATAAATGATTCTCAATAAAAATAATTCTGTAAATAAAGACTTACAAATTTATTTTATTTTTTTCAAGGTTTTTGCAAGGCAAATGGGGTTAAGTGGCTTGTTCAAGGACACACAGCTAGGTAATTATTAAGTATCTGAGGTTGGATTTGAACTCAGGTACTCATGACTTCAGGGCTGGTGCTCTATCCCCTGCACCACCTAGCTGCCCCAAGACTTACAAATTAAAAAAAAATTGGCAAAGTGGGATCTTTTTAATTTTAATTTTTTTAATTTTAATCCCAAGTACAGCTTTGATCATTTATAACTCTGATCACTTTAGTCCTCTCATGAAAAAGGTTGGTACTCTTCAATATGAAGGAAAATTGAATTTTAAAGGAAGGCTAGCTTTTTTTCTGGTCCTTATTTCCCTTCTTTTCCCATCTTTCTATTTTCCTCTCCTTTTGACTCACCATGGCTCCTGTTATATAGGACAGAACTACAAGGGGATCATAATGTGAATAGTCTGATAACATCTAGTTTAAAATATATTCAAATGAATTTTTTCAGTTTTCCTTTTATGAGAATTTTACCATATAATACCATATGTCTGAACACTGGAAGGTCCTACACAGGCATTAATGCAAGTAATCCTTGATAATTTCTCATTCACATTAAAAACAAAATAAAGCAACAATATCAACATACAACCAAGATAAAAAAAAAAACCAAAATGGCATTCATTGTAGCTTTAGCAATAAGAAGGTTCTAGAGACAAGGTAGCAATTCAGCATAATAACTTCTGATCCTCTGTTCAGAATTGTTCTTACCATGATTTGATCTGCAATGTCATATATCAGAAACAGTCATGATATCCTGGTTTATATACTAGGAACCACATTTTTTCTATATTCTGTGCACAATTTGTGGTCAAATTGTTCTCTTGTGAAAATGTCCTGTATGCAGAGCCACAATTATGGATTTTGTTTTCATTGGAGGTAAAAACAATCTGTAGCTCAAAAGATTATTTGACTCTGGGTATAATTATGCCCTGAAAGGCAGATGGTGCCCTTACCCCTGTGGAGGTTGGGGAGACAGAAGTATCCTGGAAGAGTAGTATCAAAGTGATCAAAGAGGGTTAGATGCCCAGGTTCAGTAGTGGTACATGGATGGCAGCAGAGGTTAATGGAGCATTCTGAGGCAGCAGCATAATCTCCTAGAAGGACTCACGTCTCCTTTGATTGGTAGACCCCAAAGGCAAAGTTTTGTTTGCCTCAAGTTGATTATGGATATGCATGGATGGGGAATTGGAATTGAAGTCCTTCCTATTTGAAGCTAAATGAGAAAGATTTCCAAAAGTAGTAACCTCAAAGATGAAATCTTTAGAATGAATAATTTATTTAGTAAATATATTTCTATATTCAAGATGATTTGGACATCCTGTGGGTATTTGACTGTAACTTTTGGCTAAACTGTCAAATGTATGTTTCAGTGACAATTTCAAAGGACATGGAGGGTCTCCATCTCAAGGAGAAAAGCACATTTCCACTGAGGGAGAGAGGAAGGACTTCATTATTCTAGTGGGAAACATAACAAGCAACTCTATGATTAAATCAAGACAATGGACACATTGACAGAAAATGATAGCATGTACTATGGTGACAATTAAACACCCACATCTAAGTTTTTCAGGCATAGCACAATAAACAGACATAACCAACATCATAAAAAACATAAAAGAATCATTCTTTTAAACAGTGGTTCCCAAGTGTTTCCTGCTCAGGACCCTTTTTGCATTTAAATGAAGATCCCTGGTCTACTCCATATTTTAAATGAAATTTTCTTTCCAGGCAGTGTACAACAGGGAGAAAACTCAGGAGTAGTGATAATTTCTCGAAGAACCGGTTGAAACAGTGGAAGGACCCTAGAATTCTAGGACCCTTTTTGATAAATAATTTAAGAATCTGATGAGTGATTTTATTTAGGGTCATCTTCCCTCCACCAGTCAAGGTTACAGAGGGGCAATGACTTAGGAAATGATCTTTTTTCTTTTTTGTTTTTAAGGTTTTTGCAAGGCAAATGGAGTTAAGTGGCTTGCCCAAGGCCACACAGCTAGGCAATTACTAAGTGTCTGAGACTGGATTTGAACCCAGGTACTCCTGACTCCAGGGCCGGTGCTTTATCCACTTCGCCACCTAGCCGCCCCGTAGGAAATGATCTTAATGCATTCCTGTGTTCCCCTGCCCCTCCCCAGTTAATCATTGGGAGGTCATGCTTTTGGTGATGAGCCTCTAGGAATTTAGCTAATTTGCTCAATGAGATAGATTCAATGCAATATTTATCCAGCTTGTACACAGAATCTTTTTTTAAATTTCATACAAACTGCCAGGGTTTTTGATACACTGGCAAAGCCTTAACAAGGGCCTCTTTTGCAATGACATATTGGAGTTGGACTTTAGTGGAATCTTAAGAAGTAAGCATTTTTCCAAAATAAAGTAACTAGCAATATCCATTCATGGCATAGAATAACAAAATACTTTATTAAAAGGTACAATTGTGGAAAATTTCTTTTATTTTATTTTACTTTATTATTTCAACTATGTATTTTTTCTTCTAAATTTTCTTCAAAATAAAAAGAATATTTTTTTGCATTTAATTTTTTCTCAATTACATAGAAACAAAGAATGTTAAAATTCATTAAAATTTTTTTTGAGTTCCAAACTTTCTCTCTCCCTCCCTCCTTCTTCACTTCCTTCTTTGAGAAGACAAGCAATTTGATATATTTTATACATGTTCAACATGCAAAATATTTCCATATTAGCTATATTACTAAATCCAATGACCAAAAAAACCCCAAGAATAATAAAAATAACAATAAATGATAATAAAAATAGTATATTCCAATCTGGATTTAGATTCCATCAATTCTTTCTCTAGAGATGAAGAATCTTTCTCATCATAAGTACTTCAGAATTTTCTTGGCTCATTGTATTGCTGAAAATAACTGTTATTCATTTGATTATAATATAATTCTGTTGTTATTGCATACAAAGTTATACTGGTTCTGCTCATTTCACTTTTCATCAATTAATATGAGTTTTTCAAATATTCTGTCATTTCTTGTAGCACAAGTTTTCCATTACAATCATATGCAATAATTTAATCAGTCATTCCTCAATTAATGGGCCTCCCCTAAATTTCCAATTCTTTGCCACCATTAAAAGAGTTGATAGAAATAGGTACAAGTAGGTCCTTTTCTTTTTTCCTTTAATCTCTTTGGAAAGCAGACTTAGTAATGATATTGCTAGATCCAAGGGTAGGGTTTTATAGCCCATTGGGGATAGTTCCACTTCAGTCTTCAGAATGGTTGGATCAGTTCACTACTCTTATCAACTATGCATTATTGTTTCTATTTTCCCACATCCTGCCCAATATTTGTCATTTTTCTTTTCTGTTATATTAGTCAATCTGATAGTTATGAGATGGTATTTTAGAGTTGTTTTTAATTGTATTTCTCTAATCAATAATGATTTAGAACGTTTTTATGTGACTAGAGATAGCTTTGATTTCTTCTGAAAAATACCTGTTCATATCCTTTGACCATTTAGCAATTGGAGAATGATTCATATTCTTATAAATTTGACTTAGTGCTATACACTTGAGAAAGAAACTTTTAGTAAAGTAATTGCTGTAAATTTTTCCAAGTATCCTGTTTCCCTTCTAATCTTAGCTATATTGGTTTCATCTGTGTATGAACTTTTAAATTGAATGAATTTAAAACATAATTAAAATTATTCATTTTACACCTGTCATTGATCTCTATCTCTTATTGGGTCTCAATTTCCTCTTTTTACATAAATCTCTCAGGTAAAAATTTTTTTTTAGGTTTTTTGCAAGGCAAATGGGGTTAAGTGGTTTGCCCAAGGCCACACAGCTAGGTAATTATTAAGTGTCTGAGACCAGATTTGAACACAGGTACTCCTGACTCCAAGGCCAGTACTTTATCCACTAGGCCACCTAGCTGCCCCTCAGGTAAAAATTTTATGCTTCCTTATGATATAATCATTTATGTCTAAATAATCTGCAGCTTATCCTAGTGTGTGAGGTGTCTTATCCCTAATTTCAACTTTCTAATTTTTCCAGCAATTTTGTCAAATAGTTATTTCTTGTCATCAGTCATGGATCTTTGGGTTTGTCAAATACTAGATTACTGTGATCATTTACTATTTTGCATTGTGTGCCTAATGATCCAGTCACTGAATCTAAATCAGCTTAAGTAGAATTTTCATTGATTTAGGCTTACCCACAAGCAATTAATATTTTTTCCAATTATTTTTTTCAGTTGTATACTACTAATCATAACCCCATTTAGGATTTTCTTGGCAAAGATCCTGGAGTGGTTTTGCCATTTCCTTCTCCTTTTTACATTTAAAAACTCATTTTACAGGTGAGGAATTGAGGCAAACAGGGTAGCATGACTTACCTAGGGTCACACAGCTAGTGAAGTCAGAGAAGAACTCAAGAAGAAAAGTCTTCCTGATTCCAAGCTCAATATTCTCTCCACTACACTGTGTAGGAACTGTTCAAGGAGGACTAGCACTTTTGATATGAGGGTTTGAAGATTCCTTTACTCCATCACCTTTAATATCTACCTAGCATTCAATTCTCACCTGTTGCTCTAAGAAACTATAGCATGCACAATGACCACACCTCAGTAGACTGTCTTGAAAGATAGACTTAACCAGGTTGAACTCATGGATCACAAACCTGTTGGTGAATTAGGATTGTGTCTACCCACGCATGAGAAAACTACCCTTCAGTGGAAAAGATGGAAGAGAACAATCTGTTCCAACAGTCATGAGGGCAGTTGAAGCAGACACTGTGCTGCCTAAACACTAAGAAGTGCTTAGAGATCAGTCAGATATCACAGAAAGACATCAAGATCATGTACTCACTCTCTAATATCATCACTTTTGCCACTGGCCTTTGATGACTCAGGAAGAGAGAGGGAGGCTGATGACTATGTGTAACTCTGCCTCACTTTTATACAATTCACTCACAAGTCAAGACACCATTTGTCCTCTTTACAAGCAAAGGACAAATAAAAGCACGCATGAGCAAAGACAAGAGAACTTGAGGAAGGGGAGAATATGAGTGATATCTTGATTTGATTGTGAGTTGGATTTAAGTGAAGCCGAGCTGCACATAGTCATCAGCTTCACTTTTTCCCTGAGTCATCAAAGGCCAGGGGTGAGACTAAAGTCAAAATGATTGGTAATGGCCCAGGGTCTAGAATATGTGCTAAAAACTCAGTCAGATAATGAAGATGCCAGGGTTATCTGCTGCATCCTGGGCATCTCCTAGGATTAGTTTACTTTTTTCATTGCTTATTTTAACTCCTTTTTCTTGTCTTATTGGTATAGCTTGCATTTCTAAAAATTATTGAATGAAAAATTTGATAATGGGTATCCTTACTTTGGTTCTGATCCTACTGAAAAGGTTTCTAGCTTATTCCTATTGTAGATATTTCTTGATGAGGGTTTTAGTTATACACTATGTATTATTTATTTTTGTTTTTTTAACAAAGGGTTAAGTGACCTGCCCATGGTCACACAGCTAGGAAATTATTATGGGTCCGAGATCAAATTTGAACTCAGTGCTCCTGACTTCAGGAGCCATGCTCTATCCATTGTGCCACCTAGCTGCCCCACTATGTATTATTTTGAGGAAAGCTCTATTTCAATGTTTTCTAGTATTTTTAACAGGAATGAGTGTTATGGTGGTCAAAGTTTTTTCTGCTAGTGTTGATAATATATGATTTTTGTTGCTTTTGTTATGATCAATTTATATGATCAATTATGTCAATAGTTTTCTTCATATTTAACCTGCCATGAATTTTTATTATAAATCTTACCTAGTTACAGTGAATGATCTTTGTAATACAGTACCACAATCTTCTGGTTAGTATTCACTTAAAATTTTTACAACAAAATTAAGGGAAATTGGACTATTGCTTTTTCTTTATTTTTACTCTTCCTGGTTTAGATATTAGCACCATATCTGAGTCATAAAAGAAATTTTGTTGAACTCCTTCTTTGCTTATTTTACCAACTAGTTTATAAGGTATTGGAAGTGGTTTTTGAATGTTTTGTAGAATTCACTTGTGAATCCATCTGATTATGAGGATTTTTCCTTAAGCCCCTTTATGCTTTTTTTCTAAAATACTGTTATTTAAGTATTATATTTCATCTTCTGTTAATCTAGGCAATTATAAAATACCAATTATCATATAGTTTGCTGAATTGAATATGTGCATGAGTGTTTGCGTGTATATATTTTTTCTCTCACTTGTTAGCTTGACCTAAGCAACTGTGTGTGTGTGTGTGTGTGTGTGTGTGTGTGTGTGTGTGTGTGTGTGTGTGTGTGTGAAAGAGAGAGGGGGGGGAGGCTAGGTGGTGCAGTGGATAAAGCATTGGCCCTGGAGTCAGGAGTACCTGGGCTCAAATCTGGTCTCAGACACTTAATAATTACCTAGTTGTGTGGCCTTGGGCAAGCCACTTAACCCCATTTGCCTTGCAAAAAAAAACTAAAGAGAGAGAGAGAGAGAGAGAGAGAGAGAGAGAGAGAGAGAGAGAGAGAGAGAGAGAGAGAGAGAGAGAAAGAGAAAGGAGGGCCATCATTCAAAGTGAAAACATTCAAAATTCAGTAAATACAAATTACAAAACAATCAACTGAAGTTACTCAACAAACACTGCAGTCAGTCTAGTCTTGGATTTTTGAGTAAAGAGTCTGTAGATTGTTACAAAGGATTGAACACAGCTTCAAAACTGTTTGCTAGCTTTAGCAGAACTCTAATCTCTATTGATACTTCAGAAGAAAGGGGAGTGGAGAGTGCTATAGAATCAAATCATTTTGTGTAATTTCCTTGAACATTGTAGTTAGAATAGAATCATTAAGTTTAACACAACTTAAGCAAAATAAAAATAATCATAATGTAATAATAGTAATCATAATCATAATCATAATAAAATATAAACTGGAAACTTGGAGAAACTGCCACATGTCAAAGCACTCCATACTAAAATATTTTGAAATATTCTTACATCTTCATCACTTAGCCATACTTAGCATCACTAAACCATTTACTCAGCAAAGTAAAAAAAATACAAATGTCTCCAAACTTTGTTACTTTTGCCAACTAAAGGAAAAAAATTTTTGTGCTTCTAACAAAGAAGCAAAATATGCCTTGAATTAACTCATGTAGTAGTTTCTGGATGTGCTAACTTGAGTTGGCTTGGTTTCTGCAGTGCTATCTTTGTCTTTTTCACTGTCACCATCCCAAGAAAAATAAAGTTCATTTAGGGGAATTAAAGATGATGATGATGAAGATGAGGAAGATGAGGATGAGGGAGGTGTATGTGTGTGTATGTTCACAGACATATACAAAAAACATTTAAATGAATTATGGTAGTTCTTTTTTTTTCCTTTTAAACTTTTTGGAGACCATGTTAATCAAGTCACACATTGACCCCATGACTGCTGCCAGGTAGTGCTACTTTCCTGATTCAAAATGTCATATGTAAACTGATATTCTTTGTGGTGATGTAAACGTATGGCTTTTAAGTCTGTGGTGGGAGGTTGAACACTGTGAGACCTACTTCATAATCAGAGGATAGATGAAGATGTGTCAAGTTGTTTCCATGAACATCAACTGAGACCCTGGCAATATATTTTATATGGGAGTATTGATTTTCATGGTGGCAAATGAACACTTTAAATTTACAGTCATGACATTGGAATTTATTTTCAAGAAGACCAAAACAGAATGAGAACCTGTCTGACTTAGATTTTTAGCACCTAAATACCATCCAAATGAGTTGCACTGACCCTTATTGTTGTGAATCTATCCCTTTTATATTTTGGGTAACACAAATATATCTCCCTGAATACTTCTGCCTGGATGCTAATGATTTCCAAATTGTTTTCATTGCTCATCTTATGCTAGTATGAAAGAGTTTCACTGTTATTTTATTTCTAGAGTGTTACTCAGTAAATTTTGGGCTCAGATTCTGCCAGGACTCACAATCTCAGAACACTATCATGCCAATAGTCATGTTTAAGTGATTTGGAAATATTTAGTTAAAAATCATAGGGAGGCATTGTTCACTTGAATCCTGAATTAAAACTACCTTTACAGTTGCCTCTGACATATTCAGGCAGACATAAGGTTAGGGCTGCTATCAATTGGATATTGATTTTGATGGAGTAATCCTGTGGATTTCTCAGTTAAACCTCAGAGAATTTCTGAGAATGATAATCTCATAC
Organism: Macrotis lagotis; assembly: GCF_037893015.1. Taxonomy (NCBI): domain Eukaryota; kingdom Metazoa; phylum Chordata; class Mammalia; order Peramelemorphia; family Peramelidae; genus Macrotis; species Macrotis lagotis. The sequence continues at coordinate 65,612,251 of NC_133663.1, forward strand.
AGGTTAGGAAGAGATTCTACTGTCTTTTATTAGCTGGAATTCAAAGCATTTCTTTTGAGCATCAGACTTTCAAGAGCAGGGAAGTTGCAAAAAACTAAAAAATGAATGTAAGACACCTTGGGATTATAGGTAGCCTTGAGTTTTGTAAACTTGGGCAGATTGCCCAGGATATGATGATCCACTGATACTAGTCCTCCCCCCCCCTCCCATTTTGTTGATGTCAAGTTCTTTTAACCTTTGTATTTTAAAATCTCCTTGGATTTTGTAAATTGGGTTATTACTGAGATCTAGGTACTTCAAATTTGAGACTTTCTGACAGTGCTCATAAAAAGAAAGACTATTGAGGCTGTCCTAGCCTGTCCTAGCCCCCAAAGACCAGGGATATTAGTGTGGTACATTCCTTCTAAAACCAAGCTGTGTAAATTTGAAAGGGGCTTAGAATTCATGTTGAAGATGCTAATCAATGGATTTTTCCCTAATCATCAGAATTTCCAGGTTAGGTGTAGAATCAAACCAGTGATTATCAATCACTTTCAAAATTGTAGAATTGAGATGGAATTTCTGAAGATTCTTCAGTCCTTAAAAGGCATTAGTAGAAATGCTGCTACTTGGGTTATGGTTTATGTAGAGTTCTTGCAGGTTGTGGAGTTACTGTAGGCAGTAGTCATTTATCTCCATGATAGTATTTTGTGCCAGATGGAATTTAGTGAACTGGGTGAAACTGACCAACCCTATTTCCTATGTATTTGTGAGATTTTCTGTGAAAAATCTACCTCTGTCAAACTGAAAAAAAACTGCTAGAGCTCATTGGAGGTCTCTATACTGCTGTTGCTCTGTAAAAAAGATACTTGGATTCTGCCTAACAGATTGCTGGGAATTCTTGTTAAGTGACTATACAGTCTGCTTTGTGGATTGGAGAGTGAACCATAGCCTTATTTCACACACACACACACACACACACACACACAGTTGGGGACATCATTACTCTGGATGGAAAACTCACTTCATTAATTTATTAGCAATTCCAATCCAAGATGGCAAGCAATAAAGGTAAAACTAGGATGTTCAAGTCTCAACTTTCTTCCAATTTGAAAGTTCAAACAGTAGTAAAGGAGAGATCCAGGAGAGCAAGCAAAGAAGCATAAACATTCAAGCAAAGTTTTAGTTGTGATGCATGGCTATACAGAGTTTGAAGGGAGATTTTTGAATTTTCAAAGGGCAGGAAGTAATTGGGAGCTTTTTAATTGTGCCTCTCAATTTCAGACATGGACCCAAAGCTCTACAGCATGAATTAGTTCATTAAATCAATGTCTAGAGATATGCCTTTTTATGCTTCTCTTGAGCCTTCTATTTGAAAGCCAAATTTTCTATTTAGTTCTCTTCTTTTCATCAACAACACTTGAAAGTCCTTAATTTCTGCCATGCATTATGACTATAACATCTTGTTAAAATATAAATTTTCTGAGGGTAAGCATAGATATCTTTCTTCATTGTTCCCTTCCCAGAAACTAGTATAGTATGTTACATACATGATACAGCAAATATTTTTATTTTGAATTGAATTTGTTTTATGTTTGTTTATATATAATAGTTAATTTTTCCAATTACATGTAAAAACTATTTTTAATTCTTTTTCAAAAAGTTTGAGGTCCAAATTCTCTTCCTTTCCACGCTCCTCCCATCACTGAGAAGGCAAACAATTTCATATAGGTCATACATGTGCAGCCATGAAAAAATTTCTGTTAATTATTTGATTAAAAAACCATAGATATCCCCCCCCCAAAGCAAAATAATTTTTTTTTAAAAGTATGTTTCTATCTGCATTCAGACTGGAGATGAATAACATTTTTCCTAAGTTTTTTGAAATTGTCTTAGATCATTATATTTCTGAGAATATCTAAGTCATTCATACTTAATCATCTTAGACTATTGCTGTCACTGTATACACTGTATTCTCTTGGTTCTGCTCACCAGTTCATGTAAGTTTTTCCAGGGTCTTCTCATCATTTCTTTTGTTTGTTAGTTTGTGTAAGACAATGGAGTTAAGTGACTTGCCCAAGGTCACATCACTAGGTAATTATTAAGTATCTGAGAATGATTTGAACTCAGGTCCTCCTGGCTCCAGGGCCAGTGCTCTATCCACTGTACCACCTGACTGCCCCCCTCATCATTTCTTATAGCACAAGAATATTCTATCCCAATTATAAACCACAGCTTGTTAGACACTCCCCAATTAATGGATATCCCCTCCATTTCCAATTCTTTGCCATCACAAAAAGAAACACTAAAAATATTTTCATACAAGAATATTCTTTTCCTTTTTTAAAAACAATATCTTTGGGGGACAGCTAGGTGGTTCAGCAGATAGAGCACTGGCCCTGGAGTCAGGAGGACCTGAGTTCAAATCCAGCCTCAGACACTTAATAATTACCTAGTTGTATGACCTTGAGCAAGTTACTTAAACTCATTGCCTTACAAAAACTAAAAAAAACTCCCAAAATCTTCTTTGGAATATAGACATAGCAGAGGTATTGCTAAGTCAAAGGCTAAACATAGTTGTAGAGCCCTTTGGGCATAGTCCCAAACTGCTCTCCAGAATGGATTAATCAGTTCACAACAGTCTATTAGTGTCCCAGTTTTCCTTCATCCCCCCAATATTTTTCATTTTCATTTTCTCTAATATTAGCATATTTGAGATAGGAGGTGGTCCCTTAGAATTCTCATATATTTCTCGAACTAATAGTGATTTAGAACATTTTTGATTGTAGATAGCTTTGATTACTTTGAAAACTGCATAATACTATTCCTTGACCATTTATCATATGGAAAATGGCTTTTATTTTTAGAAATTTGACTCAATTCTCTATATAGTTGGAAAAAAGAGTTTTTCAGAGAAACTTGTATTTTTTTGGTTAGGTGTTTCTCTCTATCTTATTCTCCTCCTGCTTAACCTACTCTCCTTTACCCTGTCCATTTCAAGTGTTTTGCTTTTGGCTGCCATTTCGCACAATTTGTCCTTTGTGCTATATCATCCTCCTACACCTCTCTTATTTTCTTGCTGTTCTACTTTGCAGTTGCATAAGATAGATTTCTAGTCAACTGAGTGTATAGGCTATTCTGTCTGTGAGCCAATTCTGATGAAAGTTCCAGAACTCCCTCCCCTACTTCCCCATCTTTTTCTTCTTTGTAAAAACTTTTTTTGTTCCTCTTTAATGTAAGATAACTTACCCTATTCTACTTCTTGCCCAATTCTACTTTTTAAGGAATTCTTTTCTTCAAAAAATATTATGCCTCCTTTTTCATTTGACCAATTTTATTTTTTAAGGAACTTTTCTCTTTAGTGAATTTTTCTAAATTTTTTCCATTAGGCAGTTGTGATTTTAAAGGAATTCTTCTCTTGATAGGATTTTTTGTGCCTCTCTTATCTTTTAACCCCTTCTATTTATTAAATGTTATTTTCTTCAGTGCTATCTTTTCTTTTCATGATTTTCTTGTATCAGTCTCATTTTTTCCAGTTTTTCCATCTCTTCTGTTCTTTGTTTTTTAAAATCTTTATTGAATTTTTTTTCAGAAACTTTTGGGGGCATCTGAGACCAATTTATATTTTTCTTTGAGGCTTGGATATATCAGTTTTGACTTTGTTGTCTGCATTTTTGTTTTTCTCTTCCTTGTCACCAGGTTCTTTTTGTTGTTGTTATTGTTTGTATGTTTTTCCAAACTATTTCCTGATTTTTACCTTTATGTTAAAGTTGGGCTTTATTTCTAGCATTGAAGCCTCAGTTTTGTGTGTGTGTTTGTGTGTGTGTATGTGTGTGTGTGTGTGTGTGTGTGTATGTGATGTCATTTTACAAGTTTTCAGTTCTTTCAAGATTGTATGATCTAAGGAAAGCTGTGTTTTCTACATGTAAGCAACCACAAACATCTTCTCTGTAGCTGGGGTTTCTACTCACTATTACTACATGCTCAGGTTTTTCATGACCTCTTCATCTTGGGACTGGCACCCAGGACCCTGATCAAGACTCTGATGAGGATTTGTACAAGCAATGCAACAGAGTCCTGCATAGAATGTCAGCCAAGGTACCCCTGTAATCCTTCTGACAGGTAGCATGATTTTCTTGACATCTGTAAGCTGAAAGTTCTAGAAGTTTCTGCCACAGATTCAGTTGCCTTCAAGGCTGCCATTGACTTGCTTGGGGAATTGCCTGGACTGTACAGTGCTCCAATCTCATCTCAGCATGACAGTTCTTTCCTGCTAACTTTCTTAGATGTATTGAACTGAAAAATTGCTTTACCCCATTTTTTTGTGGGTTCCGCCACCACAGAGAGCTTAGGTGAATTCCCCCTTTTTTCTGCCATCAGTTCCTACTATTGAATTGAATTTGAATATTTTCAGTTATTATTAAGATGTATGAATAGAGATATTACCAAGAATTATATCCAATAGGAACTCACATTAGTACTAGAGTTCAAAGAAGAAAAGAACCGGTATTATTATTATTATATCCCATCAGAAATGATGAAATCTGGGGGGGGACAGCTAGGTGGTGCAGTAGATAGAGCACCAGTCCTAGAGTCAGGAGGACCTGAGTTCAAATTTAACCTCAGAAACTTAATAATTATCTAACTGTGTGACCTTGGACAAGTCACTTAAGCCCATTGCCTTGCAAAAAAAACCTCAACAAAACAAAACAAAAAAACAAATGATGAAATCTATCACTTTTTAGAGATAATAAGGAATAAGAGGGTTCAAGAGATGCTACTGGAACAGGATTAACTAGTAAGCAAAAGAAATTAGTAAATTGTAGTACCATAACAGAGAAATGGTGATATCAGAAATAGAAGCAGATTTTCCTTCCCTCTCAAACTTCACACAGACCTCTGCTTAACAACTTTCTAATGTGATGAACTCTAAAGTTTGTGGCTCATCCTCTGGGAGAATTGCGTGGCATGATCATGGTTGAGCAACCCATCCAAGGTAAAACTCTCATCCTCCTATTCTAATCAATCATGGGTACTTGACTCCACTACAACCATACATCCTTCACCTATTATTCACCCAGCATTCTCCCAATTCTGGACTTTCTACCATATGGCAAAATCCCAACCTCTCCTTTTTGCTTCTAGTACTAGCTTCTCAGGATACTTGTGATGTTATTTCAGCCCAAATAATCATAGATGCTATTGGGAAAATCTATCTCCTTCTTCAGTTCCCCACCCTTTCTTTCTAGTAGTATCTGAAAGCATCCTTGAGAAGCAAACTCTATATCTTGCATGGTTAAGAGACCAATGAATAAGAGACCTTAAAAGATGTAATTTAGTTTCAGTGTGAATTTCACTGATCCCATTACTTTGCCCTCAAAATACCTCTTTTTGACATTTTTCTCTTTTTCTTAAGGTTACTACTATCTATAACATTTACAAGACTCAGTGTCATCCTTGTTTTTTCACTTTCACTCATCCCACATTTCCAGTGAGTTGCCAAATCTTATTGATTCTACTTTTAAAATATTTCTTACATTATGTGAGAGTATAGTATCACATAGCAAGCATCTCAGTTCAGGGCTTCATCACTTCCCAACTGGGCTATTGCAATGACTTAATTGTTTTTGTGTCTTCAGTCCATTTTTCCAAAGAGATGACAAAGTGATTTTCCTAAAGTTTAGGACCATGCTCTACCTCTTTCACCAGCTCAATGAACTCTAGTGGCTCCCTATTGATTCAAGGATAAAAAAATCAAGTTCTTGATTTACCATTTAAATATCCTGACCAAGTGGTCATGAGAGCATGGAGATCCATATTGCTATCTGCTTTAATTGAAAGAAAAATTAGAGACTGGATTCCATGAAACATTTCTTTACTATCTCATATGAGTTACCTAAGTTGTCATAAGTTAGAGAAAATAATTTTAAAACTTTAAATAGGATATTTTCATACCTAGGAATATAAGGAGGAGACAAATTGTAAACAACTTTACAGAGACAAGCTATCTTTAAAATAGTGAAAGCCAACAGAATGGACTAGTCTTCCTGATGCACATATCTTGTGAGACGTAGTACAGAGAATATATTGTAAAGGAAATATTGGTTGTTATGATTAGAACAATCTTTGAATTGCAAATTTACATCAGTGATATAAGAACTCCTGGATGATGTTTGAAATGCAAGAAAACAGGCAATGTCTGGTTCTCAGTACTAATGACCAACAGTCAAAATGTTGACTTTTACAGGTTTTCTTTTATTTCCCCTCCTGGTGTGAAACAAAATAATTCTCATAAAGTTGGAAATTGCTTGTGTTCTGTCACTCCTTTGCAATCATTATGTCCATTTTTATTGAATGTTCTCAGTTGCCACAGACCACTGAACTTAACATAGAAGGGAGTTATAAGGGAAATTAAAGACTTACAGAATCTTTGGTGATGACATTGGGAAACAAAATACTTACACATGTTTACATAAATATGAACTTATATATACATATTCTGACATACACATACACCTGGGAAGCACTTTTATGTAGTAGAAAAAACAGTGAATATGGCATCAATAAATTCCAGGAGTTCCTTATTTTTTCTAGAATCAGGTATAGACTATACAGTTTAGCCTATAGTCCCTCATAACCTGGCTCTAATCTACCTTTCCAGTCTTATGATTCATGACTTCACTTCCTTTATGGACTTGGTCAAATAACCTTCTTTATTTTCCTCACACATGACTCTCCACATTCCTTTTTCATGCCTCTCTCTTCACCTTCAAGCCTCAGATTAAGTTCCATCCTCTACATGAAGGCTTTTCAGACCACCTCCTCAGATCCTAATGCCCCTCAAATTTGTTTTTATTTTGTATGGACATACACACACATATTGACTGTTTTTTTTCCCTTATTCAAATGTAATTTTCTTGAGGTAAAGGTTTGGGGTTTTTTTGTATTTAATACTTCCAAGTGTTTGTTTTTTTTTGTTTCGAAGAGGACCAATGGCATGGGACAATGTCTTGACACATGAGCAAATTGGATTTAAAAGTGAGGCAGAGTTGCATAAATTCATTGGTCTCATTCTTTCTACCAGAGTCATTAAGTTCATTGGAAAGACAAATGAAAAGACAACTGGCGATGGTGCAGTATACAGTGGATGACCTTCATATCTTTGATATCTGTCTGTCCAATCTTTAAGCCCTCCTTTAAGCCTACTTTAGATGCCTTTATGGCTATTGGAACAAATTGTTCTCGTCCACCTATTCCACTGGTGGCTGTCTGCACATGCTTGGGGTAGCTAACCCTCTAACAAACTGAGTGGTCTAAGGCTTGTTGGTTATCATCCACCTCATTTAGCCCATCTGCTAAAAATTACATGCCTGTAATATGTAGGAACCTAATACATATTTGTTGATCAATACACGAAATTATCTATATGGATTAACAGGGAGTAGGTAGGCGCTTCAACAATTTAAGTCATCTACATCATAGTAAGTTGTTTATTTATAGATATTTTTGCCTGCTTTTATATTCCACAAATTCATGAACTGGTGAGTCAGTCTTTTGGCAGTATGAACTAGCTAGACTACTTCTCTAAACACAGTCATAATTAAGCCTATTGGACTTAATAAGACTTACATGGACCAGAGAACCCAACTTTTGCATGTACTCATGTCAAAAGAAAACACTACATTTGAACATTGTCTCTTTTCTTCCCCCCCTTTCCTCTCTTCCAATCCCTCTCTTCCTGTCATTTATCTTTGCTTATCTCTGTCTTTCTTTCTCTGTCTTTCCTTCTCCCACCCAGCTCCTCACTTCTCATTTATATAGAAACATGTATATCCTTGAAGCTGAGGAAGGCATAAGGTCACAATCAACTACAAAAGGAATAATAATGATCTTGTCCTACATAATACATATATCTAGACATAGGAAAGATTCAGAGGAGACATCCAAGAAGACATTAATGGTGTGCAGTGGCTGATAGAGTAAACATTTAATAAATGTTTGTTGATTGACTTAATAACTTATCTGAACCAGGTGAAACTAGTTTGGTAGCACCCCTTTGAATCAATGAACCTTTAGGAAAATTTTGAAGGAGTGCTAAGGCAATTGTGTGGCAAGGAAAAAAATGGGAAAAGTTCTAGATTTAGAGGATGACATGTCTAATAATTTAGATAAATTCCCTTACTGCATTTTGATGGCAAAGGTTCAGAATTTTTCGTGTAAAAGTGTTGATATAAATATAGACCTATCTGTAAATGATGGTGGACTGAATCATTTATCAAAAGATAGCACAGTAGTCTTGTTGTATGAGAACATTTTTTTTAGAATCACATCTTAAAATATAATTTGAAATTGGTCTCTTCAATTTGTAGTAAATACTCCCAAGAGTATAGAAAAGTTTTTGGTTTTATGTCAGGCTCCCAAGTGATCTCTTGATTCTGAAAAAAGTTAAATGATTGTGTCTCAGAAGAGTATTCTTTTCACAGTGGTCAGATCAGGCAAAAGAATTAACTTATTGGAAAAGAAAATTTTACTAGCTGCATGAGTTATCTTGCTAATATCTATATGATACAGTGGTACTGGCAAAAATAGTAGGAAAATATATGCAAACAAATATCAGACACAATCTTCTTAATGAAAGGGGATTGGCTTTAAGCATTATCTAAGGTGATCCAACAGAAGTTCCATGGGAACATGAGGAATTATGTTTTTGTTTTGCTGTTTATGTTTCCATGACAACAAATGCTAAAGAATATGGGCATAGGTGTTAATTAAAAAATACCAAGCAGCTCTGCCCAGCTAAAACTAGTTTCCTGAAAACATTCACATGTTCTACCATTGGGACTGGTAGAACCAGTGTGATTTTATTGACATAGAGAACTTCCATGTACAGAATCTCCTTCTATTAATGCAATTGATACTTTCTCTGGAACTTATAATTTTAGAGAGGAACCTGGAGTAGAGAGAACATTCTAAATTTTCTTTTAAATTTAACATTTTCCTTTTTAAATTTCAATTTAATTTTTTCCCAATTACATGCAACAGTAGTTTTCAACATTCATCCATTTACAAGTTTATGAGTTACACATTTTTCTAACACCTTCCCTTCACTCCCCTCTCCTCATGACAGCTAACAATCTTGTAAAAGTTATGCATGTACAATCATGTTTAACATATTTCCATATTAGTCATCTTGGGAAAGAGGAATTAGAATTAAGGGAAAAAACATGAGAAAGAAAGAAATAACATAAAAGAACATTTTACATTTTCAATTAACTACATTTATTTTTTCCTTCTCCCCCACTATAGGGGAGAAAAAAGAAAAGCCAAATCATTGTTACAAATATGCACAATTAAGCAGAACATATCCAAAAAGTTATGTCTCATTCTTCTTCTAGAGTCCCACATCATTCTGTCAGAAGGCAAATAGCATACATTATTATTAATCTCCTGGAATTGTGGTTGGTCTTTGTATTGGAGAATGACTGAACCAGTTAAGATATATCAATGCCATTCAATAATATTGGGCCTTGAGAAATTCCAATAAAAGGGATGATTTATGTGAAATGATGCAATAAGAAGTGAATAAAGTGGTAGAAAAATGTATGCAAAGGGAATGAACAACTTTGAAAGACCTAAGAACTTTGATCAATACTCCAAGAACTGAATTGAAATGACTCACTTAGAGTCATTCAATCTTACGTTAGAGATGGGGCTTGAACTCAGCTCTTTCTGCATTTAAAATTGACTCTGTATCCACTATAAAAGCCTCATGATATTCTTTCAATATCCTACATATATGCATATATATGTATATATATATATATATATATATATATATATATATGTCTCAATCTAGAGCTATGCCCTATGAAGTCTCTACTAATTCCTATTATTTGTTTTTTGTGTGTTCTCGGATGAGAGATATAAATAGAATGATGTAGAAATCTTTCCTTTGGGTAAACATGGACTCTTGGTCCTGAAAAAAGTTAAATGATTGTATCTCATAAAAGTATTCTCTTCACAACGGTCAGATCAGGCTTGTAAAGAGGTATCTTATTGAAGAAGAAAGCTCAGCTAGCTGCGCGGGTTAACTCGATAATATCTGTAGCTATTTTCAAAATCCATTTCAACTTGAACTCCCAGACGTCGTTTGAAGTTTTAGTGTTTTTGCCAGTCCTTTCTATTTGGTTTGTATGATATTGTATTTTGAGGAATGCGTAGCCATTATGCTGTCTCTTTCGGTCTGTGAAATATGTGTTTCCTCCCTGCTTGCCACAATTAATATTATATTGCTTTATTTCCTCTGTCTGAAGGACATTATTTTTAAGGTTATTTATTGTTCAGCCATGTCCTCTGTGTGATTCCTTCCCCTGATGAGGTTACCCTGAATATTGTCCTCCAGACATGCAGTAAAGCTCAGTAGCTGAGAAAATAACAGTGTAGTTAACCTCCTTAACACTGAAAATAAATTAGCACTAATCAGATAGGTTCTGGGGTAGCAATTGCCTTGACATAATGAAATGTGCTGGCTGAAGGGAATAGTTGCCAATATCATCGCACTGTATTCCTCAGTTCCCATGTGGATCTGACATGGCCCAATACCTAGTGAGCCAGTTATTCCTTCTTTCTAAATGTAAAGTTTGTACCATCCTGGATAGAAGCCCAGTTGATTGAGAGTTGTACTTATCCACTGCTGCCATCCCTGCTGACAGAAGATGGTGCCTCCATTATTAATTTATGTCCACACGGATCAAATAACTCTTCTCATTTCATTGACAAGATATCATGACAGCTTCATGGTGGATCTACATGCCCAGACTAGAGTGAGCTCTGCTCCGCTGTAAAGTATTTTGTCAAGATATTTAAATAATGTACTGGGAAGAAAATCGGCCAAGAGAGATCTTGGGGAGAGAGGCAATGGAGGAAATAGTAGCAAACTCAGAGACGGGGATAAATGAAAACTCTCTAGTTAAAATTTCACTGGGTCACAGCTGGGCAGCTACAGAAATGTGTCTTATGTTTTCATTTGTTAATTGAACACTTAATGAATACAGCAGTAATTAATATCTTCACTGGCTATTAATTTGAGAATTATATCCCCTGTAAGCCATGTAAAGATATGATATACGAGGCGTGACTAAGTTAGAGCAACTCTGTAAATTTATTTCGACTTCTTACATTGAAATATAGCCAACTACATTGGTCTTTTTGCTTCATTAATATAGGGATTTTGAAAACTGTTGTTGTTTGATACAGTTTTTCAGTTGTTACTGTGTGCCATCTGATGGGCTACAGTAGTCCAGAAGGAAAGAAATTATTTTCTTATTTAATGTTACCAGCAAACTGTGACAGTGAGCAATCAGAGGCTTACAACAGGTTCTCCTCTGAAGAGTCTTCTCCCGCAGCATGTGGAGTTTTTTCAGGTTTCCTTCTTCATCCAGCTGCCAAAACATCTGGTTCAGTTTTGGAGAAATATTTGTAGTGATTTTCCATCAGGATTTGATTACTGCCACTGGAACATTAATGGGTGCCATACTGGCCTAATAGATTTTATCTCCAGTCCCTTATATCTATGAAGTGTAACTGACAAATAGGACCCCTGTTCTGCAGCGGCTTTAATAAAACAACGGCTCGCTACAGAGCGAAGGGCCACGTCGTGAGGGAGTTCACATGATGGGCAAACCTCAGATCCGGAGGACAGGCGTTCTAACTTGCAGAGACTAATAAGCATCCTAAAGAAATGTTAATTTATTGCATGGTGATAGAAACCCACTGAATTACCAAGTAGACATATTTCACAAAGTAAAACATAGATTTATATCAACCACAGAATGACTGAGATAACCCGAAGATGTCATTTCTTGGCTCTGGCTTCTCCTCTCTTATAATTCAAGCTCTCTTTTGGGCCTTTGTAAAACAATTGATCATGAAGTAGTACATATGGCTGCTACTGTCACCACTGCAAACTCACAGCCTTTCTGGTTTGGCAAGGCCTGAGAGAGTTTGCACTCCACTGCCATTGACTTTTCAGAAACCACAATCATATCCATATCTGCATATTGAAGCACTGGAGTAAGATTTTATGGAGGGAAGATTTTAACCCAACATATATTTTGCCACTCACTGCCATACATTCTTCAATTCATTTTACTGTACTTCCTGAAAACTGACCTTTTAATTTCTTTGGATTGACAAGCATGCTTTTAAAAAATGTGAATATTCTGAGACTCTTGCCAGGTTGGCAAGGACAAACAGTCACTTACACATAAGTATGAATTACTTCTAATTACTTTCTTACTAACATTTGATAGGTTCAATAAATTGAGAGAATAGGCTTATTAATGAAAGGAGAAAAATCATTTGGAAGCAAAGGGGGGTAGCTTCCAGGAGAAACCTAGTGGGGCGGGTCATCATGAAAAAAATGACATCTTGATGGGAGGAATGTTGAAAGGAGAACCTACAGAGATAGAGGGCATCAAAAAAAGTTATGTAAAGGTTACTTAGAGATTTTGCCTACTTCCTGAACAAGTGGCCATCCTTATAATGGATTTTCATCAAGATATCTTGCTACCAACTATACCTACTATAAATCCATTATAGAGAAGTTAATTTCTGGCAGGTAGCCCTTCATTCCAGGTAAATTTATTTTACAGTCTTCTTTGTAATTTTCTTGTCATTCAATATCTCTATGACTAGTAGGTGACATCAATCAAACTAACCAAATTTAGACAGAGGTTGGGGGTTTCGGTGAACTTCATAGTCCTAGGAAAGATAGACAAATAGATACTTTGATGCTTTCTTGGAGAAAGATCTTTGATTTGTTTTGGGAGCTTCATTGTATAGCAACACCATGGTCTTTCAGATAGCCTCCTGAAGAACTTATTGGACTTTACTGATTCCATTTGCTATATAGCACAGCTTAGTAGAATTCAATTAATTGGCCTTCTTGGTAATGTTCTTGTTTTCCAATCTCCTCCTTCAAGCTCTTATCCCTAAATCTTGTTACTGGATGTTAGGCTTCTGATTTGTGAACATTCACCATATTTACAATTGAAATTTTCCATTCCACTCCCTAGACATCTATGTGCATGTCAGAGTTTCAAAGATAATCAGATACCACTGTGGTTCTGACCATAAATAATGCTGAATAGTGTTCTGGTGGCATTATTTCCAAGACCCACTGGGCAACTTCTGGGAAACCAAAGTCTTCAGGTTCCAGGGGCAGCATGGTTGAAGGGGGAAGGTCTGAAAAATAAAGGATGTACTGATGATTAGTCAATTGAGAGCACATTTGGGTATACTGGGTATTACCATTTTAAGACCATAAATAAAATGCTGCTGTTTGCCAAGCATTGTTGGAACTCGAAGGTGCCTTACTGATATGGGAAGAAAATGTATACTCAAGGGACAAGGATTCCTGTAATATCTAAATTGTCACCCAAGTCCTGTTGCCTATCAAATCAGGTCATAGGATAAAAAGATTCTGGAAAATGCAAGTGATAAGGACATCTTTGCACAATACTTCCCTCACTATGATACATGTAATTGTGCAAGTCAGATCATCAAGTATATGATGACATGGTCTTCTTTGATTATGAAGGACAAATATTGATGTCACTACACAAAACCTCCTCTCTCTCTCTCTCTCTCTCTCTCTCTCTCTCTCTCTCTCTCTCCCTTGCAGCAACAAACTAGAAGAAAGTGAATGCACATTGTTTAGCAAATTGCCTGAAGAAATTGCAAAGTATGGGATGGGAGGAAATAATGCTATACAGAATGAGGAATTTCAAGAACTCAGAGATTTCTTGGAAAGATCCATATGAGCAGGATTCATACAAATAGAACCTGGAAGAAACATCTACATAGTGCTCACAATGACATAAGAAAGTCACTCCTGAAAAATAGTAGTATTCTGATAGACTATTATTCACCAGTTTTAACTTTAAAAAATGGATACTGAAGTATGTATCCTCCTCTTTGCAAAGATATGATGCCCGAAAGTCATGAAGTAAATCCTATATTGTTAGATATGGCCATTGGTTTTTCCTTCACTGAACCTCTTTATTAGAAATGATGGATACTTGGGGATGGGGAGAGGATGGAACACATTGGGAAATGATTAAGTATTCTCTACTCTGGTCTTCCCTTCCTGCCCCCTCCGAAAGATGGGTTCTTCCTTTGAGAAGCTTGACTTGGAAAGGTGAATCTTTGTCTTTTCTGGAACCAAAATCCCTATGTATTTTATCATTTCCAAATCAAACCAACGTCCTTCTATTCTCCTTTCCAATTCTATGGGTTATTTTACTCTATTAGAATATAAATTTATTGGGGGTGGCTAGGTGGTGCAGTGGATAGAGCAACAGCCCTGGAGTCAGGAGTACCTGAGTTCAAATCCGGCCTCAGACACTTAATAATTACCTAGCTGTATGGCCTTGGGCAAGTCACTTAACCCCAATTGCCTTGCAAAAACTTTAAAAAAAGAATATAAATTTATTAAAGGCACAGACTATACTTACTTTTTATTAGTACACACATATTTAGCATGGTACCTGGCACACAGAAATGCTTAACAACTTCTTTCATATGAAAGAAAGAAATAAAGAAAGAAAGGAAGGAGAGAAGGAAGAAGGGAAGGAAAAAATGAAGTCAACAATCAAAATTTTAAATAAGTACTGGTAAAACTAGTTCCTAAGTAGAGTTATTCTTTCCACTTCATGCTGCTTCTCTATGCAAAATATCAGTTTTACATATTTTCATGCATGTTTGATGCAAATATGTAATTACCATCAGATAAAATTTTGTATATTAGATCTCAAATTATATGAATTGGAAAAGACTTTAGAAATCACCTATTCCTTCCTTTACTTCAAGCATCCTTGATATCTGGTCATCTTTGGATGAAGTTCATAATAGTTGAGTTGGTAGCATAACTTTGAAATCTGAAAGCACATGCTAATGACAATTTCCAAATTTCTTATTCACCTTACAAACATGGTTACATAAAGTTGAGTAAGTCTTCATTCAATCTGTGGTATGTGAGGAACAAATATGATTAATTCTTCCATAACCACCAAATATTATTCTCATTATAATATTATTCTTATGAATTTCTTAAAATAATTTCAGCAGTTTACTTAGGAAGTAGGAAAAGGAGGTGTAAAAGAGTGCTGGATAGGGATTCCCACAACTTCATTTCTCTGGATCTTGATTTTCCTCATTTCTAAAATGAAATGATTGGACAAGGTATGATCTTAAAGTTTTTCATCTCAGGACCCTTTCACAATCTTATAAACATAGTGGGGACCTTTAAGAGTTTCTCTTTTTTGAGGATGCTATCTATTAATATTTACTGTATTAGGTATTAAAACTGATAAATTAAAATATTTACTAACTTATTAAAATAATAATAAACTTGTCACATGCTAATATAAATATCATTTTTTTGAAAAGTAGCTACTTTCTAAAGCAAAAAACATTGAAAAGATTGTCATTGTTTCACTTATTTCTGCAAATGTCATTAATGTCTGACTTAATAGAAGACAGCTGGAATATCATTTCTACTTCTGCATTCAATCTGTTGTGATATGTTGTTTTGGTTGAAGCATATGAAGAAAATCTGGCTTCACACAGATTTGTAGTTGGAAAAGGGAGAAGAATTTTAATAGGCAGATAATGTTTAATATTATTATGAAAATAATTTTGACCTCACAGATCCCCTGAGATGGTCTCAAGGATACACAAAGGTACTTAGACCACACTTTGAGAAACACAGCACCATAGGAACTAGATGCACTTTCCAATTCTAAATGTATGTTTCTATAAATTAAATTTATAAATAATCTGATAGTGTTCTTGCCTTAGAGATGGCATATAAAACACTTAGGAAATAGACCATAGAAATCTCCATTGTTTTCTCATGCAATTTTCCTGCAGTTTTTGTGTTGCAAGCATATAACCAAGATAAACTCATTCAGAATGGACAATTTTAAGCTATAGATGAGTTTAATTCAAAATATAGTATAGTATAGAATTGAACTGGTTCACCAGACTGTTAATATTGAGAAGCCAAACCAGTGTGGCTAGTGCAGGAGTGATGGCTTGGGGAAGTAGGGAGGACTGGATGAATTGGAGGTCATATTGAGGACAAAGAACAGTATTAGGAAATCATAAAGCATTTAAAAGGTTGGAAATAAATACAGATTATGATTAGACAAATAATTGGGGACATATTAGCAGAATATTTGTGGGTGATGGCAAATTAAAGGTGTGATCATTTCTGTGTAGCTTAGGTTGAATAGAAGTCATAGGAATTGAATAAATTAAGGGAATAAGAAGTTAGGGAATTTTAAGGGGTTTCTTTTGAATATTAAAGTTGAGATTATAGGTTGGGGTGAGGGGAAAGACTGTGAGTCAGGACTGAACTCAGAAGAGAGAGTGGTCTTAGTGGTGGTGGGGAGACCAAGGAGCTATTTGCCACCAGAGTCAGAACTGGGTGATAAATTGGATCTCAATATGGCAATAGAGATCAAAGAAACTTCTGACTTTCCCTAAATGAGTGGTGATTTGGGGATATGAGAGAAAGTGTAGCCAGGACTGGAAAGAGTGTCCATGGAAACAGCTTAGTGAAGGAGTCAGGTCTTAGTGAGTGCCAAAAGATAGATGGATATAACAGGAAAGGAAAAGAGTCTTTTGAGTTTTAGAACATAAGCTGAAGATATAGGAAGATATGAAGTGAGACACTAAGGAGGTGCAGTTGAGGTAAATGAAACTGAGAGAACAGACATCTGAGTCTGGAGAATAGAGAATGTTCATTGGTTGTTCAGAATCACTGAGATGCAGAGAATAGCACAGTGAGGGAATAGGGTAACCACTGAGGACTAGATCAAGGCAAAGTACCAGTGGATACAGAGATTGGTTGAGGGTTATAGGTTCAAGATATGGCCTTGAATCTGATGTGGTATGGTATCATGTGATACCATGAAGGTCATTATAGTAGATAGGAGCAATAGCAGTTATGACTCAGGAAGTATGGGAACTAATTCAGGAGAAAGGGGATAGTGGTGTTGCCTAGCAACCTTCTTTTAGCAGTCATAAAGCAGGTCATTTATTTATTTGTTTGTCTGTTTGTTTATTTATTTATTTTTGCAAGGCAGTGGGGTTAAGTGGCTTGCCCAAGGTCACACAGCTAGGTAATTACTAAGTGTCTGAGACCGGATTTGAACTCAGGTACTCCTGACTCCAGGGCTGGTGCTCTATCCACTGTACCACCTAGCCGCCCCAAGGCAGGTTATTTAAATGGGAGAGTATTGAAAGCTGGACTTTTTCAGGGAGTGCTATAGTGGATCTGATGCTAGAACTAGAGTCAGTTGGGAAAGTCCTGGGTTTAAATCCTGCTGTATGATTCTAGAGAGGTAATTTAACCTCGGTGAACCTCAACTTCCTCATCTGGAGATAATAATAACACCTGCTTCTAAGAATACTTTTTGAAGATCTTATGAGCTAATTCTCATAAAGCTCTCTGCCAGCCTCAAATCACTAAATGAACATGACCTTTTATTCATATCAGCACAGAGGAAATGGAAAATGATTACAACAAACTCTCAAAACTATGGAGTTTGGCATCACCCCAAATGTACTGCATGAAATGCAATAATAATCTGGCTCTAGGCCTCTCATTCCATAGTTGCAGAAACTGAAGAATTAGTTTGATCTGTACAATCCTGAGCCTGGAACTTCCTTGTTAGTAGGAACTATTTTGAAATTATCTTTGGATTTCCAAAGATTTCCACTATAACAGTGCCTAGCAAACAGTGGGTACTTATTAAATATTTGTTGAATATAAATTTTTGTTGATTAAATTGAGTTGAATATAATCCTGTTAGTTCAACTGTTCCACCAGAGACCATTTTCCCTTCCCCCAATCCTCCCTAGGGGTGATCACTGTAATTACTGTACAATTGAAGCATGGTTGTTAAGATGGCTGAAGGAACAGTATTGATTGACCACACTCTAGCCCTTTATTTCAGCTATCAAAACAGAGCAATCTAATCTATTGTGTGGTTATTAGTGGTAGCCAAATTGTAAGGTTTATTTAGTTTCTACTAAAACAACAACTCTCCTTCATCTAAAGAGAGCTATAGACAGGAACCAGAACTCTTTTGACAACAGTCTGGGCAAAGAGAGGAAAGGCAACATTCTGGTTTCCCAAGTAACTATGGGAATAAATCGAAAGAATGATCCTTATCTGGTCATTTAATTTTCCTTTGACTTCCATGGCTCTCAAAATATTGATGGAAAGAAGCTTTTTCAATAATTGAAGCCCCAAGGAATGGTTTGTGGTGTCTTCTTTATCATCATCAAAACTGTTTTTTCTCTTACTCAAGCAGAACAAGTTAAACTAGAAACAAATTGATTAAAAATATTTTATACAAAAATATGTGAGCATTGGTAATATGAACCTTAGAAGTTATACACCTGTTGGCACAGAATCCAGTCAGATGTGGATTTTTAAGTTATTCTTACCAATGTCAGTGTATCCAGGTTCATAGCTCCCAAAATATGAGCCATAAAATCTACCAAAAGTTGATCTAAGACTGTATTCAAGACATAATAAATGACAGTGTGTTTGCCACCTGAAAATAATTTTAACAAAATTTAAACAGTGCACTGCTTTTCTTTACCTGAAGGGAAGGAAAGCTGTGTGAGTCATGCAACTGTCCTTTTTCTTTTTCTTCCTTGGAAAGTTAATGTTTTGCAGAAGGTTTTTAGTGATGGATTGATTGGGGTAGGTGTTTGTTAGGCTTTGATGTGCCATAGACTAAGACATAGACGCGCAGGAAGCCAAACCATCCTCCTTTAGGTTCTTCCAGGGCTGTGGGACTTATTTCACAATTCAGTTGGGAGGCAAACAAGCCCATCTGAGAAACAGTATGCAAAAGTACCCACAATTCTCCTATGCAGACTTAGCAATGCTATTTTCCTGGAGGTAGATCAATCTCAACCCTTGAACCTTTAAGAAAGATTTTAGGTTTTGAGAAAGAAGATTTATGATAGCTTATGAACTTAGGAAGCCTAGAGCACATGAAAGGAGTAAGGTTAACTGAACTTCTGCCTTTCATTGGTGAGAAATAAGTCTCTTTGCTTGTTTCACTCCTTTTGAAGTGATTCTAAGAGGAAAACTGTCTCTGGCTCCATCATTATTAAGAAAATATTTAGCATATTATGAAAAGGTTAATAAACTGTAATTCAGCATCAGGAATAATAGTAATAATAATAATAATAATAATAAATACAATAGCTGGCATTTCTTTAGCAACTACCATGTTCAGGAATTTTGTTGTGCTTTCCAAATAGTATCTCATTTATTCCCAAAGCAATCTTTGAAGGAAGATACTATTATTATCTTTATTTTGTTGTTAAAATACTGAGGCAAGGATGAATTAAGTGACTTGCTGAGGGTCATACATTTAGCAAGTATTTGAGGCCTGAGTTTAACTGAGGAAGATAAGTCTTTAATTTTTAGTGATTACATATAATTATAAAGACTCCAGGTCTAACAATCTATCCAAAATCTGCTTAACTACCCCAAACATATGTTTTTATCTAGCTCCATATTTTTATCTCTCATGTTAAATCTATATATGGTTGGGTAATGGGGAGAACAGTAAATTCAGTTTAAGGCAAAAGAAATGGAGCTTTTTCAACTATATTTTCTTTCTTTCTTTTTTTTTTTAAGATTTTTGCAAGGCAATGGGGTTAAGTGGCTTGCCCAAGGCCACACAGCTAGGTAAATACTAAGTGTCTGGCACTGAATTTGAACTCAGGCACTCCTAACTCCAGGGCTGGTGCTCTATCCACTGCGCCACCTAGCCTTTCTTTTTTTAAAAATAGATATTTCATTTTATTTGTCCAATTACATGTTATGAAAATTTTTCAACATTCATTCACATGCACGTGCATATTTTTAAATTACAAAATTTCCTTCCACCCTCTCTTCCCACCCCTTGTCCCACAGAGGCGAGGAGTCAGGTGAATATTGTATAAATCTATTTGAGTTTAACACATTTACTGATTAGTCATTTTTGGTATGAGGAATTAGGATTAAGGGAAAAGAAAGAAAACCAGGTGATAGGAAAGAAATACAATATAATTTTTAAAAAAGTGGATGTAGTGTTCTCTCAGATTCTTAAGGGATTTTTAGGGTTTTTTTTTTTTTTTGGTTGGTTTTTTTGCATTGTTTTCCTTCCTTTTGATGGGAATAGCTTTGTCCATAGCAGGTCTCCTAGGACTGTCCTAGCTCTCCGACCTGCTGAGAGGAGCTGCTTCCATCAAGGTTGATCAAGACACAGTGACGTTGTTAATGTGGACAGTGTTCTCTCGGTCAACTGTATTTTCTTTGGAGATCAAGACAAGACCTTGACTAGCAGTAATAGTAACACCAATAAGAACTCCCATTAATACTATGCTTTCCCATTTGCAAAGTGCTTTACATACATGATTTCATTTGACTTGTCCTTCAGCATCCACTCAAAGGAATGTGATTAGAAATTACTGTGAGCTGATTAGTTTTTAATGAGCTGATCTAGGGGCTTCCTCTCATCAGTCCTAACATCATAGATTTAAAGTTGGAAGAGACAGTTGAGGTCATTGAGTCCCAAACCCTCATTTTAAAGAGGTGGAAAATAAGGCACCTAAGGGTCTAAATTACTTGTCCCATAGTATGTAGCAGGTTTTCTGACTCTAAATCTGCTGTTTTTGTTACTGTACCAACCTTGGGCCTGAGCTTGCTTATTCCTTCCTCTTGTTGGTCAATGGAAAGACTTGACCTTAATCTTAAAATGGAAAAAGAAAATTCTGCTTTCTTGGAATATCTTACTGACATTCATTTTATAACTAAGTGCTCTAATGAAGAGGAAAATGGTAATTGAAATGAGTCTAATTAGATTGTCAATTACCTGCCTTACATAGGTAATTGAAATCCCCTAATTATGGTGTCTGTGGGCCTAGATGCTTGGTGCTTAGGAATCATCAATGGAAAGCAGCTTTAGATGAAGTAAGAACTAATCTTGAAAAATGATTAGGAGAAAATATTTTTTAAATTTCCACTTATTCTGTGTAGAGATATCATTTATCCAGTCTAAGAATGAAGGCATTCATAAATAGACAAGAACTACAACATCTCTTGACTATGAAGTGCCATTTTTATCAAGGTGATTGAATGGCATTAAGTTTTCAACTCAATCCTCAATGTTTTAAGGTTTTCATTAGGGTCAGTGGGAGTCTTCTGCTTGCCTACCTGCCTGCCTTCCTGCCTGCCAGATTCCTTCTCAAGGCTCTGAGAGAGTATTAGGATGAATATCAGCAATTGGGTTTGCAGAGCAGACAAAGGGACTATGTGTGAAATAAAGTAAATAAATTGAAGCAATAGTTACTTCAAGTGTCGTAGAGATCAGTGTTTTATTGAAGAAACTCCAAGAGTAGGTAGGGATTAGGTTGAATTCTAGAGAATTCATTTCATGCATGCATGTATAAATGAGGAATGTATCAAAGGTTAGATACTAGGATAGGTTTGATCATTACAGAAATACTTAGTTTCAAATATGTTCTTACCCATTGTCATTTTCTTTTATCACTGGTTATAAGTTGGACCATAGGAGTTTTTGTTTTTTTTGTTTTTTTTTCCTGGAGGCAATCTGTAGTTTTTTCATTGGGCATTTTGTTTTCTGTGTTCAGGCAGATTTCTCATATTTTTGTATGTATGTATTATGGTTTTTATGTGTTTTGACTTAATATCTTCTTCTGGGAGATCTATGATCCTTAACTTATTTCTATGAGTCCTATCTTTGAGATCAATATGTTTAGCTTTTAGAGAAATTGTGTTTTCTTTTAATGTTATTGTTTCTTTCTCCTTGTATTCCAGATTGTATTTGTTCTCCCAATCAGTTGTTTCTCTCTCTCTCTCTCTCTCTCTCTCTCTCTCTCTCTCTCTCTCTCTCTCTCTCTCTCTCTCTCTCTCTTTATTGGTTAGACTTGTCACTATGGAGTCAAGTTTTAATATATTGCCAATTATTTCTTCTGTGAGAGCCATAAATTCTTATTTCATCATTCTTATTTCTCTCTTAAACAATCCAAGAACATCCTGCTGTGGTTCTGTGTCCTCTTGGTAATCCACAGAGTCCCCTGCCTCATCATCTATTGATTTATTTTCCCTTTTCTTGCAATTCTTCAGAAATGTTTGGACTTGTTTAGGTGTCCTTGAGGCCATCTTTCCTCCTCTTATTATTATCTTCTCTTCTAGTTTATCTGTTTGGGCTTAACATTTTTAAAATTTAGTTTTTTCCCTGCTGAGATCTTTGACAATTTTAGTTTTTTCTACCTTATAGTTTTTTGTTTATTTTCTGATTCCTTCCTCTTTTGTGGTGGATTTTCCAAGGACTGGTCTCAATGGTGTCTCAGTCTTACCCTATGTTGCAGAATTCATTTTTTTCACCAATCTAAATCTTGGACCCCCAAGTAACTTTAGGAGACTGGGTAGAATTTGCTTCAGTTGGATACATGTCTCTTTTCCTTCAAACCAGGTGGAACATCTTTTACATACTAATAGCTGCTTCCAGTCCCCTCTGTTCCTTAGTTTACTGCCTAATGGTTGCTGTAGAGCACTCTCCAAGGAGGGTGAATTACTTACTTTCTCATATGTCTAACTCTCTCACAGGGTAGAGTGGGAAGACAGAGCTGGATTCTATGGCTTGTTATCAGAGATTATTGGGGTGAAAACAGTGGAGATGAGATGATTTAGTAGAAGCTAGAGCAGTAGCAAGGGAATTGCTGAGTGGATCCCAGAGCATAAGGCTCTGAATTTCCCTTTTGCAGTTCTTTCAGACCATGGGGGAAGGCATAGGGATGAAATGTGGAGGCAATGGGGGAGACTAAAATGATAATCATTAGGGATTATGACTTCATCTTTTCTGAGGTTAATTCATCAAATGATTACTTCCTTGGAATTCTTGGTGTTTGGACTGAAGAGACAGCTGAATTAGGTTTTCTTCTTGTAAATAACTCTTATTTTGGAGGAATTAGGCTCTGAGGATAGGAGAAAAATGTCTGGTCCTCCAATTTATTCACTGCAGGATGCAAATGCTGTAGTGTTATGCTATAGTAGATAGTGAACTGGATTTCAAGTCAGTCCAGGGTTCAATTTGTTCCTAGCCATATAACAGTGAACAAAGGACTTAACCCCTTAATACCCCCAAGTAATTCTCTAAAACTAGAATTTAAAGTGAAGGAGCAGAGTTATATCAGTAGCAGAACTTTCCCCACTGTAAAATTTCTATACATATAGATAACTTTAAGAAAGGTTATAAGAGGAGCTCATATAGGTGGTGTACTAATGCTTGGTTTCATGAACTTAAAAAAAAAACCCAACTTTTTTCCATAACTGAATTTCAAAACAATTGTTTTCCTTTTATAATTCTGTGTATTTTAGATTATACATTTAATGGCATTTTTCAGAGAAAAAGATTCATAGATTTTATAGCTAAAAAGGAGTTAAGTATGGCAGACACACAAAAAAGGTTAAGAACCCTTCCTGCTCCAAGGAGAGAATGATGATTGATTTTTGCCAATTCTTTCATCTCTATAACTTCTTTAGCTTCTTAAAACTACTCTGAGAGGTACAAAGGGCAGGTATCATTATTTCTATTTGATAAATGAAAAAAAATATTGTCACAGATGAAAAACTGAAATTTGAAAAGGCTCCATCATTGTTGTAGATATTCAGCTAGTTAGAGGCAAAAGCAGAACAAGGATCCAGGTCTTCTGATTCCTAGTCTAGTGTTCTTCCTATAGAACCATATTTTCCTTTCATTTGCTCAGTAGTTTCCATGATGAATTATAAAAACTGATCAATAATTTCTACCTTCTCATTTTTCAATTAACTATTTAATCTTCATATTTATTAATTCATTCATCTATCATCTTGTCTATTTGTCTACTGATAAATATGATACTCAGTCAATGAATGAGAAATGATGATTAATAACTTTTCTTCCTCTGTTTCTTCATACCTTTAAATAAAATAGTCTTTTATTATAATGTCCATATTTTTTCCATCTCAGAACATTCCAATATTTTCATAAAATATATGGCTAAATGATGGACTTCTGAAAAAGAGATCATTTAAAATATTAGGATAACTCTGAGGGTGATTGGAAATATCCCCAATGGGTCTTTTTGGAACCATCATTTTTTTTCAAGAGAATGTAAGATTCTTGAGGACAAGGAATATATTATCTTTTTTTTTCATTTTAGTATGGAAGAACCCAACTCCTCAGTCAGTCTGCCACCTAAATCCCTTTATCTGTTGTAATTACTTGTCATATCAAATTCTTCCTTTTAATCAAATTAAGTTAGTAACTTAATAAGTCATGCAAGTCACAGACTATTAGAGCTGGAAAAGATCTTAGAGATTATCTAGTCTATTAGGTTTTCTCATGTTACAGATGAGGAAACTGAGATAGGAAACCCAGATAGTTGATACTAGCTAATAATAAAAGACCATAGATTTAGAATTAGAAGGGACTTTAGAGATCCTTTCCTCACATTTTACAGATGATGAAACCAAGTTTGAAGAAACTTTAGGTGACTTGTCCAACAATGAATATAGATTACACATCAGAAATGGGATCTGAATCTAAATTCTCTATCTATAAATCTCATTCATGCTATTTAAAAGGAAATACTTGGGCGGGGGGAGAGGTTGGAAAAGATCTTGAAGACCCACAACAATGAATATTTGTACATTATTGGTGTACTGAAAGTCACATTTGGTTAATTATATGATGTTATGTAGAATGTGTCTTCTTTTAAAGGAAGAAGTAGCCCTTAGCATTATAATTAAGACTGTGCATGAAGATGGAAAACAAAGTCTCTTTTCTTTTACCTCAAGAATCTCTTTCATCCACTTTCTTATCATTTGCTGACCCTGGATGTCAACATTCAATAGAAATATGTCAAAAAATCAAACTAAGCATGTTTTCTCTCATCAAAGTTGGATATCCTTGTATTCTATAGATCTATCTTAAAACTGAGGCAAATTGATCAATTATTCTAAAATATGGGCTGTGAAGAATTATTAGAGTTTATGGTGTTTATAGAATTAACCACCATCTTCAAACTCCTTGGTTCAGTGGAATGAGAACCAGTCTGGAAGTCAGGAGATCTAGGTCTTAGTAC
Organism: Macrotis lagotis; assembly: GCF_037893015.1. NCBI lineage: Eukaryota > Metazoa > Chordata > Mammalia > Peramelemorphia > Peramelidae > Macrotis > Macrotis lagotis. The sequence goes on from NC_133663.1 coordinate 65,637,460, forward strand.
CTTCAACAAGGTCCTTTTCTTATCTTGGTGATTATGCCTATGTGGGATTAAAAAGTTGTTAGTTTTATTTTTTTCTATCTCTCAATTTTCTTTTTTTTTTCCCCTTAGGAAGGACATAGCAATGTTTTTTTTAGAACTATCAACCTCAAGACACACAAAAAGAAGACAAACCAGTCCTGTGTCCTTTGTCTAGCAAGGATTTTCATTGACTGTATTTGGTGTGTGTTTGTGTGTGGGCATTCTTCTATTGCAAACTAGCCTCTCTACCTGTCCCTATGAGGTCTGCCCCATTTTTACTCTACCTAAATGCAAACAGAAAAAATTCAGATGACTACCCTCCTAGAAAAATACCTGAGAGTAAGAGAGTAAGGGGTGTGTGTTTGTGTGTGTGTGTGTGTATATGTAGATTTTATATATTATATATATTTATATAGAAATCTATCTATCTGTCTATCAAGCCATCTATCATTCTATCTATGTTATGACATATAAACTGGTTGTTACCTGGGATTTTATTGTTGTAGTTCACTCCAAATGAACTACCAACTGAGACTTGCAAATATTTTGCAATTTACATTTGTATGCATAACATTCACATATATGCTTATGTATATATCATGTTTTTTGTTCAGTCATTTTTCAGTTATGGTCAACTCTTCATTGTTTCCATTTGCACTTTTCTTGGCAAAGATACTGAAGTGGTTTGCCATTTCCTTCTCCAGCTCATTTTACAAATGAGGAAACTGAGAAAAACAGAATGAAATGACTTTCTCAGGGTCTTTATTTTATTTTTTTTTAGCCTTTTGCAAGGCAAATAGGGTTAAGTGGCTTGTCCAAGGTCACACAGCTAGGTAATTATTAAGTGTCTGAGACCTGATTTGAACCCAGGTACTCCTGACTCCAAGGCCAGTGCTTTATCCACTGTGCCACCTAGCCACCCCATCAGGGTCTTTCTGACTCTAGACCCAGCACTCTATTCATTGTGCATCCTAGTTGTCCCATATCTTATGACATCACATCACATCACATCACATCACATCACATCACATCACATCACATCACATCACATCACATCACATCACATCACATCACATCATCACATCACATCATTAGAGTTTATGGTGTTTATAGGATTAGCCACCATCTTGAAACTCCTTGGTTCAGTGGAATGAGGATATGATATGACACCAGTCATATCATATCATTACTTATATGTCTGTGGATGTTTGTGCATGTGTTTATATTTACATATCCATATTTATTTGTAGGGATGTAGTTATATGCTTATCCTATCTATATGTGTATTTTCACAGAGGTTTTTTTTTTCTATAGAAGTGACTGGATCAAAGTCACATGGCCAATATTTAGAAGGGGCAGGTCCTGAAGGCAGATCTTACAGCCTTCTCTCTCTTAAATCCAATTCACTTGTGTATCATGGCATCACCTCTCTGATGTCATGGTCCTCTTCTTCCTCTTCTTCTTCCTCTGCTTCTTCACCTCTCTTCCAAGATTGTTGGTGGTGGCATTAGAAGGGAGGAGACTTTCCCCAAATTAACACTCATGGATTCTGATAAAAGTAGGTATTAAGCCTTCTACAGACTAGCTCTTATGTCAATTTGCAGCTAAGGTAGTCACTGATGTGATACTGAGTAATGTTGGCTGTTTGGCAAGGTGTCCTGGAATGAGTAGCAGTCCTGAGTAGCTGCCCAGGAAGTATAAGTGCTAAGGCAATGTCAATCAGCAATTATAGGTTAAAAGCTGCATGTTTATCTGGACTAATTCAGACTGATCCATACACTGATTTACCTTGGATCTTCCAACCTACTGGGCTTATATCTCTTTTTTACCCTCTTTGAGGATGAACAACCGAACAGACCTGGCTAACTCTTGGGTGAGGGGCTGTGAGTTTCTTCTTGTAACCTTTCAGAAGACTTCTCTTCCAGGCTGCAGGATGATTTGGTGCTATAGTCAAAGAATTAGTTTGAAAGCAATCAAGAGGAAGCAACTTTGAACATTCTGGCAATAGATGTGTAGATGTGTTGCCAGAATGATCAAAGTTGTGTGTGTTTTGTGTGTGTGTGTGTGTGTGTGTGTGTGTGTTTGTAGAGCTATAGGACATGCCAATGGCTGACAGAAAACCCATCATCCATTCCTTATTACACACATGACTTGTTGAAAGTTGTGGCATACCGCTGTGTCACCTTGGGCAAGTCACAACCCCATTGCCCCCCCATGCATAAAAAAAGTTGTAGAATTTTTATCCTGCTGATTTACTCACCTATGAGTTAGATATTTTTACATATGAACTTTGGGTGAACTTAGAGAAAGAAGAGGGGACTGAGATAGTGGGTGATGGGTAAAGGCAGTGACCCTGCTGGGTCAGAGTAGAAATTCACTGGAGACCCCGGAGAGTGCCTTGTCTTACAAGGTCTAATAAAGGCCAATAAAGGAAAGGATTAGCCCAATCACAGTGTCAGCACAACTATAAATCCTTATGCAATAATAAAATAATAGGATGTTATTAATTCAACCATTCTAGCTGCTCCTGAAATAGTACTAAAGCAATATCATTGATTCATTTTTTCAACTGATAATATATTATTTTCTAGAACTATTAACTGCTTTAATCATCCTCTAGTACTACAGTACAATTCAAAGAGATTGTGAAATATTTTCACTGATCCTGACAATTAACTTAATTTAAGGGTATCCCATGCATTTTAGAATTAGGAATTATACTTTAAAACAACCTAGGGGGAAAAAAATCAAAATGAGGATGTGTGTTTTTCAACTTCATGACTCAGTCTTACAAGTGAAAGTTGGATCATATTTTTAGACTCTATTTTTTTCTGAATACCTTTGGACTGGATGATTTATCCAGCATAGATTTCTAGCATCTGCTCTCGGCCGTTACTGTTCTGCCCCCTCATCTTGGTCCAGATCCACAGCTTTCAGGATCTCTTCCTCAATACCATTCCTTCCTTAATGTCTGGTGATCTGTCTTACTTCCCATGCCTTTACCGAAGCTACTTTCTCAGTCACAAGATGCAATGAATCCTTTTTGGTGCTCACTCCTCAGTTCCCACTGATTGCATTTGGGACATCACCACACACCCAGGCTCCATGTTTGAACTTGAAGATTATTTTTGACTTCTGTTATTCCTTCATCCTCTGCATCCTGACAGTTGATAATCAATCTAGGTCTTTTCACTGCAGCAATACTTTTTAGTTCAACTTCACATTTATATCATTTCTTCTCCCACTGCTGCCACATCAGTACAGGATGACTGGTCTCTCCGTAGGGTTTCTTCTCTTCATTCTCTCTCCACTCCCAACTCGGCATCCTGCTTCCTGACTTGCTTTCCTCCTGTACTGATCTGGTCATGTCAGTCTTTGAGAAGGACCTCAAAGCACTTCAATGGCCTCCTAATGACTTCTGAGTAAAGTTCAAACTCTTTTGCCTTACATAGAAGGGCCTTTATGAACTGATGCCATACTTCCCATTTAGCTTTATCTCCAACTATCACTCACCTTGATGTACTCTGAGCTCAGGGCAACCTGGACTCCTCTTTGTCTGGAAGTGTATCCTCTGGAACTTTACCTGTGCTGATCCTACTTCTACCCTATGCCTGTGGCATTTCTATCAATCCATTGTATGGGATTCAATTCCTTTAGGAAGGCATCCAAGAGAGAGCTGGATGGTATAGTGGATAGCACCTGGACTTGCAGTCAAAAAGATTTGAGTTCAAATCATTGTCTTAGCCCTGCGGTTCCTTTTTTGTGGTAATTGAACCCCTTCGGGGTTTGCAAAAATAACAAAATGGATCCACACTAAAAATTCTTTAATTGCACCTTAAGCAGTAAGTGATTATCCAATTATGGCATATTTTTTCCCTTCATGACAAGTATGTGCATGTTTGAAAGATCATAGGCAAAAGTTATCCTGATAGTTAATGTAACTCCTTAATGAATACTTTTTTAAATATTAAGAGTAGCTTAAATTACCTCGGGATTCTTTGTATTTTTGTTGTTCTTGTTGTTTCTGTTCTTGAATTGAGTCTGTAGAACAGAAAGCATCAGGAACATCTGCTTTAGATGCTTACTATTTTTGTGACTCCTGGATGAATCACTTGGTATAGGTCAGCATCAATTTTCTTATCTATAAAATGGAGATCTCATAGGGTTATTGTGAGGATCAAATGAGATAAAGATGGAAAATTCTTGGGCGGCTAGGTGGCACAGTGGATAGAGCACTGGCCCTGGAGTCAGGAGTACCTGAGTTCAAATCCAGCCTCAGACACTTAATAATCACCTAGCCATATGGCTTTGGGCAAGCCACTTAACCCCCATTGCCTTGCAAAAAAACTAAAAAAAAAAAGATGGAAAATTCTTTGCAAACCTTACAGTATAAATGTATAAATATATATCCATATGTGTGTCCATGTTTGAACTTGAAGATTATTTTTGACTTCTGTTATTCCTTCATCCTCTGCATCCTGACAGTTGATAATCAATCTAGGTCTTTTCACTGCAGCAATACTTTTTAGTTCAACTTCACATTTATATCATTTCTTCTCCCACTGCTGCCACATCAGTACAGGATGACTGGTCTCTCCGTAGGGTTTCTTCTCTTCATTCTCTCTCCACTCCCAACTCGGCATCCTGTTTCCTGACTTGCTTTCCTCCTGTACTGATCTGGTCATGTCAGTCTTTGAGAAGGACCTCAAAGCACTTCAATGGCCTCCTAATGACTTCTGAGTAAAGTTCAAACTCTTTTGCCTTACATAGAAGGGCCTTTATGAACTGATGCCATACTTCCCATTTAGCTTTATCTCCAACTATCACTCACCTTGATGTACTCTGAGCTCAGGGAAACCTGGACTCCTCTTTGTCTGGAAGTGTATCCTCCGGAACTTTACCTGTGCTGATCCTACTTCTACCCTATGCCTGTGGCATTTCTATCAATCCATTGTATGGGATTCAATTCCTTTAGGAAGGCATCCAAGAGAGAGCTGGATGGTATAGTGGATAGCACCTGGACTTGCAGTCAAAAAGATTTGAGTTCAAATCATTGTCTTAGCCCTGCGGTTCCTTTTTTGTGGTAATTGAACCCCTTCGGGGTTTGCAAAAATAACAAAATGGATCCACACTAAAAATTCTTTAATTGCACCTTAAGCAGTAAGTGATTATCCAATTATGGCATATTTTTTCCCTTCATGACAAGTATGTGCATGTTTGAAAGATCATAGGCAAAAGTTATCCTGATAGTTAATGTAACTCCTTAATGAATACTTTTTTAAATATTAAGAGTAGCTTAAATTACCTCGGGATTCTTTGTATTTTTGTTGTTCTTGTTGTTTCTGTTCTTGAATTGAGTCTGTAGAACAGAAAGCATCAGGAACATCTGCTTTAGATGCTTACTATTTTTGTGACTCCTGGATGAATCACTTGGTATAGGTCAGCATCAATTTTCTTATCTATAAAATGGAGATCTCATAGGGTTATTGTGAGGATCAAATGAGATAAAGATGGAAAATTCTTGGGCGGCTAGGTGGCACAGTGGATAGAGCACTGGCCCTGGAGTCAGGAGTACCTGAGTTCAAATCCAGCCTCAGACACTTAATAATCACCTAGCCATATGGCTTTGGGCAAGCCACTTAACCCCATTGCCTTGCAAAAAAACTAAAAAAAAAAGATGGAAAATTCTTTGCAAACCTTACAGTATAAATGTATAAATATATAATCCATATGTGTGTGTGTGTGTGTGTGTGTGTGTGTGTGATTCATAAGAACTTTGAAGGCTGAAGTGGAATGGGTTCTAAGTGAACAGTTGAACATGGGTCAGTTGGTCCTGAAAGATAGGTAAGCAGGGAAGGGCTTCTTTACCCTAGGGAGATTGATATGGAGTTTGAGTTCAAATTCCCAAACTTGGAGTGGTGGAAACAGTCCTTTGAGGCTTCCAAGTGTTGGAACACCACTGATCCTGGAGAAGCTAGCAGGAGCCCTTGGGAGAGTTCTCTTTTCTTTGTAAAGGGCAAGGCCACCTTGGAATGAGCTCACCTGGGAGAGGGGCCCTGAGCCTTGGAAAGCATCACAGTTCTGGTGATCTCAAGCCCTGGGAAGGGCACTAACAACAGAGCAGAGCAGCATAGACCTATGAGTGGTAAGCTGACATTGTCCCAGGGTCAAAATTGTTGTTAGTCATATCAAGTCATTGATTAGCTTAAAGGTCCAAGAGGAAAGATTGTATTGATGATTAGGCCATCAAGAGACAGGTTTGGATCAACTGGCTTGTTGCCCACTGTCATCAGAAATGACCTGCTAGTGCTTGCCTGGTGGTGATGGTGCAACTGATATCAGAGGAAGATAAAGCAATTTAAAGTCCAAGAGACACTAACAGCATCTGGACCATCCCCAATGGTCCTATTTCCTAAAAATCGACAATGGGATGGAATGGTTCTGGAAAAAGGTAAGTGAGAAAGAAGCCTTGCACAGCAAGCCCCTCATTATAATAAACATAACTATGCAGTTCATGTCATCATGTATATGGAAACATGGTCCTTTTTGATTATGAAGAACAAGCATCATCATCATCATCACCACCTATGTATATGTGTAAGTATATATATATATATATATATATATATATTTATATATATTTATATATAGAGAGACAGACAGAGACAGAGAGAAGAGAGAGGAGAGACCGAGACACATGCTTACACATACAGACACACACACACACACACACACACACACACAAACAGAAACTGAGAGAGACTAGAGAGAGAAAGAAAGAGAGGATAGAGAGAGAGACTTAATATGTGACCCTGGGAAAGTCATTTAACCTCATTTATCTCATCTGTAAAATAGGGATAAAAATAACTCCTGCTTCTTAAGGTTGCTGTGAGGATCAAATGACATTATAATTGTAAATCATTTAGCATAGAGTGTCACATAGTAAGTGCTATCTAAATGTATAATAATAATAATAATAAAATATTATTAGTAGTATTATTCCTAAAAACTTAGTAGTTAAAAGGCAAAAAAAACCTGACACACACTAGAATCTATTGGCATTAGTCAAATGGTCAGGATGCTCCAGAGCTGTGACACTGCCATGCGTTACTTCAAAACTAGATTATTTAAAAAGGAGACTTTGGTTATTTACAGCATTCACAGTTATCAGCAGCAAAAAGGAAACAGGAGAAATACCTGCCAGAAGGTCTCATTTTCTTGATAAGATACATAAGATACTTCTGCCAGTTTCTGTGAATCAAGGAGACTTCCTCATCTCTCTAGTTCTGATTCTTTTGAAAATCAAGCTGTAGAACTGAGTGAGGTGGGAAAGGGGTCCTTGGTGGTCAAAAGTCAATTCTGACAAAGGGGTAATGTTTTTAAGGTCATAACCATAAGAAGTAACAACCCCAAGCACCCAGGCACTAGGCAGTATGGAGACAGGCAACGGCTTACATGGATATCATAGAGTACAACCTATGTATTCATCTAGATGGTACAGTGGATAGAGCAGCAGCCCTGGAGGCTACAGGACTGGATTCAAATCTGATCTCAAACACTAGCTATATGACCTTGGATAAGTCACTTAACCCTGATTGCCTTGCATCCAGGGCCATCTCCAGTCATCCTGATTCATATTTGGCCATTGAACCCAGATGGCTCTGGAGGAGAAAGTGAGGCTACTGACTTATTACATCCCCCCTCCCCCTACTCAAATACTATTCTCATGCTTGTCATGGCAGAACTTCCCTGATGTCATTGTCTTCTTCAAGAAGGAAGAGCAACAGCAACAGCAACAGCAACAACAAAAACAGAATGTAGTATTCAACTTCTAATGTTTTATTCCCTCTTGGTTTGCTATCCCAAGTAGGAATTTAAATGAGTGCTAGGCTCCGGCTGCCAGTGAACTGCCTTAATGGGAGTGTTTTAATGTATAGATAAAGCTCTATTTCTTCTTCTTCTTCTTCTTCTTCTTCTTCTTCTTCTTCTTCTTCTTCTTCTTCTTCTTCTTCTTCTCCTCCTCCTCCTTCTCCTCCTCCTCCTCCTCCTCCTCCTCCTCCTCCTCCTCCTCCTCCTCCTCCTCCTCCTCCCCTCTCCTCTCCTCTCCTCTCCTCTCCTCTCCTCTCCTCTCCTCTCCTCTCCTCTCCTCTCCTCTCCTCTCCTCTCCTCTCCTCTCCTCTCCTCTCCTCTCCTCTCCTCTCCTCTCCTCTCCTCTCCTCTCCTCTCCTCTCCTCTCCTCTCCTCTCCTCTCCTCTCCTCTCCTCTCCTCTCCTCTCCTCTCCTCTCCTCTCCTCTCCTCTCTCTCCTCTCCTCTCCTCTCCTCTCCTCTCCTCTCCTCTCCTCTCCTCTCCTCTCCTCTCCTCTCCTCTCCTCTCCTCTCCTCTCCTCTCCTCTCCTCCTCCTCTCTCCTCCTCCTCCTCTCCTCCTCTCCTCTCTTCTTCTTCTTCTTCTTCTTCTTCTTCTTCTTCTTCTTCTTCTTCTTCTTCTTCTTCTCTCTCTCTCTCTCTCTCTCTCTCTCTCTCTCTCTCTCTCTCTCTCTCTCTCTCTCCCCTACAGAGCAACTAAAACTTCCAAGTTATTTTTTACATATGGCACTTCTTGAATTTCTTTTGGGGCTATAGAGCCAAGGTTCAGAGCCTGGTACATTCCAGAAGGAAACAAGTGTTGCCCACCAACCAGGCAAGCCCCTCTGTCAAGGATAAAAGGAAATTTTTTTTAAAGTTTAAAATAATGACATATTAAGGCTTCATGTAATATATGGAAAATGGTCCTGTAACCACAGATTTTCCTCCCAGAGCAGCCCTTGAACAATGATCAGAACAGAAGAGAACATGTGTTAAAAATTAAGTTAGAGTCCAAATGAAAAATGTTTAAAAAGTGCAGGCTCGTCATATGTAGAAATACTTGGGGCTTGAAGAGGAGACTAATCAAAGAGCAAACCTACCTTCTCTGGGACCAGAAAAATCCCAGACGCTGAAAAGATCAGCAGTACATATGTGCTCCCTGGTGAGCAAGGGGGAAAAACCATCTCTGTAAAATGATTGCATCTCACATGAGGAACTGGACAGTAATTCAGTAAGAAGAGTTCCCTCTGAAAGGGGACACCAAGGGCAGGGGGAAAACAGAAGAGGGATTATGGGAGGAGTTAGGAAGCAACGTATCCCTGTGAATTTTACCCATCACTGTCTGGATTGCAAATTCCTGGTGGATATATATACTAGGTTTCTACTATGTAAGATGAAGATATTAGATTGAATGGTTTCAAAGCTCCATGCTGAGTTTAAATCCAAACAGTCAGTCCTGTTCTTTCTTCCTTGCTCTAGTTCCTAGCTAGCAAGGTACCACCTGCAGAGAAGCATTTAATAAGTCCTTGTTGATGACGGATGAGATAAACTAGTAGGTACTAATTTGGGGGATGGTAACATTGGAGCTAAAGTTTTGTGTGTATGTGTGTATGTGTGTGTGTGTGTGTGTGTGTGTTTACTCCTATGGGAAACCACTCCCTGCCTTGTATAGCTTGATGATGCTAAGCCCCCAGGGATGGGAGACTTGCCTTCTGTATGTTTATTGGAAGACTCTGAGCAAATTGCAACAAACTCTACAGTGATAACAGTGAGTAAAAATTTCATGAGATGCTATCAAATGATTCATTAAAAGAAAGATGCAGGATATTACCACCAACTGCTATCCTGTCATAACATCATCAAAGCGCTAATTAGGTTGTCTGGTGTGATTTGTTATTTATTTATTTAATAAACCTGTGTTTCCTTTAGTCCTTGGTTTTGTCCTTTTAGACTTCTTTTCTTATCATTTGCTTCATGAGTTTTGGGGCACTGCAGTCCTATTTGTCAGGCAGTTGAAGATAGAACCACTTTTCTTTGGGAAATTGAACTTCTCTTTGTTCTCTCCTCTTCTTCAGTCTTTCTGTCCTGAGTCCAGCTTTATATAATAACAAAATGAAAAGACAAAAGAACAGGAAAAAGCACAGTATTGATAGCAGCATCAAGGAAAAGGGTGTAATCATTTTTACCAGAGTCCTGGTGACCAAGCTCATTCCATAATGGCAGCCTGTTGCTATACCTGAATTTATTCCATTCAACTTAAGTTTGATAGGACTTAATTACTTGGCAGATAAGCAGCACCTTTTTCATGTCTGGGAGCCAGTGTGTTCTAAGTCTTTGGTAAACTTGTGAAGCAAAGAGTTCCTCAGTCTCTCTATAAAGGATGTTAAATTTGTCATTGGAAGATTTGGGTTACCTGATATGCCATCTATTGACTATATTAGGACAGTCAAGTTGCTTAACCTTTAGCAACCTGCTTCTTTACCTATAAAATGAAGATAATAACATTTATTCTGTGTTGTTTCAATAACATCTCAAACTTAATAGTCTCCAAATGAAAGTAATTACATTCCCTTCCCCAAACTGTTATTCTTCCAATTTACCCATTTATGGTAAAAGCACCGTCATCCTTCTTACAGGTAACTAAGTTCACCAGTTCAGGGTCAACTTTGACTATCCGCTTTCTTTCACTCCTCAAAATTATATCCAATTAATTACCAGTTGTTGCTGATTCTAACTCTGTTCGTTACTTTCCATTCAGTTGGTGTCTACTATAATTTCTTTTGGGATCTCTTTCAGAAGGTGACTGGTGGATTCCCTCAATTTCTATTTTACCCTCTGCTTCGAGGATCTCAGGGCAATTTTTGCTGTATTATTTCTTGAAAAATGAAATCTAGACTCTTTTCCTGTTCGTAGCTTTCAGGTAGCCCAATAATTTTAAATCATGATCTGTTTCGAGGTCGGTTGTTTTTTCCAATGAAATATTTCACATTTTCTTCTAATTTTTGGCTTTTTTTGGAAGAGTTTTATTTCTTCCTGATTTCTTGCAAAGTCATTAACTTCTTTTGGTTCCATTCTTCATTTGAAGGAGTTATTTTCTTCAGAAAGATTTTTTTATCTCCTTTTCCAGCTGGCCAGTTCTGCTTTTTAAGGCATTCTCCTCATTTGCCTTTTGTTTTGCTTTTTCCATCAGGAATAAACTGGTTTTTAACATATTATTTTCTTCAGTATTTTTTGTACTTCTTTCACTGAGCTTTTGATTAGGTTTTCATGATTTTTCTGCATTGCTCTCATTTCTCATCCCATTTTTTCCTCCACCTCTCTTAATTGCTTTTCAAAGTCTTTTTTTGAGCTCATCCATAGTCTGAGCCCATTTTCTATTTCTCTTGAAGGTTTTGGATATAGAAGCTTTGATTTTGTCATCATCTGAGTATATGTTTTGATTTTCCATGGGACTAAAGTAATTCTCTATGGTCAGACTATTCTTTTTCCTGTTGTTTACTTATTTCCTCAGCCCAAGACTAATTTACAGCACTTCCAAGGCTTTGGACACCTCACTGGGACCTTTATTCCTCAAAGGTTTTATGCTCTCTTGCCTGTGCTTTGATATATAGATGACCACAGTACTTTCCTCTGCCCTGGAGCTGTAAGGAGGAGTCTTGCTAGGCTATCTTGGTATGGAAGCCCAAACTACAACCTGGATCTGAGTGTGGGCAAAAAGAAAAATCCTACCCAAGGGAGAGCAGAGAAATTTCTGCAGTCTTCCCTGACCCCCTAGTTGTCTCTGGGCTGTGCTCTGGAGGTGCAGGTTGGTTTTCCCTGATTCTCACTGCAGGTTCTGTGTCTGGTGCTCCCTCCCTCCACACTCATTCTGGTATAGCAGAATTCTCTCCCTGCCCTTCCAGCTGTTCCCAGGCTGTGCTGTGACCAGGGCTTTTTCCATCTCCTGGTCCTGGTCAAACACACCTTTCCCGCAGAACTTCTAAGTTATCTTAGACTGGGAAAATGTATCACTCAGTCTTTCTGTGAGTTCTGCTCCTCTAAATTTTGGTTAAAGCTATAATTTGTTGACTTTTGGAGATTTGTGGGGAAAGAGTTCCCGGGAAATGCTACCTTCATGCCGTCATCTTGGCTTCCCCTGTATACTATAATTTTAACCTTCATCAATTGTCTGTGACTGTTGAAACACTCTTCTAATTTGTGCCTCTGCTTCTAGATACTACAGTTGTCAATTTATCTTTCTAACAGTTGCCAAACTGATTTTTGGGGGGTTTGCAAGGCAATGGAGTTAAATAACTTGCCCAAGTTCACACAGCTAGGTAACTATTAAATGTCTGAGGTAGGATTTGAACTCAGGTCCTCCTGACTCCAGGGCCAGTGCTCTATCCACTGCACCACCTACTGGGCCCACAAATTGATTTTCTTAGAATACCAGACTGACCAGGTCATTCATCAGTTCAGCAATCTTCAGAAGCTCCTTATTTTTGTGAGGGTAATATACAAAATCCTTAACCTTAAACTCAAAATATTCATGGTCTGACTCCCATCAATATTTCTAGTCATTTTAAATTACTTCACTTCATGATCCCTCCCCCAGAAGGCAATTACTTTGATATGGGTTATTCATGTATAGTTATATGAAATATATTCCCATATTAGTCATGTTAAAAAAAAACACAGACCAAAAGAGAAAAAACAAGCAAAATAAAGTATAAAAAAGGCATGCTTCTAATTTCATAAGACTCCATCAGTTCTTACTTTTTTCTCAATTGATAATTTATTTTATTTTTTCCAATTACATGTTATAAAAGTTTTCCAACATTCATCCACATGCATATGTATATTTTTAAGTTACATAATTTTCTTTGACCTTCCCTTCCCACCCCCCTTTCCTCAGTGGTGAACAGTCAGGTGAATATCATACATACACATTTGAGTTTAACATGTTTACAAATTAGTCATTTTTGTTATGAGGAAGTAGGATTAAGGGAAAAGAAAGAAAACCATGAAATAGGAAAAAAATGCCTGAGTAATTTTTTTAAAAACAGTGAATGAATTGTTCATTCAGAGTCTGTCAAGTTTTTGTTTTATTTTGCTTTGTTTTTTCTCCTTTGGATTGGGATAGCATTATCCATAGCTGGTCTCCTAGAGTTGTCCTCATTCTCTGAACTGCTGAGAGGAACTGCTTCCATCAAGATTGATCAACTATATCCATGAGTTCTTTCTCTGGAAATGGATAGCACTTTTAATCATAGCCCTTTGAAATTGTCTTAGATCACTGTATTGCTGAAAATAGTTAAGCCATTCATGGGTGATCATGGTACAGTATTGTTATTATGTATGGTTCTGCTCACTTTGTATCAGCTCATTTATGTTTTTCAGATTTTCTTTTGAAAACATCCTTTTTGGGACAGCTAGGTGACACAATGAATAGAGCACCAGCTCTGGAGTCAGGAGGACCTGAGTTCAAATTTGACCCCAGACACTTAATAATTACCTAGCTGTGTGATCTTGGGCAAGTTGCTTAACCCCATTGCCTTGCAAGAAACAACAAAAAATAGCACATTCTTTTCATCAATTGATGGGCATTTCCTCAATTTCCAATTCTTTACCACTAAAAGAAAAGCTGATACAACCATTTTTATATATAAAGATCTTTTTTTCTTTCCTTCCTTCCTTCTTTCCTTTCTTTCTCTTTAGAAATCTTTTTGGGGGAATTAGAGACCTAGAAGAGGTATTGCTAGATGAAAGAGCATGTAGCTTTTATGTAACTTTGGGCATCTTTCAAAATTATTCTCCAGAATGGTTGAATCAGTTCATGTTCCACTTAAAAGTGCTTTAGTGTCTCAATTTTCCTATATCCCATCCAAAATTTGACATTTTACTTTTCTGTCATATTAACTAATCTGATAGACATGAGATGAAACCTCAAAATTGTTTTAATTTGCATTTCTCTAACCAATAGTGCTTTAGAACATTTTTAATATAACTATAAATAGCTTTGTTTTTTTTAATTGAATACTTATTGTTCATATTCTTTGACTATTTACTAATTGGGTAATGACTTGTATTCTCTATATTTTTGAAAAATAAGGCCTTTATCAGATAAATTTGTAAAACATTTTCACAGTTAGATATGTCCCTCCATCCTATTTCCCCCTATTCTTCTCTCTCCTTTCACTCTGTCCCTTCATTAATCCCCACCAACCCTTATTTTTAATTCTCTACCCCTTCTACTCCCTCTAGGATAAGCTAGATTTCTAAACACAGCTGAGAGTTTGTTATTTACTCATTGAGTTAATTATGATAAAGGTAAGGTTCAAATTTCTTATGTTTATCCCCATTTACTACTTCACTGTGAAAGCTCTTTCAGATCTGTTTTATGTGAGATAATTTACCCCATTCTACCTCTCCCTTATTCTTTCTTCCATTGCATAACTCTTTCTCAGTCTTTAATTTTATTTTTTAACTACCATCCCACCAAAGTCAATTGATACCTGTGTCCTCTGTCTATGTATATACTCCTTCATACTGCTCTAAAAATGAGAACATTCTTAAGAATTACAAGAATTATGCACTCACATAAGAATATAAAGGACTTAACCTTATTGAATTCTTAATGATTTCTCTTTCCTCACCTTATGCTTCTCTTGAGTCTTATACTTGAAAGTAAAATTTTCTATTCAATTCTGATCTTTTCAACAGTAATGTTTGAAAGTTTTCTATTTCATTGAATATGCATTTTTTTCTTCTTGAAGTATAATACTTTTTAATGGATAGATGGCTTTTGGTTGCAGTCATAGTTTTGTTCTCTGAAAGATCACATTCAAAGCCCCCACCCCCATCCCAACCCTGATCCTTCAATATAGAAATCTTGTCTTATCTTGACTGTGGCTCCATGATGTTTGAATTGTTCCTTTCTGGATGTTTATGACACTTTCTCTTTGACCTGAGAGTAATGGAATTTGGCTATTATATTCATGGGGGGGTGCTAATTTTGAGATCTCTTTCCACAGGTGACTGGTGAATATTTTCAATTTCTATTTTCCCTACTGAAACTTGAATATCAGGGAAGTTTTCCTTATTAATTTCTTAAAAGATGATGTCTAGGTTCTTTTTTTAAAAAAAATTATCATGATTTTCAGGTAGTCCAATAATTTTAAAATTATTTCTTCTTGATCTATTTTTGAGATTAGTTGTTTTCTAATTAGATAATTTTAATTTTCTTCTATTGTTTCATTCTTTTGATTTTGTTATATTGTTTCTTGCCATCTGAAGGATTCATTAGCTTCCACCTGCCCAATTTTATCTTCTAAGGAATTATTTTCATCAGTGGATTTGACCATTTCTGCTTTTTAAGGTTTTTCTGCTTTTGATTAGGTTTTTTTTTTTACCTCTTTTATCATTTGACTTATTCTGGGTTTTTAGGTGCTATTTTCTTCTCTCTCTCTCTCTCTCTCTCTCTCTCTCTCTCTCTCTCTCTCTCTCTTTGTCTTTGTGTCCCTCACATTTATTCTAATGCTTAGGGCACAGCAGGATCTTAATAAATATCCATTGAATAGAAGGGAATTATTTATTTAATTATTTCATCAGAATGTGAGAATCAAGTAAAGTGATAAATGCCAAACATACAAAACCCTTTGTCAAGATAAGCTTGTATCTTTCCCTTTCCAGCGCATTCCTCTCTCTACCCATATCCTCTTGTTCCCTCTCAACTCCCAAGCTACCAGAAAATGGGTTGATAAGTATTAGAATGAATTTCTGACAATGGACTACCTTTTTTTCAGCTTATCCTTTAATTCTCATTGTAGATTGGTGGGTATTGTCTCCAACTGGAAGACTTTCAGACTTTATCAGGAAATACAGTTTGAAATTCCACCACAAAAGGTGATCTGACTGTAGGTAATAGCCAGCCCTGAAAGACAAGTGCACAACTCCCTTACTTAGAATGAGGTAGATAAGAATGGAGACAAGTATTCTGGAGTCTAGGTGAGCCTCCACTTGTCTTTATTGAGTCCCTACCTTTCTTCCTACACAAACTGCTTCTGAAGTACTCTGGTTACTGTGATTGTTCTTTTCTTTCTAGTTTCAATAGCCTTTGACTTGGGGAGTTGGTGAGCAGGTGACTTTCTGAGTATTGTATGGGCTGGTCTTCACCTTGGGAAATCCAAACAGGGTCTTCTGCCCTACCCACTTCTGGATGGACTCAGTCCTAGATAGTCAGCAGACAAATCTACCCTGGCCTTATTAGACAAAACTGTCTGGAGCAGAGAGATCTGCCAACTGCTTTCTTTAGCCCCAATTATGCTAGGCTATGCTTGACAGGTTTAACTTGACAGGCAAGACTTGCCTCAGCATGTGCCTCTAAGGAGGCCTCTGTTTATGGACCCAAGTAGGGGCAAGATCATGGGCCAACATGCCATTCTAGCTGTTTTCATAAGACACTGATCAACTGTTTTTCCGAGAGAACTCCTCTTTCCATGGTATCATTCAAGGGCTTATGTGCAGGGGACAAAGGAAATGTTTTGTTAGTTTTAGTTCTTCTGTCTAATCACTGTCACCCATCTGGAATATGTGAAATTTTCTTCTCCCTCAAAATCTTTGTGAAATAAAGATATGAGATAAGTTTAATTGACAGTTTCATAGATTTAGAGCTGGAAGAAAACTCAGAATTTATCCATCATAATCTCACTCCATTGTTCGGATCAGAAAACTGAGGAGGGTCAAAAAGTTTCCATGATCCACAGATATAAAGGGTAGTAGGTGAGTAGAACCCCAAGAATTCTTGATTTTTTTCCTTTTCTTCTCATCAGAGACAACTCTTTGTTCCCCAATTCAGAATACCTAGAGATTGACTGATCAAGAGTTATTTTTTTCCCTATGTGAATGTACAGCCTGAATAAAGTATTGGTACTAAGAAATATCTCCTAACCCCAACACCAGATGTGTCCTTCCATTCTCATTTTGGGAGGAAAAAAACAAGTCCCTGATTCTATTTCTCAGGGATGGAGAAGATGTGTCCCTGCTGTTCTAAATTAAAATTTGGAATCTAATTTGTTTATAAAATTAGCATAATCAATGGTGTTTCATTATATCCCAAATAGTAAAATGAACATTTTGCTTCAGTTGTCTTATGGGTTAAATAGACATTTGTGATTGGTAGGGGAGCTAAGCACACCATTTATAAAATTGTAAAGGAAAATGGTTTTCAATTTCCACCCAACTTTTACCACAGGATTGGAGACTGCTTACATTAATAAGGAATTTATAAAGTCTTTCTACTAATACTTTTTCTGTTTTCAGAAAGAACATTTTTTTTAACCTAGTCCCCTCAAACCCTCCTGTGGTATGAACTAATCCTGATTTTTTTTTGTCTTTATCATTCCTTCTGCTATGTATACTTTCTTGGCTCCCATCTCTATTTCCCATTCCCCCTACAGGGTTTCTCTTTTCTCCCTTAGATCTGGGAGTAATCCTTCATGAAGTCATGTTTGAAAGCAAGCCCCTTACTCCTCTTATTCTTTTTCAGAAGAGCCGCCTTCCTTTTGTTTTTATTGTATAACATCTCAGAGGTTTCCCAAGGCTTTTTTTTTTCCATGCATGTGGATTTATTAGTATAATTTCATTACCTGCTTCTGGCATTTTTGCTGCATTCAATGCCAGTAATGAGCAATGAGCCTAGAGAATCTTTAGCTCTTCCCAGATGAATTAATGAACACTTGTTGTATGTTTTATTAAATTAATGACTACTCTCTCCCTATTAAATATGGCATTCATAGGGATCATTTTCACTGTAACAGTGCTCCACTGTCTGAAATTGCAAGCAGAATTTTCACGAAAACCAGCAGCTCCACTATTCTCCTCTCCACTGTTTTCTTGGTCTACCAAGAAAGCATGGATGCATGGCTTCTCACCTCAACAACAATACAATGGCAGGGAAGAATCACCTTGACACAGCCAGAGAAAGAGGTAATGTTCAGGGACTGGGGCAAATCAAGAAGAGAGCTCATTTGGATTATATTTTGTTTGTTTGTTTGATCTTGGTTGGGGTTCCTATAAATCTATTGTATGTCTTTCATACATATTCGTCATTTTTTTTTCTTACTAAGAGAAGACTTTATAACATGATTTAAGATTTCCATAACATGGCAGATGCTTTATCTTATATGATCCTCAAAACTCTGTGAGGTAAGTGCCATGATTGCACCATTTTTATACATGAGGAAGACAAGACAGAGAAGTGTTTATTGTCATTTCCAATCACACAGTCTGAATAAAATATTTGTGCTAAGAAATATCTCACCATGTCTTCTACCCTCCTTATCCCAACAATAGTTGAGTCCTCCCATTCTCATTTTGGGAGATCTTGAGCCTAAGTCCTCTAGACCATCACTGGCCCCATGATTTCCTCAATGTACCATTCTACTTCTGCTGGTTAATCCATTCAATGAAAAGAGTGACTTATTTCTCCCCCCTCATCCCCCAGACCCCAAGAAAAAAAAAGAGCTTGAAAGGAGAAACTTTACATTTTCTCTCTTGTTATGCCCTGGGCTTTCTCTTTCAAGACTCATGAAGGGGATCATAGGTCAAGATTGCCAAGGGACTCTTGATATAAGCTGGGAGATATTCTGATAGCTCTTACATGGTTGCCCAACTTTCTCTTAGTTTGAAGAGACTCTGAAACTTCCCATGCCTTTCAGTTAAAGTTCACAAACCGGTTTGCCTACTTCCCTCTTAAAATTGAAGTAGAGATTAAGTCTGGCTGAGGAATGAATAAGCTTCACGAACTAATCTGTTCTTGTTAAAAGGAAAGAAAGAAAGAAACTGTATGTCTTAAGAGAGGCATACTGGAGAACAAAGCAGGGCGGGCCTGTTTGTCTCTGAAAATAAGATCCTGGCACTTATATCCAAATTAAAGGTCTCTGAACTGAAATTGGGGCTCACTAATATTTCTCTTCCCTTCCAGATTTGCTGAGCTTATAAATATCAATTACAAGGTCTGAGTAAATTACAGGGATGTTGAACCTGGAATAGCTAAAACCCTTTAAAGTATCTATATAAGGATAATAAGGTGATTGTGGAAATCTGCTGAAGGAAATCTCGCACATATTTATAGATAATTAATACAGTGTGCGGAAACTGGAAATCAGCCCTGAATTTTTTAAGGCAGTAATTTAAAAGTGCATTATAGCAACACATTAAGTTAACAGTTACCCAAACAAGGAAATGTTAAGATTATTAAGCTAATTAAGGGTAATAAAAACAAGTTAAGGTATACTACTTATCATAAACCTGATTTAAAACAAGCACACGCAGACACACACACACACACTCACACACAGACACAACTTAATACTTTTAGGAGAATGTAGGTTGGAGATTGCATTTAGTGGATTGACAAATTCCTGGATCTTTCTATGTCAGGGAAAGACTGTATGAAAAACATATTCCCTTGAGAAGCATCAAAAGGGGGGGGAGGGGAGCAAGGAAATGTTTCTCGGTAACCTAAGACCCTTCAGAAGACATATGTGAATATATGAGCATTTGCTCTGTCTCTTTAGGAGATGAGTGATGGTCATTCCAAGAGCATGATCTTTTTAACTGTTCACTAATATATCTGATCACACTCATCTTTTAGATCCCATGACCTTGATCTCGATCTTTGGGCATCTTCCTATTTCTAGTTAAAAAAGACAGTTACCTCAAGTCATATTTTCAAACTTCCCTTTGTCTTAGATTTCCTTCCACTCCTGCAATAGCTACTGATTTAAAATGAAGCTGTAACCTGTAAGCGATTTGCTAGAGCAGATGAAGATGACAATGAATAATTGTTGAGCCTAATTACTTATAGTTCTAGAATATTTGGTTATTAAAACACTTTCCTCTCAAAGATCTTCTATTAGGTAGTGCCAGTAGTATCATTATTTCCATTTTACCACTAGAGATACTGAGGCTCAGAGAATAATCTGCTCATAGCCAGCAGGACAAAGTTGGAACTCTGAATTTTTCTATTCATGCAAACACCACAGACCCCCTCCCCCCCCCCCCGGAAAATCATGTGAGATAATATAAATATGTACAATATACTTTCAGTTGAAGGAAGGAATGCTGGTTTCTGATGGGGAAGCTATTGCATCAATTTTGAGGAGGGGAGAAAGTTAAGGTGGGGGTAAAACTCACCTTTGCTCACCATCTGTTAGCTTGTTATTTTAACTGATTATCCTTGCTAACTAGGTGCTAAGCGTCTTTGTTTCTTTGCTGCTGAAAGGAAAGAGAAGTTAGCACCCTCTAAATAGCTTTGCCTTGGGCTGGGCAAACCCCAGATTTCTTCTCTCCAGTTAGGAGTCAGGGCAAGGAAGTAGAAGAGTTAGAATTTAAACCTTTGCCTTTTGACACTAAAACCACTTCTCTTTCCACTTAATTGCTTGGATTTGTGTGATTATCTCCTGGCCTTTGATTGAAAGAAAGAAAGAAAGAAAGAAAAAATCCACTCTCTACAGATAAAATGTTTTAAAAAATTCAATAATTAGAAAGTTGGTTCTTTTTTTTAATTGAATAGCCTAATCACATTTTTATAGGGTAGTTTCTATTTTTGTGCAGAGACTTTTTGCAACCAATTATTTTAGGGGCAGCCCAAGGTGATGCCCTCTTTGCAAATTAGTTATACATGCATATATGAACATTAAGAAAAGATTATGGAATTCTGCTGAGGGAAATCTCACCGGCTTTTTTGTAGTATGTGACTTCGTAGCTCCAAATAAAAGCAGACATAACATTTCTGTACTTGGGAGAGATCCCTTGCTTTAAAAAACGTGCCACCCTGCTAATTTGGCTATGCTGGGGAGGTGGAGATAAGTCCCAAGAAGTGAGGCACAGCTCACTGAGAGAACTGCTCAGCTAAGAAGTTATCTTGATTCATCAGCTATATGTGTCTAAGGTAGGAGATAAGGAATCTCAGCATATTTTAAGATATCCTTGTTTCCTTCTACTCCTGGTCCAAATGAAATGAAGGTGGGGAGTGGAGAGCAGGTAACTTCCTTTTGCAATTGGATTTTGAAATCCAAATCTGTAACATACATTCTTAGCTCCTGGGATGAGCTTTATTGATGAACTTTTCCTTTTACAAAAGAGGCAATATTTCTCCTGAAGATGAAAAAAATGTTCAAACAATGTCAGAGAGTAGGAAATGGTCAGAATATTTTGCTTTTTATTTGTTTTTTAAATGAAAACTTCTGGAACCTTTATCTTTAGGGCTGGTCCTATGATTTCTTTGCCATCAGGAATTCCCAGGTGAGGAAACTCACTCTACCAATGAAGGTTAACATCTCTGCAACTTATGGTCTTAGAAAGTTGCCTAAAACACAGAGAGATTAAATGATTTTTCCAGGGTCAAACAGCTGGTCTATGTCAGATCTCAGCCAACTCTCTCTAGTCATTGTGTGCAGTGACCTCTGTCTTAAGATCCTAAATGAGAAGGGAATTTATTTGAAAACTTAGCACAACTTTATCAGCGAGGTCACATCAAGAATTTGGGGTGGACAAATAAAAAATGACTTCCTCAAGCCAAAGTGATTATTTTTCGGATAGTCAGAATGGTTTGGAAGCTTCAAAGCTCTCTTGGTTCTCGTTACAGGAGCCAGTTTTTGCAAGAAGATCCCTTTTCAATTATTTTCCTTTTTTCATTAATAGTCTTTGCAGTTGTTCTTCACCTCATTAAGCTCCACTGAGATGCGATAAGCAAGATGCCTTTGGTTTCGATATTATAATTTGTGTTGATGTTTATCATTTTATGTGGCTGTTGTAAATTTATGATCACTGAAGAGGATTTCCTTTTCTTTCCTTTTTCTTTCCCTTTTCTTTCCCTTTCCTTTTGTTTTTTCTTTCTCCTTATTTCCTTTCCTTCCCTCTCCTTCCCTTTTCCCCCCTTCCTCCTTCCTTCTTTCTTCCCTCCCCCTTTCTTTCCCTTCTTCTTATTCATTTTCTTTTCATTTCTTTCTTTCTTTCCCTCCCTCCTCCTTTCTTCCCTCCATCCTTTGTTTCTTTCCCTTTCTTTCCTTCTTTCCTCTTTCCTTCCTCCCTTCTTTCTCCCTCCCTCCTTCCTTTTTTCATTTCTTCTCCTCTCCTCTCCTCTTCTCCCATCCCCTTCTCTCCTTTCCCCTCCTCTCCTCTTCTATTTTTCCTTCTTTCTTTTCTCTTATTTTTTTCTTGGATTAAAACCAGCTGGACTTTCTCCCTCATCTTAAAAAAATTAATGCCGTTTTTATTAGTCTCCGTTATTGGAATGTTGTTTTAATAGGCTGTCCAGTTAGTGATATCTTAATAAACACTGCTCACTCATTACCATTTGCCTCCCTGACTTTTATTCTTCCAGGCTTGAAATGTCCCACCTCCCAGAATTTTCGCTTTCATTAGTCAGTAATCATTTTCCTAAGTGAGCACTATCTCCAGAAATTATTTTGACTTTCTTAGTCTTACTTTTCTTTCCCTCTTTCTTTTCTAGTGTTTCTTTTCCCCATTTGGTGTTTGCACATTTCAGGAATTAGCAGTCTCTGTCATTTGCCCCTACACAGCTATGGCTTAGCCACGTTTCCTGATTTGACTCCTTTAATCTTTTCTCTTCAGTCAGTCATTTTCAATCCTACCATTCTTTTAATCATTTGAGTTGCTCTTCTTTGAACTATATCCAAATATCAAGTACCAAGTCCCCATGAATAACTGCCATTATACAGGTGTGGTCTCACTAAAGTAACACAGGCAGGAAAATGAAAGAGTGTGGGCATTTCTAGAATATTTCCTAACCTATTAAATATCTTGGCATAGTCAAAACAAAAAATGTTTTGGTTTTTTTTCCTCTCTCAAAAAAATACTTTTGTTTTTAACATGTGAAGTCAAGGAAAACATATTTCCATAATAGCCATATTGCAAAAGAAAATACAAACAAAATAAAACAACAAAAATAAAGTTAACAAATATGCTTCATTCTTCATTCAGAGTTCCTCAGTTCTCTTTCTGGAGGTAGTTTATCATGAGTCTTTTGGGATTGTCTTGGTCGTTGTCCTGATCAGAGTAGCTTTCACAGTTGATTATCCTTACTAAGTTTTTGTTACTACATACAATGTGCTCCTAATTCTGCTTACTTTACTTTGCATGAGTCTTTATGACTTTCCAGGTTTTTGGGAAACCATTTTGCTCATCCTTTCATATAGCAGAATCTCATTCCTTCACAATCATATACCACAACTTCTTTATCCATTCCCTAATTGAAGAGCATTCCTCCCTACTCCCAATTCCCAATTTTTCTCCATAAGAAGAGCTATTAAAAGATTTTTGCATAAACAGAACTTTTTTAGAAATTTTATCTCTTTGGTAGACAGATCTAGTAATGGTACTGCAGAGTCAAAGGATATGCATACTTTTTTAACTCTTTGGGTATAGTTCTGAATTGTTCTCCAGAATGATCCAATTAGGTCACAATTTCAGAAGTTCATTAGTGGTCCAATTTTTCCATACACTCCCCAGCAATTGTTATGTTAGCCAATCTGACAGTTGTGGGGTAGCATCATAGAATGTTTTAATTTGCATTTCTCTAGTCAGTAGTGATTTAGAATTTTTTATGTGACTTTTGATTACTTTGTTGTCTTCTTCTAAAAAGTGACTTAAGTGCAATACTTTTGACTAGTAGAAGAGATAATGCTGACTTGGATTTGGGCAGGGACTCAGGAAGACTGTAGCGAAATCTAACCTCTCACATTTCTAGCTGGCAAATTGAATACACTTTATAAACTAACATTTCCTATATCATTGTGGGCAGTAACAAAAATAGCTATATATTTAATAATTTTAAGACTAGCAAAGTCATTTACATGCTTTATTTTATTTGAACCTCTTAAAATTCTTATGAGATAGGAAATGGATTATTATTTATCCCATTTTATAGATAAAAATCGAGGTTCAAGGAGATTACTTAACTGCTAAGTAGTTTTAATTTCTACTTATATAGTGCTTTCCATTTTTTGCAAAGTACCATTTTCAGAACAGGAATATTATTGAGATAGTAGAAGCAAGCCCTACCATTCAGTCATATCACAATACTGTAAAATATTCAACTGGTCATAGAGAAACACATTGGTTGCTTAAAGTATTGATGAATTCACTTTTATTTACTTACTATATCACATAAAGATCATTTATATGGAACTAACTTCAATGATATTTTTGTGAATGCCAAAGTTGAGCAAAACCAGTGAACTATTTTCATCAGGGGATGCCTGTGATTTCCATTTTCTATAGGTCATCCTACCTGTGTATCTCTTGCAGACTTCTTTGTTTCTGGGACCATATATATAAAATGGATTTGGTCTTTATCATCAAACAATTCACAGTCTAATTGGGGGAAGGCAATCATTATAGAATAGTTCAGTTACAGGACAGATAGAAAGTCTCAGTGTTCCTTAGGATCAATGACAAGTTATATGAAGCCTAGGAGTCCTTCAGTAGTTGTTAATGTGTCCTTAGGGTCTAATAGCAGACAGAAGGATTCTAATTAGTGACTCCCTGTTCGTTGAAGGGATGTTCATCCAGGGGCCTAATAGGAATGAGAGATCCTGGTGGGATCTGAACAGATGGGGAATGGACTGAGGTTATTGGATAATGGTTCCTGTGCTGATCTGGTTGCCTCTACCTAATACTCTACTATGGTGGTGAGTTCTAGGAAGGGGAGATCAGAATAGGAATGTTGGGAAAAGGTTCTAAGTGGGTCCAGTCAACTCCTGGTCATTTCATCTGATGGTAGGCTATGGTTGGTAATTTGGAGTGGGAAGATCAGTTCCTTGCAGATCTGATCAGTTCAATCCTGTGTTTGGACAGGATCCAATCCAACCCTCAGTATTTTGTTATGAATTCTGTGGGGGATAAGGCACAGAAATGTGTTGAACTGATATTTCCATTCATATTTCACCAGTGGCATGGAGGCAAACCACGAAGTATCCATATGTGAAATCACTGCATACACACAATGGACTTAGAATTATGGGAAAAAATATTTGTCATGAGGTTGGAAGGCCGAAAGATTTGATTAAACACCTGAGAAAGTCTATTCTAATTGTGTTCTTCCCCACAAAGGGAGAGGAGGGCATATTTAGAAACAGCTAGGATGACTGATGAAATTATAAGTGTAGCCAATGAGAACAAAAGGAAATATAGCAATCTATGAATCCATCCTTTCTAATTTACTTATCTCCTATGTATTCAATGATATTTTGGACCTATTTAACCTCAATGCATTTCGGTGTTATTTATCATTATTGTCATTTTACTATTATCATTGTCCTTCTCATTATATTTTACTCCTGAGTATAACCCAGAACAATACTTGTGGGTCACAAAGCAGACATGTCAGTCATCAGAACTAGGAGAGTCAAGTCAGTAGGCTCTTAATAGGACCTCCTTCATGTTTTAGTGCTTCTGAGCATTGAATTAAAAAAGACCCAAGGCTGCTATGCCACAGATTGCCATCTTTCCTCATTGTAGCCTTTGTTGGGACATTTCCTTCACATCTTATTGTCTTCCTTCAGGATTATCTTATATTTTTTGTGTATGTACATTTTGACTTTAAATGTACATGTTATCTCTCCTGTTAGAATGTAAGTTCCTAGAGGAGGGAGGGAGGGAGGGAGGAGGGGAGAAAAATTGGAATTCAATGTAAAATGTGAAAAATTTCTTTACATAAAATTGGAAAAATAAAATATTGTTACATTAAAAAAACACTCCAACTCTTTCCTCAAGGGGGCAAGAGGTTGCTGTCCTCCAGGTTTATTACCTATAGTTGCTGCTTCCCTGACCCACAGCTTCCTTATTCTATTTTTTTTTTTGGTTGTTTGCTTGTTTTTCTTGCAAGGCAATGTCGTTAAGTCATTTGTCTAAGGTCACACAGACTGAATTTGAACTCCGGTCCTTCTGACTTCAGGGCCAGTATTCTGTCTTAGCCACCTAGCCGTCTCTTCCCTATTCTTTTAACAGTAATCATTATGGAACAGTTTTGTGCTTTGATAGCAAGCACAGAATTTCTCTGAAAGCAAAACCCAAAATGGGAATTGAGGCTATTTTCAGCATAAGTGTCCACAGAAGGCTAAAGGTAAACTCCCAAAGGGATACTTTCGATGGTTATAAAAAATCATTTACATGCAAAAAAAATAAACTCTTTGAAGGCACAGACTGTTTCACTTTTAACTTTGTTTTCTTGGTGACTAGTGTTAGAAACATAGTAGGTGCTTAATAAAAGCAAATTGATCGATTGATCATTGATCTAATTATTAGTCAGTAAATGTTCTTGTGTGAGATGTGTCTTTGTCCTTGAAATCTCTAAAAATCATCATATACAACATTATAACACTTTATTGATTTTTTTTTCCCTTAGGTCTTTGGTCATAGTAGTTCGGGGAAAAGAGGTTGGAGAGTATGGTGGTGGTGGTGGGGTGAGGGTGGCTATAAATGAAGTCATTCTTCTTTCTTCTTCATCCTCAGTGGTCCTGTGATCACAACACTCAGGGTTAAATTCCAAGCAGTGCTTGTCATTCCCTGAATGACAAGTCTTTATAGATCAACTGTCATTTCAGCTGAAGTAAAAAAAAAAAAACCCTTGTCATTCATTAGAATTGAAAATTGGGTTGGCGCTGTATACAGGATCAGCTCCCTCAGCTATTCTGAGTAGGATTTCTATTAAATCCAGTGAAGTTTCTCTCTGAAGGAAGACTGTAGCATCAGACCCTTTATTCGCTGAGGGGTTGAGTTTTTCATTTTCACAGCTCAACATCAACCTGGTAATAAATTGACCTGAATTGGAGTCTTAAAACTGTCAATTTGCACTTTCCTTTGTATCTTTCCTTTTCTTAAGAATGTGTAGAACGGTGTCAGGGGATGAACACTGAAAGAAATCCCCCACCCCCCATTCCCCCAATGTAATTCACCAACCCAATTCTGTGTTTTCCATCCAAGATGTGTTCCAGCTCCCTGAAAAGCCTCAAGGTTAATATAACAAAGTTTTCTTCCCCAAGCTTACAGGTACTTCTAGCTGATGCTTTCTGCTACTAATTGAGATTTGCCACTAAGTGAATCTGAAAGTTGATCTCATTTTTTTCCTAGGGAAGAGGACACAGTGAATCTCTAGGTCAATACCCCATCTAACCACAACAGAATGGAAGGCTCATTCTCAGACACAGAGCAATGCATTTCTTCAAAGACGAAGAAAACATGAAAGGGGGGAAGGCTAAAGATGGAGACAGTTTCTGGGCGTTCACAGGTAAGCTGATCCTTAAAGATTCCAGGAGATTAGTGTTCTGTCAAAAAAACCAGAATATCTTTGGCAGGAATATTAGGGGGAAGAAGAAAGTGCAGGAGTGTGGAGGACAGATGTATCTATAGAGTGTAAAAGTCGTTCTGATTAGAGCTGGGGAAAAAGGTTTTTCAAATCTGGGGAGTGAGCCAGCTCATTTTATTTTTAAGTCTTCCAGATCATATGATTACAACAAGCATAGGCAAATATAATTATAGAAGATGGAAGCTTAACACACACACATACATTCTCTCTCTCTCTCTCTCTCTCTCTCTCTCTCTCTCTCACACACACACACACACACACACAATCAGAGACATACATCCAACTCAACAACAGCACTGAACTTGTTTCCTAGTGATGTCACTTTACAGTTTGTTGCTTGGGGGTAACAATGTGTTAGGACAATAAGAGAATTATTTCTCATCTTCCAGAAACAGATCTGAAGGTAACCAGAAGGAAGCCTTTTGGCAGTTAACTGTCTCTATGAACCAAATAAGAGAGAAATGGGAAGGAGCAGAGATTCACTGCATAAAAAACCAAATATGAAAGGAAGAAGATTTTGTTCTGCTAAATCTTTGTTTTTTGAGAAACTCATTCATGAAACAGAAGAATAAAGTAATGCAGAGAAAAATCATTTAGGATTATATTCAGCGATTGATTTTTAGCATTAAAAACCTCAGAGAGACTTTTACCCAAATTGAAAGGGGACAAAGTGAAAAAAATGAATTTTTTTTTTTAGGTTTTTGCAAGGCAAATGGGGTTAAGTGGCTTGCCCAAGGCCACACAGCTAGGTAATTATTAAGTGTTTGAGACCAGATCTGAACCCAGGTACTCCTGACTCCAGGCCTGGTGCTTTATCCACTACACCACCTAGCTGCCCCCAAAAATGAATTTTTTAAAGAAAAAAATCTGAAGAAGGCAGCTAGGTAGCACAATGGAAAGAGCACCAGTCCTGGAGTCAGGAGGCCCTGAGTTCAAATTTGATCTCAGATACTTAACAACCTAGCTGTGTGACCTTAGGCAAGTCAATTAACCCTACTGCCTTGCAAAAACAAAGACAAAAAACACAAAAGAAAAAAATCAGAAACTTTGATCCCATTTCTAAATAGTCATTCATCCATGCTAGGGATAATATCATAATTTCATATCAATCTCAGCACAACTTGCCCTACTGCACTCATCCCCCCAACACAGGCAATACTCAGTTTTAGGTTTGAGGGAAGGAATGAAAAGAGATGGCTTATCTACTGAACCACTGGTCTAACCACTTGAATATTTCCTCAAGCTCTAAAATATCAGTGGGATTGAGGTCATGAAAAGGTAACTCTTTTGAGAGTCTCCTGGGTTCTTTTTCCTTCTGGCAAGTAGCTATTTTATTTTCTCCATTTCTGACTGTTTCTCAGGATTTTAATTAAGCTGAACAGTTTGGGAAAGCAAAAGGGAGTAAAATTTCCATTCATGCTTAGTCTCAAGGTCCAAAAACTTCTGTTAAAAGGTTTTGGGGGACTTACATATATTAAAAAGACATATTTTGACTTGAGTGATAATTAAAATATATTTTTTTCTTAAGATAGAAGCCCTTTGACTCCCAGCTTGCACTACTAGTCATATATCCCAATCAAGTCACTGGTTAAAAAAATAAAATAAAGGAGAGGGGACTTATATGCATACACCAGAGTATTTTATAGATGTGTTTTTTTGGTAGTAGCAAAGGACTGGAAGGAAAGAAGTCTATCTATTGTGAAACAGCTCAACAAGTTATGGTACATGAGAGTAATAGAAATTACTGTGCTGTTAGAAATGATAAATATGTTTATAGAGATGCATGGAAAGACATATGGCATAGGAATGGATACAAAATGAATTAAGCAGAATGATTAAAACAATTCATTTGGAAAGAACAACAACAAAACAATCAAGACTGAATGCTGTAAAATGAAAATATTGATGATTTACTTCAGAGAAAAGATAGAAGAATTACTCCCCTTACCTTCTCTGCAGAGGTGGGGAAATATGGGTGTGGGGAACTGAATACAGGGTGTTCCAAATATCTTAATGCTTAACACTTTCTCTATTGTCAGATTTGTTCAATGTTTTGGTTAGTTTTACTCAATTTTTTTCCCTTTCATTCTTTATTGTAAGGAGAGGGGATTTATTAATTTCCTGTTTTGTGTGAGTTTATGGCACTTTATAAATATCATCTTTTTGGAGGTTTTTTGATAATAACCTATAATATTACCCATGGATGTAAGTACTGTTTTATCATGGAGAAAACTGAAGTTTCAGTAGTTAAATAACTTGTCTAAGTTGACACAGCTAATAAATGCCTGAAAGATAGATTTAAACTCAAGTTTTTCTGACTCCAGCCCCCCTTAGCTGCCTAGGAAAATATCTTGGAAAATTCATATGATGGAGAAACAAGAGAGAAGGGAGGACCTGTGATTAGAGATCGCAGATGAGGAAATTCTCTACTAAATTTTATCACTGTAAATCTATATCCTCTCCATGATGTCATTAGGAATTTCCCCAGTCAGTTGCTTGTATCCTCAATTGTATAGTTAACTTCTTTGTATGCATTCTCTTTATTTTTACATGCTTATATCTGTGTATGCTATTTTTTCTGAATGGAATACTTTTTAACATATATAGCATTCATACACAGTAGGCACTTAATAAAGGTGTGTTGATTGATCGAATCCCTATATCTTGCCAACTCAAGAGAAACAAAAGATATCAACTTTTTCTTTTGTGAAATGATTTGGTTAAGCCCTTGGCTTGTTTAATTAGCTTCTGTTTCAGATTAATTTTATAACATTTTGGAGATTTCATCAAGAAGAACTTTCATCAAGATGAACCCCTCAACATTCATTTATTGCATGACATTCTCTGAGAAGGATGAAGTTTCTATGATGGTGACATTAAGTCCTAGCCATTGGACTTACTGATTTTCTTTTGTATTGCTGTCAGGGATTAATGTTATGTCACAGTTTTTGACCATATGTTTATGATGAAAAACAACATTTTTCCATAGCATGGAAATCTAAAGAGACTGGTAATTAAGGCAACTGAAAACCAGACTACTGGAAAAGAAAAGCTAGAATCAACCAAAACGGAGCAATCAGTGGCCATGAGGAGATGGGACCTTTGTTTCTTGGCCATTCAGAAATTAATCCCACCACATTGAGCTGATTCACTTCTCTAGGCATGCAGCTAATGAAAGAAAGAAATAATCTTTATAATATCAACTAAATGCTATGAATTTATTCATGGATTATCACCATTAAACAATAAAGATTCTTAGAATTTTCTTTGGGAAGTAACATAATGATGAAAATGTTTTGTCTGATAGCATCTGTATAATTTGTTATATGTATGTATGTGTGTGTATTAAAAAATTCTTTGCCTGAATTTTTTTTAACAAGGCAATGGGGTTAAATGACTTGCTTAAGGACATTATAGCTAAGTATTAAGTATCTCAGGCCAAATTAGAACTCAGGCCATCCTGACTCCAGGGTTGGACTGTGCCACCTAGATAAATTTTCTTAATGACATCTCAGGCAAAGAGAAGAAAACAGAATGGAATCATTTAATTTAAAAAATTCCAGTTATTTTCATTTGAGGTATATGAACATTTTTGGAACTTAAGAAATTTAAAAACCAAAGCTATGATTTTGCTTCATGGAAGAAGAAAAATTCAAATTATTCTGGCATAATGTTCTCTTCTTAAGGACAGATGCTAAGTCATTATTGTGTTTCTAGAAGCCAATGTAATACCTTGAACTTCATATGCAGTTAGCAAGGTGGGTGAAAGAGTTGAATCCAGTTACTCAAAAGGAATCCATAATCATTCTAAACTATTTACCATTCATTAAGAAGAAGGAGAAATTCTATAATGGAAATCATGCAATAGTTCATTTTGATAGTGAAAGTCTGATCCTTGCAATATGGCAAGATGTATTTGGCAGCCTGGCAAAAATGTCCCTTTTAAGACAGGAAAAAAACTCTGCACATCTTCTAATCTACTATCCCTATTTTATAGAATGAAGCTGAGAAGTTCAGTAACTAGGAGAGTCAGCTCCCTGACTCCCCAATCTGTCTACATCATTTATTGGGAGAATGACCTAATCAAAGATCAGTTAGTCTTCCATTTAGGGAGAATGACAGATTATGTATGGCAGCTTACTTAAAGATATATTATGTTTCCCTCCTTAAGAGTTTCCTGAATGGATTTCAAAGCAGAAAACTGGGGAGAAGAGTGAAGGAAAAAAGTAGAAGAATTTGGATAAATTTCAATATCTAAGAAAGAAGTGAAAGGAAAAAGCATTTCTTAATGTGTCAGCCATTGTGTAGAACACTTTACAAAGTTAACTTACTTGGCCTTTCCAACAACCCTGGGATATGGTGCTATTAATTTTGTAGCTGAGGAATCTTTGACAGATGCAAGTTAAGTGACTTGCCCATGGTAATATTCCTAGGAAATGTTTGTGACTAAATTTGAGTTCAGATCTTCTATGCCCATAACTCTATCTGCTATAAGTTTTAAAATTTCAAAATGAATTGATAACACCAAGTTGGCCATCTAATTCTCTGCCATGAATAATATTTCATGATATAATATCTAGTTTCTAAACTGAACTAGCTAGTATCTAAACTGGTTAAATCAAAAGACATAAAGTTTTGTTTATGAATATCACTCTAATTTCTTATTAGATGCTGGTAGATCATATGAACCTATTGGTGATTAAGGGGAGGAATGAGTAGCCCTATAAAATTATTTTAGAATGGGAAGTGAAGAATAATTTTCTAATTTAAATAGCAGGCAATGGGAATTTAGCTAGACAATATTCCATCACCCAAGCAGGGTGCTGACCTTATGATAAGTGTTATGAGATTGCCAATGAGTACAAGTAGGCATGAGTGTCTAGTTAATATCCTTTTCAATTTATGGAGGAGGGAAAAAAAATCTATCTGCTGTTAATATTTCCTGAGACCCACAAAATAGATGTCTGTTTATTACAATTCTGATAATATTATTACTTTTCACTAATAAAAGCTGGAAGCAAATTGAACCATTAGTCATGTCTACCTGTTATATCTTTTAAGTGGACAATGTTTTTCAAGTAATATGAACGATCTCATAGACTGTAATTATACTGAAGAGTCAGTAACTATGTCCCTTTTATTTTAATAGCACTATCAATTTTATAGATGAAAGTTTGAATGAAAAGTTCAGGAAACTTTAGGTGTGGGCAGCCAGCCAAAAATAGAATTACTGTACTTAGTAGCTTGGAAAAGAAAATAATTTATTGAAACTCACATAGATCTCTATTTCTTATGATACTTGTATTTGTGTGCTTTAATGACTTGGTATAATTATAGTAAGTAGAACATGGTAAACCACACTAGTAAAACTCATAGGAACTCAGAGAATTTTAGAATTGAATGGAACTTTTAAAACCATCCATCCAACTCTACCCCAAGTTCCCTTTACTTATGAAATGAATCCCAAAAGATGAAATAGAAAGATTTGATTTTTTTTTAAAGCAACAAGTCAAAATATGTGGTCATAATTCACAATCCCTCCTAATATAAACTTATAAAACATTAGAGCTAAAAGTTAATTTAAATATCAGTTCAATTCCTATGCTAGGCAAGCGGTGGACCTGGATTCAGTAAGATCTGAATTCTAATTCAACCTCTGATGATTATTAGCTATGTGACTGTTGACTGTGGGCAAGTCACTTAACCTCATTTGTCTCAGTTTCTTCATTTGTAAAAGAGGTTTACCTACCTCACATGTTGTAAAGATCAAATGAGGTGATGTACAGTGTTTGATATGTATTTGGCATTATATAAATGCTTATTCCTTTTCCTTCCCTTTATTAAATTACAAGTAAGGGAAGATAGAGTGAAGAATCTTAGACTGAGTCATAAATGATCTGAGGTCATCCAGGGACCTCAAAGTGACTCAGCAAATAAATGAGATTAGCAACAAATAGAATAATACTCAATCCAAATAAGCCTAGAATGATAAATTAACATCATTGACATTACTTAAGAATGAGTTTTTATGTCATTGACTTGATGTCAGCTGGGATCCCTCTTTTCACAAAGGGCAAGGGAGAGAAATAGGCATTTATTAAGCCCTTACTATATCGTAAGCACTGTGCTAAGCCCTTTACAAATATTATCTGGATGTCAACTCTCTAGGCGACTGGGTTTAGGTCATATGGTGAAGATTGAAAATGCAAATTCATCAGTAAACTTAACATTGTCTCCTGGATTAGAGAAAAGGGGAAAATGAAAAAGAAAAATCTTGATAGTCTTGCCCTACATTTCCCCCTCTCCCCCATAATTACTCTTTCTTCTAATCAATGAAATAATTCTTTCATTTTCAATCAGTATGATCTAATCAAGGCATTATTTTTTATCTTTTTAAAAAATTATGTTGTCCCAGAAGCCGTTTTTGTGAGCCATATTTAAGAAACATTTATATACCCTGCATTTGAGTTGTTGTTTTGGGGGGCAGAGGAGGGATAAGGGGATGATAGGACTCATGCTGAATAATAACTTCTTTACCAAGGAAATTAAAGGAAAAGCATTTAATTTGTGACCAACCTTACTATTTATTCTTGGAAGCTGAACATAACAATGCCAAGAGGAAAAAACAAATCAACAAAACAATTTAAAAAAAAAGAATGAAACACACTTTTCTCCTTTAATGAATTAGCTAAATTTTCACAAAATGTTTTTGTTTTTGTTTTGAAATATGTGCTTTTTCTTTTTCTCCTTAACATCACAATTGCTATATCAATTGTATCAATGCTGGTACTGAGATAATGCTATGGTTCTTTCTCAATAAGTTCAGTGCCTTGTTCACTGTCTCCTGCCTTCATTCTAGGGGACTTCACCATACATACTTTATATTCCCTCAAATACCCTAAATTTTCAGTTTCGCAATCTATTCAATTCCCATGATCCACTCCTCCACTCCCATAGGCATTCCAGATTCATCAGAACTCATTATCTTTTCCGCTAAACTCTTTCCATTTTCAATAGTTTTTATTATCATGCAGGGTACCAGTAACCTAGGCTCATTTTAAGGTGTGTTCCAAGGTGTGTGTGTGTGTGTGTGTGTGTGTGTGTGTGTAGGGAAGGATGGAACTAACAGACCATAAAATATAGAATAGATTCTCCTTTGTCTAGAAATCTGTAAAAATAATATTGTATGAAAGCAGAACATGAGATCAAAGATCTTTTCAAGGTCTCTTCCACCCCTATAATGCTCTGATTTTTCATCACCCATTCTTTTTAATACATTTCCTTATCATTGGCAGTTGATATTATTTTCGGATTACCAGGAACTGATTCTTAATCTTGCTTCAGGCACTAAATCTTTGCATACCAAGTTTCCTGGTAACAGCTGGAAATCCCTAATTATAGTTCATGGGTTATACATTCAAAATCTGTAAGCAAACCTTAAAAAGCAAATATCCCAATTTATAGATATAATTTCTGAATACTACAGACTCAATTATCAAGAGAGTAGGAAACTAACCCTTCTAAATGATTTCTCTCTTCTTCCTCCACTCCCCACAGAAGGGGTTAAATATATATTACCTCCCACAAGCTTAAAGAAATAAGCCTTTATTAATACATAATAGCTCAGATATGGGGTGAAAATTTAACTAAAATATGTTCTCTTTCTTCTTGTAGCTTATTTAAAATCATAGATAGGTAGAGCTAGAAAAGGCTTTGGGGATCAAAACTACTCATTTTGTAAGTGAAGTTCCAGAGAATCATAGGTTTAATGAATGGATTTTGATGAAGAGGGGGATTTGAAGATCATCTTTAAGTAAACCAAGGTCTTGGACACTGAATTGACTCACCCAAGGTCATATACATAATTTGATACAGGAGATTGAGTACTTAATTTAGAACCAGGAAAACCTAGGTTTGATTATTGCCTCTATGGAGATACTTGAGCTTCATTTTCTTTCTTTGTTGTTGTTTTTTTAAGGAGTAATAACTGTGCTTCAAGAAATGATGAAGCTTAATAACTTCAGAAAAACATGGAAAGACCTGCAGAAATAATGAAAAGTGAAATGAGCAGAATCAAGAGCACATTGAATACAGTAATAGGAACATTGTTTTAAGGATGATTTTGAGCAAATACATTATTTCATCTACTATAAATACCCCAATTAAATTGCTATAAAGGATATTTGAAGAAAGACACTGTCTACATCCATAGATGTATTTATAGAACAATTCTGCATATTTATACCTATTTGTGTCTAATGGTAGCTATCTCTAGGAAGGGGGGAGGGAAGAAAAAAGTATATGATAGTTTTTTTGTACATTTGAAAGGAATAGCACGGTAGATTTGCAGTTTCATGTACAATTATCTTTTTAAACAATTTTACTATATTGTGGAAATGTTTGCTTTATTTAAAAAATTAAAAATAAAAACAATACAAAAAGGGGGAAAGTATTTAATAGCAATAGCTTCATAGGACTGTTGAGAGGATGTACCTATGGTACTTTGTAAAATTAAAAACAATATATATATATGTCACTTATCAACATTATCATTTTCTTCAGTTTTATTATTACTCTTACTAGTATAGACATCAATATTATTATTGTTATTTTTAGTAGTAGTAGTAGTAGTAGTAGTAGTAGTAGTAGTAGTAGTAGTAGTAGTAAGTAGATAGACCCAGTATTCAAACCAAGATCTTCTCTATGTCTGGTGCTCTTTCCATGATAAATTTGGATTCTCAAGCCAATGCTAGACCGCAAGTCTTTTGACTCTCCACTTCTCTTTCCTCTCTTTTTATTGCTTAAGGCAGTTGAAAGATTGATCAATTTAAACACTGCTGGACAATTATAAGGATATAAGCATCTTGTTTGATGCTAGTTTCCCATTTGGAATATATCCCTTTTCACCTTTGCTTCAGAGGAGTTGCCTGATAAGGTATTTGAGTATGGGAGATATTTATTTACTTGCTCTTTTTTTTTACATTAATGTTAATTAAAAATCAAGTTTTAAATGTGGCAGAAAGTGATATGGAATCAAAGCAACAATTTTGTGCTCATGGGACCAAAGCTTCTATTCTAGAGATCCATTTTAAAAGTGCCAACTCTATAATTTAGAACAAATTAATCTTATACATTCATTACTTTTGTTTTTCCCTCAAAATATAACTTAAAATATGCTACTTTAATTTTATTCTCAATGATCAAAACCATAGCACATTTTGTTCAATAGGAATTATTCAGAAGCTGTTAATAACTGAGCTCCATGATACAAACTGTAAACATACCATCAGAACCCTTTCAATGGTTGTTTACTCAACTTGGTAGCAGGGGTATGGCAATATGTCTCTCACTTATTCCAGAAAAGGCAATTATAATGGTCAATAAGACTACATTCCATGCAATGTAGAACTGGTTTAAGAATAAAGGCAAACACATTTTCTCCTTTCCTTCTGAATATTTTTTGCTTTTGTTTGGCTTTGAGCATGTTTAAACTAATTATTTAAGTACTTAACACAATTTAAACAAAATAAACTAACCAGGAAAAATGCAATTTGCCTATATTTGTCACACATTAGACTTATTGGCATTAGTCACCATCAAAATGTCCTGGGGGTACTGGTAATATGAAAAAGAAAATGCATGAAAATCCTGGCTGATTTTATATTTCAAATATATGTCTTCTGTTGATTCGCATAATTTGCTAGCTTTTGAATCTTCAAATCCATGAATATATTTTAGATCTTTACTTTCATTTTTGTACTGTCCTCAGGATAAATGATTTTGACACTCAGCTTTATGCTGTTCAGTATATACTTTTCTCAGGTCACTACTACTTTGAAGAGGCCGTATCAAAGCTAATCACAAACTGAATATAAAATAAATGAGTAATATTATTTATAAAAAGTAAAGTAATATTATTACCTTTCAAATATAATATTAAAATGAAGACCTAAAATTAATTTCCCCTCAAATTTAGCATTTAATCAAAGCAAATTTTTTTTGGGGGGGGCATCTTTACTTTGTAAACCTAGAAAGGTACTAGAGAAAAGTCAAAACAATAGTTAAGAGGGAAATCATGTCTATCTTTATAAAGAGTGCTACAACATCCTATATCTTTATGAATTGAAATTGAAGTTGTTTAACTTAGTGGGGAGAAAATAAAAAAAAGATAAAGGGTTGATTTGATTGTTATCTAATAATAATTTTAGATGTTGATCAGTTGTTTTCCAGGACCATGGTGTTATAACAATACACTCAAACTAGTTCAGAAAAGATTTTGCTTGAAAATAAAAACTCCTACTTCCTATAATATATCTGACTTGGATACTTCGTTAAGGACAACTGAAGGTTTTGTCAATGAGATTTCAGTTTCCTACTAGTCTGGCACTTATTTTGTCTGTTGCCTGTGGACCAGAAATTCATCCTAGCTTGGTCAAAGAGAGATGGGATTTTTCCTCTGATAGTTCTCAAAACCAAATCTACTGAGTTACAGAGGACTTTCAATTTGTAATTACAATCATCAGAGGCAATTCCCATACTGATTAAATCATAGATCTTTAAATAGTGATGTATAAGAAAGAAGATGCACTGGACTAAGATTCAGGAAAACAATGTGTTAAATAACTCCATGAACTTCATACCCCTGAATCTCAGTTTCCTAATCCAGGAATTTGGATTGGGAAGGTCTATAGAATTCCTTTCATGTCAATAATTCTATAATGTCTTGACCAAATTATACCATGGACTTCTTCTGGTATCATTTATCCACTGTAATTTCCTCACTGTATTATGCAGAAAGTTGATAATTAAAACCTCCATTTTACATACAATGAAATTGAAACCCAAACAGATGATATGACTTCACAATCACATATCTACTAATGATTAAAGTCCAGATTTCCTACACCAGGACCTGTATTTTCATTATTTCATCAGACTAATAAAATAATGAATTAGATTATGTAAAAGAAGTTATTGACTTCCCATCACAGTTTATCATCCCAAAGAAAAAGATCTCTCTTGAAAAAATATTCACCATCTGAATAGATTCAAGATACTTTTGCAGGTACCTTCCATTTTTATTGGGCAGCTAGATGGTGCAGTGGATAGAGTACAAGATTTGGAGTCAAGAAGACTCATATTCCTGTGTTCAAATCTGGTCTCAGACTGTTACTAACTGATTGACCCTGGGCTAGTCATTTAACCATGTTTACCTCAGTTCCTCCTATGTAAAATGACCTGGAGAAGCAAAGTTCGCCAGTATCTGTGCAAAGAAAACCCCAAATGGGGCCACAAAAAGTTGAACATGTAAGAAAAATGACTGAACAATAAGCCAATCTCCATGATTTCATGATACAATGACTGAAAGCTGCTATCTATGAGTCATAAAGACTCAATGAGTAGACTGGTTTTTAATGGTTTCCTCTTAAATGCCCTTGTTTGTGCTCTCCTTCCCCAAACAACTTTGCATTTATCTTGCATATATCATATATTATTTCTCTCTCTCTCTCTCTCTCTCTCTCTCTCTCTCTCTCTCTCTCTCTCTCTCTCTCTCTCTCTCTCTCTCTTTCTCTCTCTCCCTAGCTCAAGGGTAATTCATTTTGGTGGAAT
Organism: Macrotis lagotis; assembly: GCF_037893015.1. NCBI lineage: Eukaryota > Metazoa > Chordata > Mammalia > Peramelemorphia > Peramelidae > Macrotis > Macrotis lagotis. The sequence continues at coordinate 65,676,304 of NC_133663.1, forward strand.
TTGGTGATTGCTTAATGATTTCATAAGGTAAAGAGGATAGAGCACTAGCCTTGGAGTCAGAAGGATGGGAGTTTGAATCCAACCTCAGACACTTGATGCTTACTAGCTGTGTGACCCTGGTCAAGTCACTTAATCCTGATTGCTTCACATCCAGGGTCATCTATAGTCATTTTGATCTATATCTGGCCACTGGACCCAGATGGCTCCAGAGGAGAAAGTGAGGCTGGTGACTTAGCACAGGCCCCCCCCCCCCCCCCCCCGCCAATCCAATTTACCTGCTTATCATGGGTTCACTTCCGTGATCTTATGATCTTCTTTGAGAATGAAGGACAAGCATCATCATCATCATCATCATCATCATCATGAGAGATTGATTGACAATGCAGAAAGTATGGTGACTGTACCCTTCCTATTTCCATTTATATATACATAAATACATGTATTTGCTTATATATACATTATATATATATATATATATATATTTGATTAAAAAACATGTATTAAACATTTACTATGGATAAGATGCTCTTCAACTAAGATGTAATGATAAGAATGAAGAATTTCTGTCCTCAAGGGTCTTACATTTACTAGGGTCCCCTATGTATGACCCTCCTTTGGACACTCTCAATCTGATCAAACTCCTTTCTAAAATATGATGCCTAGGATTTAACACATCTCTCTAAATGGGTTCTTATTAAGGCAAATTGCAATAAAACTATTGCCTCCTGTGTTCCTACCATATGTTTTTCCTAATGTAACCATAGATTTCATTAGCTTTTGTGGCTGCTAAGTCACATTGTTAGCTCACAGTTTTAGCAATGTTCTAAAATATCTGTTTTTTTCCATATAAAAAGAAATATTAGTGGGTGTGCCCAGGTGTTGATACCAAGTCCTTATCTCTTGACTGATTAAGATGTGGCTCAGACAGTGGTAAAGTCTCCATAACAAGCTGTGAAATTCTTTTGAATAAGTTAAGACCTTGACAAAGTAAGATCTCACATTGCCCTATATCCAACGTGGTCCTTTGAAACCATTTTGATGATTGATCACCAAAGTTAGTTCAAGTCCCTAAGGTATATTTTTGAGAGACTGGAGTGAGACGACCATAGTTAAGTGAAAAAGCCAAAAAAAAAAATACAGAGTTTTGAGACATCAATATTAAAATGAGTCTATAAAGCCAGCTCTCCAGGACACAAATTTTCAATGAGCTTTTCATAAGCTATTTTAAATCAGAGTAAAAATGGGGAACATCTCACTTGAGGCTATCTGAATGACAAATATTTTGTTTCTTGCTGTTCAACCTAGCTGTTGTTTAAAATGTCTTACTTTGCCAGGTTTCCTCTCAAAATATTTTTATCTTTAGCAGCTCATCTTTGCATTTTAGGTATTCTGGGAATGCTATGGAATGCATGAAACTTCAGATTTCAATTAAAAAAAATAGAGGCTATATCTTTTGTGTATGCTATTCAGAGTGGAATCTCTATATTCAGTGAATGATAAGATTGGTGAGAATACCTTTTTGATATAACCAATAAGACCAAGTGATGGTCTTCTGTTACATATTAGAAGATGGATTTTTACACTTAAGTTCATGGAATCATACACTTTTAGGACTGAATGGGCACTTTGTGATTATGTTTCTGTTTCATTAAAGTGAAACTATTTGTAAGTCTTGTGAATGAGGAAACTGATGTAAAAATGACTTGTCCAAGGTTCCACAATCATTGACTTACATCAGATGTACCGAGTGTTTTTCTTCTATATCATAACAATTCTAGTAGCTATCAGTCTATTCTGATAGCTAAACATATATGGTTGAGTTTTTAATGTACAAGTTTCATGTTCACACTTGTTTTTAATGAATTCTTTGACCAATGCAAATATAATTTTGAATGTTCAACCAGTATGTACATGCTTCATCAGGATTTTGGGGTAGACCTCATAATTAGCAATTAAATTATGTGTATGAACATGGCAGGCAGTGTACCATATAGGGTCAAAGGCAAATTCACCTTAGAAGGAGAAGAAAAAAAGCAAGACAAACTGCTATAGACATTAGTATTGATTTTCACCATCTCATACTCAAAAAATGTTAGCATTCTTTAAATTTTGCTAAACATTTTTACAAATATTTCCTATGGTTCTCCCCATCCTTATAGAATCTTGAGATATTCATATACCCTAATTAGGGAAGGGGGGAAGAAATTGACATTTATGCTATATTTGATTCTTGCTATATCATCCTCATTTTACAATTGAATAAATTAAGGCAAATAAGGTTTAAGTGATTAGTAAGTGTCTGAGACTAGAAATCAAGACTTCCTGACCCCAGACCTAGTGCTCTTTCTTTTGTACATCCACTCCCTGTTTTTTTAAATAGCAATAAAAAAAAAAGAATGTAAAGCCCTTACACCATTGGCCATTTTCATTTTGTCTCTGTATCCCAGATGACTACTATTATGACTGTTAGATTGGAAAATAAAATGTCAATTGTAATACATATTTTGTAAAAAATATTTCTGATTTATTGGAAAGAACCCTGGACAGTAGGTTTAGAAATTTGAATACTAGCAATTATTTGCTAACTCTGCACATTTTTCAATTTTCTGTGCTTTGTTGTATTTGTCTACAAAATTAGAGTCATACTGGTTGTCCTCTAAGAACTTTTCTATAAAGTCTAAGATTATTATTGTCCACTTCTTTTTTATCATGAAAATTTCTGTATTTTTAAAAATTTTCACATTTTCCCCCCTCAGGCCTCGATACTAAAGACTCCTGAAACAGGAGAAAAATAATTTTTAAAAGTTAATTTGGGGGCAGCTAGGTGGCACAGAGGATAGAGCACTAGCCCTGGAGTCAGGAGGACCTGAGTTCAAATCCAGTCTCAGACACATAATAATTACCTGTGTGACCTTGGACAAGTCACTTTAACCCCACTGCCTTGCCAAAAAAAAAAAAACTAAAATGTTTTTTAAAAATTCAATTTGATCTTAAAACTATTTGATCATACTTATTTTTTAATTCCAATTTCATTCTAAATGCTTATAATGACTGATATTCAGAGCCATAGCAAGGACAGGACAGCTGGGATTTTTTCCAAATTGGTAGACTCACACTTGGAAGGTCCTAAGAGCATTTTCCTGGGGTGCATATCCCCCTTCCACCCTCTCCTTCTCCTATAGAACACCCATCTCTCATATTGTGAGATTCAAATGAGATAATTAATTTGTAAAGTGTTTTGAAAACCTTAAGGCTTTACATGATGGTAGCTATAGTCCTTATTTATTAGCAGAGTCAAAAACCTTAAGGGAAACTTAAGGCATTTTTCCCCTTCTCCACCTTTCATTCAAAAGCCCAGGTAAGGCCCATCCTCTCCTTTCTATTCTCCTCCCATCCCAATCATTACTGGCTCCAGGTGATAATCTGTCTTCTTTATAGGCTGAGCCATATCAAGCTATGACTATATTTATCAATTACCTTTTTAAAGGGCAGGGTTTATCTCATACTTTGTCCAACTCTATATAGAAACCAAATTAAATGGGCTCCAAGCTTAAAGCTCATTTTAAAATAAATCATATGCCTATTTATTTGATTTACAATGACTTTGCCTGTGTTTGTTCATCCTACATAAAATAGGTCTGACCTTATGACCTTTCAAAAAATCATATTATTTAGTTATATATATAATACATATATATATATATATATATATATATATATGTTTCAAATGGATTTACTTCTTAAGAGTCATTCACTCTGTATAATTCTCTAGCAGCGGAGAAATTTTTTAATGGAAATTAAACATATTCAGAAAGGTTTTTATGTAAGATTTAAAATAAAGTATATTGATTATCTGTAGTATATTTTTCAGTAGTGTGCAGAAAAATTTCATGTAGGGGAAAAGGAACTTTATCAACAGTAATGACTATAGTACAGTATATGATTCAGTATATGTGAGCCAAATCCCACATCTAATTTTATGTATTTAAGAACAGTTTAGTCTTGGTTGCTCAAGAACAGTAAAAATAAAGGCAGAATATGACCTGGCATCCTCAAATAATTGGGATCAGGCAATGGAAAAAATTGTTTCTTTTAGATATATGGACCAAGTAAAATTAAAAAATGTAAGCAATAGTTTTATGGAAACCAACAGAAATTGATCCATTTCTCATTCCTGTGGAATTCTAGGAGCAAACTCCAATTTCATGTCAACACTATGCCAAAATCAATGACTTGATTTGAGAAATTGAGAACAGCTAGAATTTGAACATACCACTTTTATAGTTCTGCTTGTGTCCCACTGTGATTTCTAATTTCCAAATCCAATAGCCTCTTCTCAGCCTCAGTATCTTGGAGCTTTCTTTAGCATTTGATACCATTGACAATGCCCTTTCTTCATAATTCCTTTTTTCCTTAACTTCTATATCCCTGCTTTTTTCCCCCCTCATTATCTGATAACTGATTCTTCTCTTTTTAATTCCCCCTGCCTCACCTTTTAGATCTGGGTATTCTAAGGCTCTACTCTCTTCCTTCTCTTCTCTCCCTTGCAGATCTCATGATGGAATGTATGTTGTTCAAGGACGATCAGAATCTCTGGTGGGAAGACTTGCTAAGCCCTTTTCAGGGGCACATTCACCTTTGTTGTTTATCCTTCATACATCTCTGACCTATGACTCCAAGAATTATAGCATGCATAGCAGTCATATCCTGGTAAATCATCTTGGCAGATAGGCTATGCCAATTTGAGAGTCTTAAACCAATTGGAGAATTAGGTGAGGAGTCTACTCCAAGTATGTTAAGACATCTCCTGGGAGGGATGGGTGGATGAAAATAATTTATTCCAATGGTCATGAAGGTGGTTGAAGTAGGTACTATGGAATACTTAGAGCTTAGTCAAATATGAAAGACACCAAGGTCATCCTCTGTATCCTGGGCCATCATCAGTCATCTTGATTTTTGTCTTGTCTCTGGACTTTGATGCCTCTGGAAGAGAGAGAGAGAGGCTGATGGCTTTGTGCATTTCTTCCTTACTTAAATCCAGTTCCCCTATGAGTCAAGATATGACTGTGATGTCATTTATTTTCTTCAAAAGCAAAGGACAAACAATTATACTTTCATGGCTTCAAAAGTGTTTGCCCAGCCACACATTTCTAATTGCTTTTTAGAGATCTCCTAGATATCTCAATGATACCTCAAATTTAACACATTTACCACTGAATTATCTTTTCCCCAAACCCAGACCTTCCTCTCAACCTTAGTCTCACTTTGTATGCTCAAACCACCATTCTTGAAATTATGTATCATGTGGTTTTCTTCATTTGTCTGTGCAACCCATAAAAAGGTACTTGATAAATATTTGTTGTCTTGGATCAGTTATTTTATTAACTGGAAATAAAAATGGGTTCTGTCCTTTTGTGCAGGCAGTTGGCTCCATGAAATCAATACTTTTATTTCTACCTTAGCGTTGAATAATAATATAGGTTACCTACAGCGTGTACAGCACTCTGTTGGGGTCTAAGGTAATTTCACAGCTGTGAAAGAGAGCCAGTTGTAGTGGGGAAAGAGTTGACCTTAGAGTTAGGACAATCTGCCTTCAAGCCATTGTGCAGACACATATTGACTGTATGATGCTATTCAAGTTATGAACATCTCAATGGCCAAGAAATCTATCTAGTATGACATACAGTAGGTTGCGTGCTGAAATTCCTTGGCAGAAGATGTTTCCACTCTAGGATGGTACACCTGAATGATAGTTATGAATAGGTCATTGTTAGTTCAGAAGGAAGCTTCTAGTTTCCCAATGATTTCTCCTTGGCTATGTGATGATGCCAGCTCTCATTTATCTATCTATCTATCTATCTATCTATTCATCCATTTATTTATTTGTTTGTTTTTAAATTGAGTCATGCATTATTTATAAAGCACTTAGCACATAGAAAGCATTATATAAATGATAACTATCATCATCATCATCATTATTATTAATAATACTAAGTGGTAAAAATCAAAGATAGCTTTAACCTAGAATGGTCAATTATCATATTAAAAAAGAATCCAAAATATACTGCTAGGCTAAAATATTATACCTAAACTTAAGAAATTTAATAGGGAAAATTCAAAATCTTTAACTTCATTTCAAAATGTTAATATAATAATATAAGACAGGAGAGATACAGATTGTTAGCAGTTTAATTGAAAAAGATTTAGATGTTTGAATGCTTCTGAAAACTCCAGATCAGTTAGTAGTGTTCTCTGGCAGCTAAAACTATGAATATTATACTAATAAGAGCAAAAAAAATTCATAGTGTTCCGAAAGAGGAGTTCTGTTCCACACAGAACACATTTGGATTATAACATTTGATTTTAACAGTTATTCAAGAATTACATTAACTTGAGAGCATCTAGGGGAAGAAGACCCTGTTGGTGAAAAGTCTTCAATCCAACACTATGGGAATTGTTTAAAAGAACTGGTCAGAGACAGTTAGTTGCCAAAGTGGACGTCATCACGGGAGGGTAATTTTCACAAGGACCATTTGTGGATTTGGTTCTGATGGGTTGGAAGGGTTAAACAAAGGAGATATATAAGAAAGTGAAAATGTTGAATAAAGACTACTGTGAAGAAAGTTGGCAGGGAAAGGATTCTAGAAAAAAGGAAGGATTTCATAAGCTTTGGAAAACAGTGATTTTATGCAGAAAGAAGGGAGCCAGTGGGAGGAAGGGATTCGATAATCTGAAAGAAGAAAATGATTGAAGAAGGTCTTCAAAGAGACCAGAGAGGGATTAGATCAAATGGCTAGAGGCCATTCTTTGAGATAAGAGAGAAAGAATGGTTGAAGATATTGAGAACTTTTGACGTGTAGATGATAGAAAACATCTCATTGAAAAATAGATAAAAGGGAATGACACCATAGATTCAGAATTGGAAAGCTTATATCCTTATTTTCCAAATGAGGAAACTGAGGCACAGGGATGGTTGAATGACTTGCCCAAGGTTTCACATTTAGTAGGTGATTGAGGTAGCAATTGCACCTAGGTGGTGCAATGCCTAAAACAATGGCTTTGGAATTGGGAGGATCATCTTCCTGAGTTCAAATCTGACCTCAGACACTTTATTAGCTGTGTAACCCCTGGGCAAGGTAGTTTATCCTATTTGCCTTAGTTTTGTCAAATGAACTAGAAAAGAAAATGACAAACCAGTCCAATATCCTTGCCAAGAAAACCCAAATGGGGTCACAAAGAACTTTCAAACTTCAAGTGTAGTGCCCTATTCATTCCACCATAATACCATCTCAATTGTGTTCAGAAATAGTCTTCTAACCACTTAGTATTAATAATGATGATGATGATGTCATTTGTAGGCTTTCTATGTGCTAAATGCTTTATAAATAATATTTCATTTGATCCTCCTAATCCCAGGGAAATAACATACTATTACAATACCATTTTAACAGATGAAGAAAATGAGGCAGAGAGAGATTAGTGCATTGATCTTCTTTGAATTTTCCCAGTTTCCAGAAAATTTATGTCCAAATTGAACCTAGGTAATGAATACAGCATATATATTAATATAGACCATTCATTCGATGTCCCCCAAAACATAAAAATATAATCAAATGAAAGGGAGAAAATGTTTTACAGAAGCTCTTCTTTACCCCTAGTTTGCTGCCACTCCCACACTATTATTTCATATGTTGCCCTCTCTTTTTTAAAAAGATAAAAATGGCAAAGTATCTGTAACCTTCTTGTATCATCTGTTATTAGTTTTTTGTACTGATTTTAACAGAAGGTAGAATTTTTCTTTATCTTTTTGCTGTTGTTTCAGCATATTTAAAGAATTTTCTATTTCTGTCTTTCCCAAAAATACATTTTATCTTTGTTTTGTTAAAAATAACTACCTGACCAAACTTTTGGCATTTCTTATTACTTTTTTCAGCATGTTTCATCCCCCTGAGCATTCTCTTTATACAACTAGGTTTCCCTCTTAATATGGTGTGCAAGCGTAAGTATGTGTATGTTATGTACATGTGTGCATTTATATATATATATATATATATATATATATATATTTATATTTGAATTGGTTTAGAGGTCAATGATCTTTGTGTGCTGAGTATTATTTTTCTCAAAAGATCATCTAATTATTCCATTCATCTTTGTTTCTTTTAATACTTCTTTCTTTGACAATGGTCCATTGTCTGGTGAAATCTGTTTTATTAAAGTAATTTCTCTTTATTTTTCTCATCTCTCTTTTTTCTCAGTCCTTTACTGTACCTTCTAAGGGTCTCCCCAGTGTTTTTCTTCACTCTTTAAATCTGAAATTACAGAATGCTATGGTTTTTGAATTAAGGATTATATTGGATATTTCTCCATCTCTACCAATGACACTTAAAATGAACAGATGTTTAAAGAATGTAATTGGATTTCTTCCTATGGGGGGAGGTCATTTCAAGTAGAAAACATTTCTACCTAGTTAGAGTGGTTTTGTTAAAATCCTGATTAGAGGCAGAGAGACTGATTAGTCTACCATGATGAGCATTCTTTTCTATCCCAGATGGGCTGAGTTTGGCCTAGGTTAACTGAGGCATGTCCAAAGAGCTCTCAGCCCCAACATGGGGTTGGCAACATAGAACCAACAGATGTTGTAAATGAATTCAATTCAAGAAACATATCTTAAGTGCCCAGTTTGTCTGAGACATTGTATTAATTGCTGGGGATGCAAATACTCGGACATACATATACCATCATGACCATCATCATCACCACCATTACCATCACCATCACCATCACCACCACCATCATCACCACTATTATTAACAATAGCCCTGAATGAAAACACTATTGGAATTAAGCCAGTAGTTAGATTTAGTATATATATATATATATATATATATATATATATATATATATACATACATATATATAGTTGTCAAAACAGGCTATTGAGAGTAGGAATAGACAAATAATAGTTGAGAAAATTCATATGTTGATAAATAGAAATTAGAATTGAAAATTGTATGTATACCTATATACCTGTGTAGATATGAGGTTAATAATCTTTGTGCTGTGGGTGTTATTTTTGTTTTTTTGGAAAGATTTTATTAATTTTGAGTTTTACAATTTTTCCCCATTCTTGCTTCCCCCCCCACCCCCCACAGAAGGCAGTTTGTTAGTCTTTGCATTGTTTCCATGGTATACATTGATCTCAGTTGAATGTGATGAGAGAGAAATCATATCCTTAAGGAAGAAAAATAAAGTATGAGATAGCAAAACATAATAATTTTTTTCTAAATTGAAGGTAATAGTCTTTGGTCTTTGTTCAAACTCCACAACTCCTTCTCTGGATACAGATGGTATTCTTTGCAGAACAGCCCCAAATTGTTCCTGGTTGATGCACTGATGGAATGGGCAAGTCCACCAAGGATGATCATCACCCGCATGTTGCTGTTAGGGTGTACAATGTTCTTCTGGTTCAGCTCATCTCACTCAGCATCTGTTCATGCAAATCTCTCCAGGCTTCCCTGAATTCCCATTCCTCCTGGTTTCTAATAGAACAATAGTGTTCCATGACATACATATACCACAGTTTGTTAAGCCATTCCCCAATTGAAGGGCATTCACTTAATTTCCAATACTTTGCCACCACAAACAGAGCTGCTATGAATATTTTTGTACAAGTGATGTTTTTATCCTTTTTCATAATCTCTTCAGGGTATAGACCCAGTAGTGGTATTGCTGGATCAAAGGGTATGTACATTTTTATTGCCCTTTGAGTGTAATTCCAAATTGCTCTACAGAAAGGTTGAATGAGTTCACAGCTCCACCAACAATGTATTAGTATCCCAGATTTCTCACATCCCTTTCAACATTGATCATTGTACTTTCTGGTCATATTGTGGGTGTTATTTTCTCCAAAGTCATCTAACTTTCTTGGTCTTTTTTGTTTCTTTATGCCACTTTCCTGGGAGACAGTGAACTGTTATCTGTTAAATTTTATTTTATTTTATTGAATTCTTTTTTATATTTTTCTCATCTATCTCTCACTTCCTGCCCTCAACCCCTGAATCCTTAACTAAGAGATGAATGTATCCTAGTCAGGTCAGGAATGTATCCTAGTTAGAAAAGAGGATTATTTCTAAAAAGAGAGAAGTCAGGTGCATTACAGGGAAGATCATAGGCAGAAACTAGCACTAGGAGATGGTGGCCAAATGGACCAGGTCATAATCCAAAAATTGAGGACGTGGCAAAGAAAATAATGAGTTTTGAGGCTGTAACTTGACTTTCTCCTAGAAAAGTCAATTACAGGAACAACAACTTGAAGTGATATCTATTTAAGAGACAGCCTAGGATTTACTGGATAGTTGTGCTATAGCCAAAGGAATTGTTTATCACTATTTTAAGAGATTAAGAGGGAGTTACTGGTGACATTGGATAAGTGAAATCTTTGTTACTGACCTCAGGTATCCTTTTTTTGGCATGGATGCTCATGATGATGCACTTGTCTCTCTTTTTTCTTTTGCAAGACAATGGAGTTGAGTGACTTGCCCAAGGTCACAAAGCTAAATCCATCTGACTCCAGGGCCAGTGTTTTTTATCTATCATGCCACCTAGCTGCCCCAAGATGATACATTTCTGATCTTAGTGGCTTAGGACCAAAGAGAAAGAGAAGATTTTTATTCAATTTATTTGAACTTGAATCCCAGATAGAGGTGAGAATCATATTTAACTATGTCCCATTACCCTTTTTATCTCTAACTTTTAAAAATATTATTTTCAGTTTTATCATAATCATATATCCAATTAAAATATCTTGTCTTGACATCAATAACTGTATAAAACTGAAAACTATTGTTCAAGGACCCCAGGAAGCAGAGACATTTAATGCATTTTTGTAATTTACATTTGCTTTTTATTATGAATTTAATGATCATCTACAAACTCAAACATCTCAATTTATAAAGAATAATGAGAGGATTGTATAAGAAACTGAGCTTCTATTTAGTTTATTTTTCAATAAGGATATAATCCCCTTCTGAATGTTTTTCTGAATATCTTAAAATATTTTGTTTCTACTCTTCACTTTTTAACATATTTTTGAATCATTACTACTCACTAACTGAACTTCCCCCCGCAAAATGGTCTCTTCCTTTGTAATGAATAAATATAGTTAAAAAAAACCCAAAAGAACATACTGATCATATCTGAAAAATTCACTTCTTATTTTCTTTCAGTCCATCCATCACTTTTTTCCTAAGAGGTTAGAGGCAGTCATCAGTCTTCTGAAGTCATGACAGGTTACTCTTTCATCAGAATTCTGAAATCCATCAAAATTATATTCCTTTACATTATGGTGAACAATATTTGGGATGTTGTTCTTTTGATTTTACTCATTTAAATTTGTTTCAGTTGCTACAAGTCTTGCCATTTTGAGATTTGGTTTCATATATATATATATACATATATATATATATATATTCATTTCTTAAGATGTAGTGTATCACTATGTGATAATATACCCCAATTTGTGCAACTCTTCTTCAATAACTGGGCACTCACTTTATTTTACTTCTTTGCTACAACATAAAGTGAGGCTATAGATATATTTTTTTCACATGTGAGTCTTCTATCTTTGACCTCTGAGGCATGTGCCTGTGGTTATAGACTGATTCATTTATGAATGATGGTATTCTTTCTTAAAGAAACTGTGAAGAAGAGCTCATTGTACAGGGACAGACTCTCAATCATTAGTTCAGTGTCTGACACTGATGTTTAGAATTACTGGGTTTTCCCTTATGTTCGATTTATTCCTGTACTTCTCTTGTCCCTCTTTTTGAATTAGAATTCTCTTTAAACTAAAGCTCTTGACCTTCTCATCACCTAAAGTGTTTTGCCTTTACCAGTCAGCTGTAGAACACATTTATTTTACAACAAAGACATTTAATTAGATAGCAATTTAAATAAATAATAGAAAATTTCCTCATAAACTTTGAAATTATTCTCCCATGAAAACATATACTCTCATTAAGAAGAATATATCTTTGTAGGGATTATGTATTGGAAGACCTCATGTGGGGAACATATGGGCATCCACACATGAAAGGATACCTTTCAGGAAAGACATGAGACAAGAGTACAAATATGGAGGAAAAATTCAGCTTCCTATACTGCAAAATTTGTAGTGTTTTCTTTCAATGTCATTGAACTGTTCTTAGACCTGATTTTGTCCAAGTGTTAGTCTCTTTTGCCCTTTATTAAATAACCATATTATGGTATAGTAGAAATGATATTGAATCTGAAATCATAAGATAGATGTTCTGGACTTCCTACTTCTAATATTTAATCTTCCCTTGCTTCATTTTTCTAATCTGTAAAAGGAGGAATTTAAAACAGATGGCTTCTACCATAACTTCCAACTTTATATCTAATATAATGCTAAAATATGCAAACATGCTTCTCTCAACCAATCCTCACAAAGAATTGTCCTCCACTGCTCCCTTGCCAAGCCAGTCATCTCTTTTGACTGTTTTCAGTCATCCACTGTGGTTGCTGTGATTATATCTTATTCAAGATTTTTGTTAGCAACAACTTGCTGGAGGTGAGTGCTGTGGTTAATAAGCCTCTCTCCTGCAACAAGGAAAGAGAAAGATAGAAAGAAAGAAAGAAAGAAAGAAAGGAAGGAAGGAAGGAAGGAAGGAAGGAAGGAAGGAAGGAAGGAAAGAAGGAAGGAAAGAGAAAAAGGGAAGAAAGAAAAGAAAAGGGGGAAAAAGACTGTGACTCTTAAAATTTGCTTTAAAAAAGGCTCTTTTGGTTTGTGCTGTCAATCTCATGTTTGGCATGCTATGATTAATTTGTAGTTCTTAGAAGATATAATATATTTATAAACAAATACAATTAAACCTTCTATCTAATGAAGATTAGTACTAATCTGCTATAAAAGGAAAGTTATAGCTCCTCTCAATCAATCCCATTAGGTAAAGACTGTGAAGCCCTTTCCTCCTTATCGAAGTTCATTAAAAGATATAAATCCCAAGGGTGAGATCAGTTCCTCTGAACTCATAAGATAATGGATCTAGTCCTAGAAGGGACCTCATAAAGATGAGGAAACTAAGTTTCAAGGAGATTAAATAACTTTTCTTGGGAAAGTTGAACCACTTTTCAGTTCTAACAATTAACAATAATGAATAATAATCAATCAATTAATCAATACGCATATTTTTCCCATGATCTCTTCAACTCTTTTCTTTTCCTTTTTTGGTCATCTGATGGCTAAAAAATAGAACTTTGGGTCTGTTTTTACTTTCTATTTCTCTAATTATTAGCTATTTGAAGAACTTTCTCACATTATGGTTGGACTTTTTTTTTTTAAAAACCACTTGTTCATATAGTTTGTATCAATTCCGTATGTATCTTGAAACTGAACACTTTTTAATTTTTTATTTTAATTTTTTTTTATTTTTTTGCAAGGCAAATGGGGTTAAGTGGGTTTCCCGAGGTCACACAGTTAGGTAATTATTAAGTGTCTGAGGCCTCATTTGAATTCAGGTACTGCTGACTCCAGGGCCAGTGCTCTATCCACTGAGCAACCTAGCCACCTAAAATTGAACACTTTTTAAGAAAAACTTAGAAACTTGTTGCAAAAGTGTTTTAAAAATTTTTCAAACCAAATAATCACTTTCTTTCTAGTTTTAACTGAAAGGTTTTATTTGTATGAAAACCTTTACCCTTTATTTAATCAAATTGTCTATTATCAATTTTGTCTCTTATGATCTTCCTTATCCTTTGTTTTATTATGAACTCTTCTCTACTCCATAGATCAAAGTGAAATTTATTTTTGTTTTTTCTAATTTGTTTATGATTTTGTTTATGACTGTTTATATCTGTCATGTAACCTTTTGTAGATTATCTTGCTAATATGGGTATGAGATATTGGTCTCAATTTAATTTCTACCAATTGTTCCAGTATTTTTTTATCCAAGGAATTGTGGTCTTTATATTATCAAGCACTAAGTCAATATGTATATTTGTTTGTTGTTTGTTGTTTACCTAATCTTTTATAGCAATCAAATTCTCTCTCTCTCTCTCTCTCTCCCCCCCTCTCTGTCCCTCTCTCTAAAAAAATTAGATTATTTTGATAATTACTTAGTAGTACAGTTAGGGAAATAATACTTCTAGAGCCCATTCCTTCCAATTTTTAAAATTATTTCTATGAAATTCTTGTTCTTTTGCTTTTTCAAATGAAGTATGTTATTATTTTTCTTATCTATAAACATAGTATTTTGATAATTTGATTGTCATGGCAGTGAAAAAGTAAATTAATTTAGGTAGCACTTTCATTTTAAATATATATTGTTCAGCCTATCCCTAAGCAATTAGCGTTTCCCCAATTATTTTGATCTATGCTTCAGTAAAGAATAGTTTTAGTTGTACAAATTTAATTTTCCTATGTTTTAGTAGATAGATTATACTACCTTATGAAGGCATTTTATTTATTTTGAAATATTTTATTTTCCTCAATTACATGTAAAGAGCAATTTTTAACATTTTTTTTTAATTTTCCAAATTCTTTACCTCCCTTCCCTTCTTCTTCTTGAAAACACAAACCATTTGATGTGGCTTATACATATGCCTTCATCTGTAAGTCATTTTAAATGGAATTTCTCTTTCTATCTCTTCTTGCTGCATTTTGTTGAACATATATAGAAATTCTGATGATTTATATGGATTTATTTTATATCCTGCAATTTTATTGAAATTGTTATTTTAAATATTTTTAACTGACTCTAGAATTCTCTATGTAAACACTTATTTTTTGTTCAATTATTCAGTCATATCCAACACTTCATTATCCATAGATCATGGCATGTCAGGCCCTTCTATCCTCCACTATCTCTCAAAGTTTCTCTAAGTTCAGGTTTATTGTTTCCAAGATACTATCTATCTCATCCCCTGCTATCTTTTTCTCCTTTTGCCTTCAGTCTTTCCCAACATCAGCATCTTTTCCTATGAGTCTCATCATCTACAAAAAGAGATCATTTTGCTTTCTCTTTGTGAGTGCTTACTCCCTTATTTTTCTTATCTTATTTCCATAACTAAAATTTCTGTCATTACATAACAATAATGCACATCCTTACTCTAATCTTGATATTGTTGGAGAGATCATGAGTTTACCTTACGCAGGAGGCTTGCTCTTGATTTTAGGTCATGTTTTAAATGTCATCCCAGCAGGACTTCTATTCTTTGAAAAATAGAATAAGTCTTATGGTTTAGAGAATTAAAGTACTGATTTATTTTGTTTCCCTTTCTCTAGCACCAGTCAGTTTAAGCTTTCTGATCTCTGATCATTTTCTCTTCTAATTATCTTCTAATTTCTTTCTCTCTACTCAATCTTTTCCTCTTCCTTTTCTTCAACCCCTTGAATCTTTACAGCTACTTCTTTGGTTTGTACCCAATTAGGGTATCCTGGCAAAGAAACCACACTTTCCAGATTATATGATTTTGTGATGGATGATTAATTTTTCAGAAAAGAAAAACTGAAGTTCATAAACCCAAGGGCAAAGTAACTTGCCCAAGGTTACACAGATAGTAAGAAGCAAATATAAAGTTTAAATTCATCTTCTCCACTCTCAATTGTATCATCTTTCCACTGTCCCCACTCCAGCCATTTGTTGACCTTGGGTTGGTCCTTTTCTTCTCTGGCTTTCAGTTTCTTCAACTGTAGAATGAGTAGATTAGATTAGATTATCTAGATTCCAAATTTCCTTCTAACTCAAAAGTCTTGTCATTACATAGTTCAACCATGGGAATTGATATAAGGCAATAAATCAAATATTATACTTTTTAATTTTAATCTACATATATGAGTGAAATGACAGCATCATTTATCTGATGAATTTAATAAATCTTTAGCAACCAAGCTTCGGTGACTCACTATTGTCTCTAGAATAAAATACAGCCTCGTTGGTCTGACATTTCATAATCTGAGTTCAATCTATCTCTCTATACTATTTGAATATTACAGCCCTTTTGCAACATTTCAATCAAAATGACCTACTTACTCTTTTCTTTATATAATATTCCATCTCTCACTTCTGTGCCTTCCCATAGAAATCCTTCCATGCCTGAAGAGTCTTCCTTCCTCATCTTGGCTTTGCAGAGTTCCTAGCTTCCTTCCAGAATAGCTCAGATTCTACTTCCAAACCAAAAACACTTTCTTGACCTCCCTCTCAGTTGTTGCTAATTTCTTCCATTTTACTGAAATTCATTTCTTTTTTGCTTTATATTTATTCACAAGCATAAAGGAATATTTTTATTCCACTTTCTACAAGTAGAATAGAAACTTCTTGGGGATAATTTTTTTTGTTTGTCTCTTGTTCCCAGTACCTAGCATACTGACAAAGAGGAAAATTCTTGATGGTAGCTATAGATAATTTCAAGATCAACCCTCTTCAACTCCTACAACATCAAAACAAAACAAGCATTTTTCAGAAAAAATTGAGAAAACTTCCTTACATCCAATTTAAAAAATTTGCTTGTGTGACCCAACCCAGTTTTTTTCATATAATAAGATCAATTTTGACCTGCTCTATGTATAGAAATACTAAGTGCTTATTTGTGTTAAGACTTACTAATATAAATTATGCATACATGTGAATAAATAAGTTTACATAATGGCAATGTAAAATAAATCACACTTTAGCTATTTTTACCTAATTGTGTATGCAATGTTTTTCTTAGTCAATTTTGAATATCTTTCATATTCATGAAAATTCTATAAAACATATTTGCAAAATCATTTACTTTTCAGACACAGTAAAATGTATCATACTATACTTTTAGTGGTGCCATTTGCAGCACTATGTTTTTATTACCACCAGGGATTTCTTAATGATCACAGAAAAAGGAATGAAAGAAACATGATATTTAATTATTCCATTACTAAAGAATGTTTGCATCTAGCCAATGTAAATGTTTCTTGTAATGAGATGAGGAGTATTATGTAATGACTAAAACATGCATTTTATAAGACAAAAAGGGGACTCATCTCAATCTAGTATCATAGGTTGACAACTAGAAGATAATCTAGTGACCATCCAATAAAATCCCCTAATTAGAGAATGAGGATCTGAGTCCCAGAGATATTTTAGGTGTCAAAGTTAGGATTCAGAATCAAGTTGGCTGATTCCAAATTCACCAGATTTTCCATTGCTCCATGCTACTGAGACCAAAATATTATTATTACTTATAAAATCCCCAAGAAAATCTTTTACCTTAGGTTAATTATCAGACTAAATATTGCATTTTTCAAGACCAGTTGGTTTCTGCATCAGCAGTGGTCTAACAGGCAGAAATCTAAAACATAGAATCACATTTTATGGAATACATTATTTGCATATAGAACTGAGAACTTCACTCACAGCTTTTTGACAAGAGTGGTTCCTATGAAGTTCTTTCAATTATTTATCGAGTTAAAGAAAAGAATAATGGATCAGGAAATGTGTCTTTCTCTTGGAAAGAAATCCACCCATCCCTCTGCGGCAAGAACTACCTTGCTGCCTTCAGAAGTAACACATCTGTGAGCTGGAAAGCATCAAAATAGAGAAATGAAAATAACAGATGACATCTACTTAGCATTTTAAGGTTTGCAAAGAGTTTTGCATATATTATTTCTCCCAATCCTCCAAACAACCCTTTGAGGTAGAGATGGCAGTTATTACTATCAGCCCCATTTTACAGAAGAAGAAATTAAAGTTCAGAGAGTTTAAATAACTTCCCCATGGTCACTTAGCAAATATATTTTAAAGGTCAAATTGAGATCAGGTTTTCTTTCCTTTAAATATAATTTGTTTTCCATTGTACCTTAGTTATGTCACCTACCATTCTGTCATTCCTGGTCACATACAGTACATAGAAAAGTGAGGATTTGAAATTTATTTCACAATGAACTTAAACATGCATGTATTAAATGCCTATTTTTGTATTAAAAGCAGGTACTATGTGAGGTGACCTTGGTAATATCATCCACCAACCTATCATGACTAGTCACAAACAGCAAATAGAAAAGCTAGGATTTGAAACTTATTCCACATTGGATTTAAATTAAATGTACGTATGTTAAATGCCTATTTTTGTATTAAAAGGCTCCATGTGAAGTAGCTATAAGAATCCAAAGATGATCAAAACATGCTTCCCTTCCTCAAATAAGTTACAATCTATATAGTAAATACAGAAACACAAATAAGTATATAAAAATAGAATATGATTTTTACATGGGACAGGTTCCCCCAAAATACTATGGATTGGGAAAAAAAGAAGAAGCTACTTCTCACTTAGGAGGATAGGACCTGGAATTAAGAAGACCCAAGTTCAGATGCTTACTGACAGAGTGACCAGTGGCAAATCACTTAATCTCTGTCTTTATCACTTTCCTCAACCATCATATGAGGATAATAAGAGCACTTCAAATCATGTCTTACCTCCCAGGGTTGTTGTGAGGATCAAATGAGATATTTGTAAAGTACTTAATGCATTGATAGGGGTTTCATAAAAACTTCTTTCTTTCCCCAATCCTTTCCATGATTATGGAGATCAGAGAAGTGAATGACATTTGAACTCATCTTGAAGGGATGTGAATGATTTCAGTTGAGAAAGGCTTTCATTTTTTTCATTTCTCTTAGTACTCTTGCTTATTCAGAATGAATATTTTTCATTTGTTTCTTATCCCTTTTATTTAACAAGTCACTTTGACTTGTTAGATAACTGAGATGTCCTTTCTAGCTCTAATTCTTTGATATTATATTCCATCTTGCTATACCCTTATTTCTTCTGTCTACCTTTCAGAGCACAATTTGTAGAAAACTCCATTTTTATGTTCAATGATGAAAATGTTAAATATCCCCAGGTCCAGAACTGACCACTAAAAAACAGTTAGACCATTTGTTATATGTCCCCTGGTTGACATTGATTCATTGATAACCTCTTCCTGGGTCTGCCTTTCCAACAAATTGTGTACTTACCTAAGAACCATGTAGTTCAGACCTTATTTATTTCCTACTTAATTGATGAGTGTGTTGTTTGGTAGAGAATCAAAGCCCTTCCTAAAAGACACGATTGATTACATCTCTCACTTCTCTTTGGTCTACCACACTTGACCTGAGTAGTTTATTCCAGTCTGAGAAGCCTTGTTCTTGTTAGGAACAGGCTGTTTTTTTCTTTTCAAGGCATTTTTTTCAACTCCATGTTTTGATTCCCTTCATTTTAAGGGGCATTCTTAAGCATGTTTGACTTTGTTAGGCAATCAAAAGAAACACTGAAACTTCATTCTTGAACTCATGGGAAATAATGTGCTAGAATGATAGGTACATTTTACTTTCCTTTGAAGGAGGGAAGAGCTGTTAGTAACTGCTATGTTTTTATTAAAGTGAAACAAAAACAAATATAAACAAAAAACATGTAGTTCATCTAGCAAGATTTCTACTTACTAAGTTGAGCAATGATAGTTTTAAAACTGACTCTCAATTTGTATCTGTGCTACTCATAGCTTTCTTTCCTTCTGATTTATGGCTTTTGAAGTTGCTATGTGGGGCTGACACAAAACAACAGCAACAAAAGCCTGAACTGGGCCATGGATAGTATTAGAGAGTTTCTTTGGTTTCTCCAAACACTGTGTCAGAGGAAGTATTTAAACTGAGTTTTTCTGACTCCAAGTGCATCCTACAGTCAACTATGTCATTATCCCTCTAATGGAAAAAGTCTTGTGCTGGTAAATGGTTACCAGCTTTTTGAAAAGCATAACTCCTTTTAAGTATGATCTTTATTATTTAGGTTTAAACTGCATTTTCTCCATCACTTTCTTAAGTCTAAAAATAACAAAACAATGAATTAAGCCTTCTTTTGCAGTGTTTGGAGCATGTAAATGCTGACAGTGAAAATCAACTCCTGAGAGCTGGATAATTTAGTTCCAACACAGTCCTGAGTTATCAATGCTACACACATTTTTGCTAAGTGCATGTAATGTGCTCATTCAATTGATGCTGTAACTATGATATTTAGATTTTAAATATATATATATATATATATATATATATATATATATATTACATTGATCATTGGTGGAGTTATAAATGTCAGAACCTAGAACAAGTTGAAATTGATATTTGTTTTTATTTTTCATGGGATTTGAGATTTCAACATTTTTACTGTTGTTCAATCACCCATTGTGACCTCATAAACTATAGAATGTCAATGATCTTCACAGGATTTTCTTGACAAAGATACTGAAATGATTTGCCCAGGGTTGCACAACCAAGTCTCTAAGGTTGGATTTAAACTCAGGTCTTCCTGACCTTAGTATTCTTTTCATTGAGTTATTTAGCTGCCTGAACCTGTGGGCAACTTCTAGTTAGCAATTTCCTCTATCAATACAGATATATATACATATATATATATATATATATATATATATATATGTATGTGTGTGTGTGTGTGTGTGTGTGTGTGTGTGTGTATATATATATATATATATATATATATGTCTTATTTGCAATCTTAGAAAGTTACTTAAGGCATTGAAAGGATAAGTGACTTTTCCCAGGTCATACAGACAATAACTGCCAGAGAAGGGACTTGAAAACAGGTGTTCCTGACTCTCAGACCAGCTCACTATGTCATGACAGCTATCATAATATTGATTGAAAGGATGGGGAGTAAAGAGGTCATCTGTATGTATAGGAGCCCAAAATAACCAGGCTGACATTTTATATTTTCCTTAAGAACAACATGATAATGTGATTATTTCCAAAAATCAATGGGGGATTTCATCAACCTATTAAAAATGTCTTTTGAGCTTCAGCTGACATACTTAATCTATTCTCAGACTTCAGAATAGCTTTAAGTATATCAAATAGTTTAAAAAAAATAGAGTCCTTTTGCCAAATCATCACTTTCTTCCTCTTGTAACATGAACAGGTCATGTACACATTACTTCAGCACCAAAATCTTCCAGAGTAATAAATTAATTTAATTACTATTTTGTGGAGAATGAAGAGCCATGGGAAGTCTCATTTAAAGTCTAGCTCCTTTTAAGAAAATGCTTAAATTATCTGAGCATGGAAAGAAATTCCCTATAAATTAGAAAAATGACCCATATCCATGTAGAACATCTCTTTTTATTGTAGCTGTAGGTAGATATTGCTGTACCCATTCTGTTTTCACCCTAAAGTCAAAGCATTAAAGCAAGGTGGAGTTGTCACTCCTTAACTGGGATGATTTCTTAGGAAAAGAATTGTCAAACATAGAAGAGTGGTTAGAGTGCCAGAGACAGGAAAAGAGTAAATAGACAGACTGATCTCTGAGTTTGAATCTCACCTCAGATACTAACTGTGTAATCTTGGACAAGTAACTTAACCTTGCTTGCCTCAGTTTCCTCATCTGTGAAATGAGTTGGAGAAGAAAAGGGCAAACCACTCCAGTAGCCAAGGTAACATCATTTGAGGTCATGAAGAGTTGCCCATGACTGAACAATCACAATAGCAAGACCAGACCATTATATAAATGCAATATATTCCATAATCCATTCTCTAGGTCCAGATATTAAAATTAAGAAAAATAATGATATATCTGAGCATGGTTTTTCACATTCTTTGTTCTGATATCTGCTAAATGTAGGCTCTAAAGCAATGTAAATACTTTAGAGTCATGAATCAACTTCATATGGAAATCAGTATGTTTATACAATATGGTGTCAACACAAGGGGAAGAGACCCAAGACTAGACATTGATACTTCACATCCCTAAATATATGCTCAACATATTCTCCTTGCCAGGTTTAGGTCAGACTGCAAATACTCCCAAACCACCTATGTCATGTGCCTAAACTCTAAGCTTCTATTAACTTCAGCTTAAGATATATTAATGTTATTCCAGCTTCTATATGAGAACTTTCTTGAGTCTATCAAATGCTAGCTAATGCCCTCTCTGCCAAGCTACTTGACATTTTACTTTACTTTGGTTGTTGTTCAGTCATTTCAATCATGTCTAACTCTCTGTGATTTCAGCTTTGTTTGTTTGGTTTTGCTTTTTTTTGGCAAAGATATTAGTATGGTTTGCCATTTCCTTCTTCAACTATATTGCAGATAAGGAAACTGAAGTAAATAGAGTTAAGTGACTTGCCTAGGGTTACTACAGCTAGTGAGAGTTTAAGACCAAATTTGAATCCAAGGCCTTCTGACCTCAGGGCCACTGTGTCAACAACGTTGTCATTATTCTGTATAACTTTATACGTGAACTTGTGTCTCCCTTCAATAGAGTGTAAGCTTTTTGAGAGAAGGAATTATTTTATTCTTTATACTTGTACACTCTGGTATATTATATGCCTGATAATATTTTTTTTATTTTGGGGGGGTTTTTTGGGGGTTTTTTGCCTGATAATATTTGCCTAAAAATACTTGTTGATCAATTAATTAATTGATGATACCTATCTCCTAGCTCTTGTAGAGCTCAGTGTTTTGCAAACCTTAAATTGACATATAAATTTTAGTTGCTAATATGCAAATACATGTAGTATGGTAAGGTAGGAAGATGGGGAATGCAATGTGAACAGAGTCAGCCTCAGAATCAGTAAGACCTGGGTTCATATCCTGCCCCCAATATATTCTGGCAATTTATTTCTGGACAAGGTATTTAACTTTTCACTCTCAAAATGGTGATGTCTAGTCTAATTCATGAATTGGATTTAAGTGAGGCAGAGTTACCAACAAAGTTATAAGATTCACTCTCTCTTCCAGAGTCATTGAAGTTCAATGACAAAATAAAATTCAAGAAAACTGGAGATGGCCTGAGATGCAGTTGATGACATTGGTGCCTTTTATGTCTGGACACACTCTAAGATAAATGATAGATAATGGATATACAGATAGACAGACAGACAGACAGATAGATATAGATAGACAGACAGACAGACAGACAGACAGACGGATGGACGGACAGACAGACAGATAGATAGATAGATAGATAGATAGATAGATAGATAGATAGATAGATAGATGGATAGATGGTAGCTGGCTGGCTGGCTGGATGATTAGGTAGATAGATAGATAATAGCACATTTAAGAAGTGCTTATCTTACATCAGGCATGTTATTTAGCTCTAAGCATACAACTACAAGCAAATCAAGAGTCATTTTTTTTCTACAATATCTGGCCAAAACAACGTTTATAAATGACACATTTTGAATCTGATGATATCAAGATTAACAAATTAATTGACAAAGTATGTATTAAGTACTTTCTTATGCCATGTAGCTTGAAGTCATAGATAGACAGCTGCTCCAAGATTTAGGAGGATTTTTAGTTCTAATATACTAGCTCTGTGACTTTGGAAAAAATAATTTCATATCTCAATTCCCCAGGAAACTCTCTAAGATTCTAAGTTGCAGAACACATGTGGATATAATTGATAGGGAAAGTTTCCTCCCCCAGGGGTTTCAGATACCAATTAAATACAGATCTGGTAAAAAAAACCCCGACAGAACCAGTACCAAAACCAACTGATGAAAAAAATCTCAATTTTTCCAGGTCCTGCATCAGGTACTGGAAGAGAGAGAGACAGAGATTGTATTTGCCCTCAAGGGACTTGGATACAAAGCAATATCAAGAACAAATGACTCATAGAAGTAACAATATTAAAAACTCTATTCAACTGATATAAAATGAATTTTCTTAACATCATTTTTTTGTATCATGGGAGGGAAATGAAGTCAAAATATAAAGTTTAAAAAGTATTGTCTGGCACAATTTTAGTGTTATAATTCTCACACACACACACACCTATGTTCTGCACATTTATTTAAGAAAGATAAACTTATATTATTCCCATTGTAAATAAAGTAAAATAATAACATTAGAATTTAATATCGAATTTTAGTCTCCAATCAGTATTCAATTGAGAAATAAGAAAGCTCTGACACAATGATATCGACAAAGCCTTTTCTATTGTCAGTTTATCACATTCTTTATCTCTTCTTTCTCTCTACGTATATATATATATATATATATTTAAAATATCTCTCTGTAATTCTCTCATTTACTTAAAAGATTTCTCTCTCCTCTCTCTGTCTCTGTATCTCTCATTTATTTAAAAAATATTTTGTATTAACATCATCTTTTTATATTTATATATAAATTGTATCCCTTAACAAAATGTAAATTCCTTGAAAGCAGGAATTTTGTTGTTGGTTTTTTTTCCCTTTGTCTTCAGACCTACAATTTATGATAGTGTCTAACACATAGTATGTGCTGGTATACTCTGAAGATCTCTCTTAAGACTTTTGAATTGATTGTGCATCATGGGTGATAGTGGCACAGGATTACCCATCAGCATGGCATGTCATCATCAGAAGGTTCTGTGCTTTAATGAATGAGGCAGAATTGAAGAAGCTCAATGGAAACGTGAGATACATTAGTTTAGAGCAGGTACCCCAGGTTTCACATGGGTTATTTGTGCCCGACTGTGGTACACCATTCTGAACTCATATTGGTCTGATCAGTCACAGTTGGATACATTATAACTTGTCTTTTACATAGTGATGTCATTTTGGTCTTCTTTGATAATCAAGGACGAGAACTAACCAACACACTGGTCGAATTGAATTGAAAATTCAGTTTTGTAATATCCTTGGGCACTGTATTTTTATAGTCAAAAGTGTGAAAACAAACTGGAAAACAGAACACTTTAAAAACAACAACAGAGTTTTGAGTCTGAAAAGCTTTCCAGAATTGGAAGGTGCCGTATTCATATGACTCAGTTCTAACAAGGGAAGATGATATCTTGGGTCCGAAGGGACGTTTCAGTTTTCATCTCTATTTCTACTTTGGCTCAAGACCCAGTTGTAAAGTATTAACAAGTGCAATTGGAAATGATTTTTTATGGCATTTGATGCTTGTCCAAAGAAACTGGACCAAAAAACAATTAAGTCCCTGGTAATAATCCTCAGATGCCAACAGGTTGATATCTTAAAATCATTGGGCAGTAGGCAACTTCCCCCTATCAATCTTATGCCTCCTAAATCCCTCTTTTAATCTGGCTTTTTGCAAAGCTGTTTTCAGTTTCTGCCCAAATCATTTCACAGAATTCTATGGTTAACTCTCCACACATCACAGCTGATACATCTTGACAGACATAAACTAGAATTAAAGTGAAATACATACACTGTTTAAAAGAAAATCATCTATGTCATGAATAAGAAAAACAAAACAGATGGAATTGTGTCTCTGGTCATGCATCAGAAGACTTTCAGACTCTCCTAATGTAGACTAATTTAATAAAGAAAAATCTTTCAATATTCCAAATGCAATAAAGTGAAAAATGTGATTCTGTAACTATGTTGGAATTTGGTATTGATGGCTGAAAAACTAAGGAATGTCCCAATGTGATGACTTTGACATTTATGAGGAATATATACATTGAGGGGGTGTAATTGAGCTATGATGGACACCAATTGTATTGCCACCAAACTAATGGGGTGCTTTTAGATTAGCATCTCCAATGCTGTGCAATGCGAGTGAATAGAATTATCAGACAAAAGAAAGAAGGAAGAAGGAAGAAAGAGAAAGAGGAAAGCTAAGACTTGAATGATAATTACTCACATTTGTATAGTTCATCATACTTGCCAAGTGTAAAACACATTGTCTTATTTAATCCTCATGATGATCATTTGAAATAAGTATTAAATATGTTATTATTAATCATATTTAATGGATGAAAAAACTTAGGCAACAGATGTTAAAGTGACTTGCTGATTATCACACAACTAATAAACAACACAAGCAGTATTTGAACCCAATTCTCTAGGATTTGAAATCTCTCTACCACAACATAATCAGATCAAATTTTCTTATCATTGCATCTTCACTAAATGTTTAGTTTCTCAGAAGCCATTTTAACCTAATAATGTTTCACAGGCTGTTTCTTTTGAATGCCTTGAAAGAGAAGTTAGTTGAATAGAATGATTCGCTTAGAATTGCTTAGAGACATTGGAAATGCCAACATTTAGGGGAAAAAATGGACAAACGAAAAATGATTCTGGTTACTTTTTTTTGGGGGGGGATTTCCAACTTCCCACTAGCAGAAAGAGATAATCATTTCAAGACTGAAAAGGCAACTGTTTTTCCATCTGAGGAAGAGGAGGGAGAGGAAGGGAAGGCTTTATGTATTGAATAAGCATGTGTCATCATTATTTCCTGCAGGCAAGTGGAAAAAAATTAGACTGGTTTATGTTGAGGCCATGATGGAATCTACCACTGGTTACAGTTGATTAAACAAGAGTGAGTCAATGCTGAGCTTCACATAGGAATTTACTTGCCCTTAATTTGTAAGGGTGTGTGGCCCATAATGAATGAATGCTGCATAAGGTGGAGGTCCCCTGCTTGGGGAGATAAAGGCTCAGTAAGAAATGGTGTTATGATGTCACTTTACCTCTGCAGAATTTCTTCTTCCTCCTCCTTTCCTTCTGATAATGAATGGGATGATATTAAGCACTCTATCATAGGCAGTTTTAGTTCTGTGTAAGGAAACTCAGGACTGTTTTCAGGGTCTAGGAAGACAGCATCTCAGATGCCAAATGTCCTTGGGGACCTTCATTACTAGAGGTGGGAACTTTGCCAGAGCTTGCAACACAGCTTTATAAAAATAGACAAGATAAATGGACTTTTAGTGCAGTATTGTGCCAGACTTTTAATTTTCAGGAAATTATTTTTTTTAACCTAGCTGAGAGTCAAGTCAATTTGTGAATTAGTTGAAGGGGGGGGGGGGGGGGGAAGAAACCATCTGACATTTTAAACCAGAGAAGCCTGCCACAGAAAACAGATTTCTCTTGGCAATCAAGATAACTTAACAACCATAAACACATTGTCAGAGGGAAAAATTACATTTTGCTCAAACACAGATCATATACAGATGACTGATTTTTCTTTTAAGTTCAAGCACAGAAAAACTGTTTATATATTTCAACTCCTGACCCAGGCTGGTATAACAATCTGAGAGTTCTGAAGAAGGATGTCTAAAGAACTTTCAGATCTTTCTTGGCAAGAAGCTAGAGAAGAGCAATCTCAGTATGTATAAACAATCTAGAATGTTGATAATCAGAATGAAATTGTTGCTGCAGATAATTTGCGGTGTTTTGCCCACATTTTATTGAAGTACATAAATTAACATATGAAAAATGGGGGGTTGCTTTCCCTGAGTTATTCATAATATTGCGGTATGTGTGCATTTGTTTATGTGAGTATCTGTTCATGGGGCAAGATATGTCTTTGCTGATAGCAACATGTTTTATTAAATGACTTCACAAGCTAATATATCATTAAGCTGGCAAAAGAATCTTTGTCGTCTTGGACACTTGGCGGATTATCACTCAAAACACAAAAAGAAATGGTAGTGTGAGGAATTTATTTATATTTTTTTTATATTTCTATAGTGAAAGGTAAATTAATGCATGATGGTGAGCAGTTTAGTGGCCCAGTGGATAGAGTGCCAGACCTGGAATCATCACAGGGGGTGTATGGGTTAATATTAAATTATCTAATTATCTAATTATCTAATATTCAGTTATCTAATTGCATTAGGTTAAGATCTCTAGGTCACTCTTGACTGTTTGAGAACAGGTCTTGGGGTCTTGGGTTTGCCATCTCTGGAATGGGATTAGGAAAAATTCTCTCAATTTTGTGATTGGCTGGGTCATTTCCCCCTTTGTAATGGATTGCCTAAGGGCACCCCTCCACATCCTGTGAAGACCAAGACCCTTCATGCCTCATACTTCCTTGCTTTCTCCCTCCCTCTTTTCCCCCTCCCTTTGTACCTTTCTTCATCCCTCCCTCCCTTGTCCATTCCTTCCTTCCTTCCTTCCTTCCTTCCTTCCTTCCTTCCTTCCTTCCTTCCTTCCTTCCTTCCTTCCTTCCTTCCTTCCTTCCTTCCTTCCTTCCTTCCTTCCTTCCTTCCTTCCTTCCTTCCTTCCTTTTCTAACCTTCCTTCCATCCTTCCTCCCTCCCTTATGCCCTTCCTTCCTTCCTTCCTTCCTTCCTTCCTTCCTTCCTTCCTTCCTTCCTTCCTTCCTTCCCTTGGGGTTAGTTAACATTAATTAGTACTTAGACCAGTCATCATAGGTTCTTGATTTTTCTCTGGCTCCATTTAGCAGCACATGAATAGGAGCAAAGGAAGCAAATGGTGCTTATATTATAGGATATGAGTTTGGTGAGGTGGGATGGGTGATAGAACAGGGGCACAAAGAATTATAGGATAGAGATTAATATGTTATTTCATTGAGAGATAGGGAATATGTGTATACATACATCTCAAGCATACACTAATATACAGAGAGCTAGAGCTAGAGGACAGACACACATACACACATAGACATAGATTTAGAGAGACATACATAGACAAACATAGGGACAGAGAGAGAGAGGTTAGACAGAGGGAGACAGAAACTGAGACAGAAATACAGTGAGATAGAATGAGAGAGAGAGAGACAGACAGACAGACAGACAGACAGAGATGAGTGGTCAATTTAGGGAAGATAGTCTGGGAAAGAACCAAGAAGTGGTGGAACAGAGCTGTAGCGAGGATGAAGAACAGTGTTCATGTTCATAAGACATAGATAAATATGAAATATAAAAGATTATGATCAGATAAAGGGGTTTCAGAGTTATTCTTTCAGTTGGGAAGATTTTTGCAATCAAAAATAAAACTTTGCATCATCTCTTTAATTTTATTTTATTGATTTCAGTCTACTCTATAAACTTGTCAATACCATTTTGGTCCTTATTCTGTCATCCTATAGCATAATATATCTAACATAAGATGCATATATTTCATGTAATTTGTGACTTTCAGATGTGTGTGTCTATCCATATATGTGTGTGTGTGTCACTTAAGTGTGACTTAAAAGTGTCACAAAGTAGCAGTGTGATTCCCTTGGGCTTTGTCTTTTTTACTTTTTTAAAATTAGGATACGATCTTGCATTTTTAAAGGGAGCTAGATATGTGGATCATAGTTCATTCACAGATATGCTATTTCTCTGAGCAATCTTGTGAAGTAGATAGGGCAAACATTATAATGACCATTTTACAGATGTGAAAAAAAGAACCATAAGAGGTCTCGTTTCTGCACTCAAGTCATAGAACAATTCAATGCTAGAACTGAGCTAAGACCAAATTTCTGGAGTCTTTGTCTAGTGGTTTTCTTGCCATACCATGCTGTCCCCCTAAACACTTGGTAGGGGAGATCAGAGAATTAATAAAATAGGGAGCCCTTATAATAACAGTAGAAAGAGGGAAGATTTGATCATTTTACGCAGTAGTTTGAACACTATCACATCTGTAGAAAACAGATTTATGCATAACATTTTGTTGTTATCTGAACTGGTTTTATATAGAGGCACAAAATTGAGATGATTCTTAAATCACTTTGTTTTGTTTTTGTTTTTATTTTTTGTTTTGTTTTCTTCTTTAGAGATGGGAATTTCCTTTTCTTTAAATCATTCCATGAATTCCAATATTCTGAGCACATTCTGGTGCTTTCCTTTACACTAGAATGCTTCACTGTGAAATATGGATGATTTCCTTTTGATTGTTTATTGATATTAGAACCAAGCACATCAGAATAGGCCATGGTGCAGTTAGTACAGCTCAAATTTCATAGGGGAAAACCAGGCTATTACCAAGGAAAATGAGACTGAATAGAACCAAGAGAGAACACATACATTATAGAGGCCATGGACTTGACTTTGGTGGAATGTCTGGAAAAGACAACCTATCCAGCCTTTGGAAGATTTAATTTCGATGGTTCCATAGACTTTTCCTCCTCCCATTAGTCTATGTCAAAAGTCCGGGCTCTTAGAAGTCCTAGAGATTAGAAATAGAAAAGACCTATGAGGTCACCTAGTTCATCATTCTGTCAGAACAGGGCCACCCTCTGCTGTTTGGTCCATTCCCATTTTAAATGACTTTGTTGTGAAGAGTGAAGGAGCAAGGAATTGAAGGGAGGGAAAATAACCTGAAAGAAAATATTTTTCATCTAAACATGTCAAAAATTTTGAATACTACCTTTTGTCTTTCATCCCTATGGCACCAGCAAAAACCTAGAAGGTCAGGTTTCTGTCAACAGGTATACCTTTTGCCATGCTAACTGATGCACCTCTGAAATTCTCCTTCAGTTTATACTAGCTCCAAGTAGTCACATGGGACAGTAAGGGCTTAAAATATTAAATTATAGTAGGAAAAAAAAGCTACAGTGGATAAATGCAAAATGCATCTTTTCTTTGAACTCCTTTTGAGATCACCCATCCTGATTCCCAGAGACTTCTAGGATTAAATAGTGAGTTCTGATTGAAAGTTGACCAATAGAAATAACACTGACATGAGAGTTTAGGAGATCCAGATAGTAGAAGTATTGGTTCCACCTCTTCCTTAATGAGGATTCTTGGGAAAATAGCATGATTTCTTGGAATCTCAATTTCCTTTTTTAAAAATAGGGAAATTATAATTTTTGATTCCTTTCATCAATAGTATAGATTGCTGAAGGGGTATTAATAGTTTCTGGTGATTGTTAAGGAGTAATTTGGAATAAGATTCTAGAGACTTAAAAGGTACTGCAGAGACAAGATAAAAACATGATACACTACAGACCATAGGATTGTTTTCTCCCTTGGGAAACCAAGAACCTAGAGAACTTCAGCCACCAGCTGAAGAAACAAAATCAAAGAGAGGGGAAAAAACCCCACAAAAATAACTGAAGCCATTAAAAAAAAGCAATGAATAAAAGAGGAAAAGGTATAAGAGTTGCTCCAGCATCTAGTAATGTTCATGATTTTTTAGGAGGTGCAGAAAGGATAGAGGCATGCTATCCAGAAAACTCAAGTGCTGAGAGGGAAAAAATATATATCTTAGAGCCTAGAAAAGGAAATCATTTTTTAAACTAGATTTCTCTGATTTCTCATCATTTTTTTTTTTTTTGCCCTTTAACCTAAGATTTCGTGTTAGCATCGGACAGGGAACCAAATGAAGTGATATCTGGTGTATTATTCTATCATCACCATCACCTGCTCTTCCACACAATGAGGTTACTAATTGTCTGATAAAACATTAATGTCCCTAAGATTTAAGTTAGTTAAACAGTCCCAGGTCTGTATGACACTTTTCTGTTTGTCTCAATAATATTCAATGGAGCTGATTTGATGAGAACAATAGATAAGGTGTCAATACCATTTGAAAATTGATATACCACTTTCAAGTGAAGAAAATAAAACACCTGAGGTCAAATACCATTTGGGAGATAAGGAGTTCAGGAATACTGGGGTATTCCAAGGCACCTTTGGAAAATGGCAACCTGGTAAACAAGACTTGTTTGTTGAAGTGAAGTCTGAAGTCAAAGAGACTTCCTGTTCCTGCAGAAATTAAAGAGCAAATGCACCATTTGGTGGAATTGTGATACCTACATGGAGCGTATTACCATGATGAGATGACTTGGAACCAGTAGGAGTGTAAATGATGGGATGTATGTGATGATTTTTGTGGATATTATTGGAGACATAATAGATAGGAGGTGGTACTAACAGACAGGAGACAGAGAAAGACCTTTTATAGGAAGTGACTTTTAAAGAAATCTATGGTTTCTAAGAAGTTGAATTCTAGAAATGGGCAATAGTATGTGTAAATGTGCGGAGCCAAGAAAATGTTATAGTTTCATTTATTTATTCATATATATATATATATATGTTTAGTTTTTGCAAGGCAATAGGGTTAAGTGGCTTGCCCAAGGCCACACAGCTAGGTAATTATTAAGTATCTGAGGCTGGATTTGAACTCAGGTCCTCCTGACTCTGGGGCCAGTACTCTATCCATTGAGCCACCTAGCTGCCCCTCATGTGTATATTTTTGTATCTAATTATTTATCCATTGAAAGTTTTAAGACTGTCCTTAACCATGATTTTATTAATTATATTTTATTTATATTTATTCTTGTATATTTTAATGATACTGATATTTAAAATATGATTCTAAATGTAAATGTACAAATTTATGCAAACATACATATACATGGATACAAATATACATTATATGAATGTATAAACATAAAAAAAGCATAAAAATAGCAGAGTGGATAGATAACTAGATTATAAACCAGGAATCAGCAGCTCAAGACATGCTTCTGAAACATATTTTCTATGTGACCCTGCACAAATAACTTACTCTAGAAAACTCCAGAATATTTTAAGTTACAGATCAGGAATCTTCCTTATGTCCCAAGTGATATTTTACCACGTAGTAGTTTATTTTCTTCACTTGAAGGTGGCATATCAACTCTCAAAGGGTATTGACACTTCATTTCTTCTTCTAATCATATCTACTCAATTAAATCAAATAAGTAATGACTTTTGGGACACCATATACCATTCATTGTCCTTTGACCCAAGATTTAACATGGGTTTAGCAATAAAAGATGATACAGAGAACAGAATGAAATGATTTGTGATGTGTTATTATTCTATTGTCACCATCACCTGCTCTTTCACCCAACAAGGTTTCTAATTATCTGATAAAAAATTAACATCCTAAGAATTATGTTAATTAAGCAGTCCCAGGTCTGCATGTCATTCTTCAACCTGTCTTGGAGATGATCAATTGAGTGGATATGATGAGGACAATAGGTGAGGTGTCAATAGTCTTTGGGATTTGATATGCCACCTTCAAGTGAAGAAAATAAACCACAATGTGGTAAAATATTAATATGCTTTTAAATTTTGATTTTCTTATTTTCTGGTAACATTGTTATTTTTTACTTATGATAGGGAGTTGATAACTGGAGGGGGTTGGGCTCGAGATCAGGAAGACCTTAGTTCAAATCTGGCCTTAGACACTTATTAGCTGTGTGACCTCCAGCAAGTCACCTCTGTTTGCCTCACTCTGAATCAGCTATACGATGGGGAAAATAAAAGGATCTACCTCACAGGCCTTTTGTGGGGATTAAATGACATGAAAAACAAAAGAGTTTAACATAATGTATGTAACATAGGAGCCATTATAAAAGATATTATTATCTTCCCATCATTATTATGTCTGTAAATTTATAAAATATGGCTGATCCATCTTTGTATATACATATATCTTATCATTGTTACGCATCTAACATTCAATAATTAAATTTATTGAAAACATTTTTTCAGTTGCTTCTTAGTAGTTATGATACCTACATTTGCCTGGTCATTTTATTTTCTTAGTGAAAATATCTTTGGAATTGGGAGATGGAGAGTGGGGATTAGTGTTGGTAGCATGTATGTGGTATTCCAGAATGTCTTTCAATGAGAAATCAAAGCTGAGTCCTTCCAGAAGAAAAAGGTTTGCACAATGGCTAATCTTTGGGTATTATCTCTAAAGATAGCTTCAGTTTGGGCTGAGGACAGTGTGCATTTTGTTTCAGAATAAATCTGTGGTGTAGTGGGGGGGGCAGGAGCACCTCCAATTTTAACCAACTCTGCTGAAATTAGTTTGGTATGCAGCCTGCTCAGATGGTTCAGGTGCAAGAAGCTGGAACACAATGGAGATGATTGTCGAAAGAGGGGATGGGGCAACCTTTGTGAAGAGGAGATCATTTGCCCTCAGGCAACTGAGGATAATTCCAGGGGATAAGGAAGTGGATGCAGCATCACATGTCCCAGACTCCAAACAAGTTTGAACAAAACAAGACAGAAGAGTCACTAGTTTCAGATAATGAATGGAGCTCAGGAAGAGGCAAGAAGGAAAGGAGGGGGAGACTTTAAAGTGACAGCTGCTGAAGGAATGAGGAAACACAGAAAGGATCAAAGAAAGAAGGAAAGAGGATAAGAGTCATGGAAAATAAGATTTGTCCCTCCACTTATCAAAAGAGCAGGACACAATTGACACATAATGGATAAAAGATTGATGAAGACAGCTGCTCAATGGAAGCATTCTGAGTGTTGATTATAAGCCTTATGAGGGTTAGTTAGATAATACCCGGGACATTTCTTGTGTAACTTGAGTCTAGAAGTGCTCTATAGTAATGACTCAATCAATATATGTTTAGGGCATCTAAATAGTGTAATGGGTTAAGATTGTCTTTGGAGTCTGGTAGAAGTGAGTTAGAATCCTACTTCAGAAAATTAATAGTTTGTTGTTTTATAAACATCTTAATTTTTTAATCCTTTTTTTACAGTCTAAATCACTTTTGATTAAGAAAACAGTAAAAAGTTAGTAGCTGCCACAAGTTAACACCAGGAAGTGACCTCTGCCAGTTTCCCAAAGACCTCTGCTTTGGGGTGTTGGAAATTGGAAATGCTCTGGGTCTCTGCTGACCCTGATTGGAATGAATCATGGAAAATTTAATCCAAAAGGCTCTGAAAAATCACTTAACCTCCCAACCTCAGTTTTCTTATCTGTAAAATGTGGCTAATAGTTACAAAAGCTGTCATGATGATCAAAGGGCTTTGTAAAGTATTTTGCAAAATTTGAATGCTATACTAGTTACTGTTATGGTTAGTTAAGTGATAGGAGTATTGGCAATTAATTAAACTTCTCTTATACTTTAGGTTTTACAGTCAATAGGATAAATGATCACTTCCCATCAAATGGGACAAAAAGAGAAACAAGAATGTGTGTTTGTGGGGTGGGAGATCTTTAATACAGTCAAATCAGGGCTCTTGGAGAGACAGAGACAGAGAGATTTAGATAGAGGGAGACACAGAAACACAGAGATACACAGAAACAGAGAGGGAGAAACAAAGTCAGAGAGAAAGAGACAGAGGGACAGAGACGAGAGAGAGAGAGAGAGAGAGAGAGAGAGAGAGAGAGAGAGAGAGAGGAGAGAAAGAGACTAAGAGAGAGACACAATACACACACACACACACAGAGAAAGAGAGAGAGAGAGAGAGAGAGAGAGAGACAGAGACAGAGAGAGAGAGACAGAGAGAGAGAGCATGAGAGAGACAGACAGATTTAGATAGAGGGAGACACATAGAAACACAGAGATACACAGAAACAGAGAAGGAGAAACAAAGTCAGAGAGAAAGAGACAGAGGGACAGAGATGAGAGAGAGAGAGAGGAGAGAAAGAGACTAAGAGAGAGACACAATACACACACACAGAGAAAGAGAGAGAGAGAGAGACAGAGAGAGAGAGAGACAGAGACAGAGAGAGAGAGAGAGAGAGAGAGAGAGAGAGAGACAGAGAGAGAGACAGAGAGAGAGCATGAGAGAGACAGACAGAGAGATTTAGATAGAGGGAGACACAGAAACACAGAGATACACAGAAACAGAGAGGGAGAAACAAAGTCAGAGAGAAAGAGACAGAGGGACAGAGACGAGAGAGAGAGAGAGAGAGAGAGAGAGAGAGAGAAGAGAAAGAGACTAAGAGAGAGACACAACACACACACAGAGAAAGAGAGAGAGACAGAGAGAGAGAGAGAGAGAGAGAGAGAGAGAGAGAGAGAGAGAGAGAGAGACAGAAAATCACACCCCAAAAGACAGACAGTCAGACAGACAGACACATACACACACACACACACACACACACACACACACACACACACACGCACGCACACACACGCAGAGATAAGTCAAGAAGTGGAGACTGATAGAGACAGAAAAAGAGTCAGAAAGAGAAAGATCAGCCTAGACAGAAAGATAGATTGAGGCAGAAATAGAGACAGACAAATAGACATACATAGATAGAGACAAAAGGTGGAGGGAAAAGAAATAGAGGCAATAGAAACAGAGATTAGGGGAAAAAACCCAACCACAATAACAGTATTGATTCTGGTATTTTTCAAAGGTTCCCAACAGTTAGTTGATACTGAGAAGGCCAATTGAGTCTCTAAAGGTGCCAGTGCCCCACACCCACAAATTCTAAGAGGATGAAAACAATCTGAGTGGATTTCTTTTTAGCTACTGACACCTAATCAAAGCACAATTAAGGAGGAAAATATAGAGACCCAGAAAACTGCTTTTAGAAATGTGAAAAGGGAAAGTCTTGATAGAGTTTTAATTTAATTTTTTTCTCTCAGAAAACAGACTTTAATAAGTGGAGGCATTCAAAGCTCCAAGGAGCTGGGCTTATCATGAGCTGGTCTTTTATACACCAGAGGAAGAAAATCACATGTTGGGCTTCCTACTTAGTAAACGGAGATGTGTAACACCCATTAAATTTGAGGAAGTAGCTGAATTATGCTAGCTAACCAAAGGAGAAGAAAGAAGAGATGGATTGTTCTTAATACGAGTGGCCTTCCTGAGGGAGCAGAAAGGAAAGAGCTATTTGAAGGGAATCAGTCCCTTCCCACCTTTGAAAGCTAAAAGGAGGTAAGTGATAGAAAATCACCTGGGAAGCAAAATACTTAGATACTTTATACAAAGTGACTAGTGGTTAAACATCCCTTCCTCCTACTCCTTTCAGATTCTGAGTTCACATGGACTTGGTCTAATCCTCAGCATCTGATCCACAGAGGGTAATTTTTCTCTATCTCATTGCTGTGATTTGGAATTTTCCAGCAAGCCTCCTAAGATAAAGTTTAAGCATAGCTTGTATCTAGTGTTTCCCAAATTAATGCTCTCATTCCTATAGGACTATAGGGCTAAAATCCTACTCTGATACCTCAATCATGTGAAGATGATCCTGGGTTCTCAAAGGTTATGCTAGAGAAATACAAATCTGGGGGTGGGGTGGTGAGGAAAGAGCAGTGTCTGCCAAGCTAGAAAAGTTTTCTGTATGGATCCAGAGAAAAATGTTTCATTATAAAAGAGTGGCTGATATAAAGAAATATAAAACAATCTCTTCCCTCAAAGAGCTTATAATTTAGCTGTGAAGACAAGCTAAGGACATGCAAAAAGATGGCTAAATGATGTAGAAAACTAGACTTAAAGTCAAGAAGAGTTGGGTGAAAATCCTGTATGAGACACAGATTTCTAAGAGTCAATTTCTTTGACCTCAATTTCTTCATGTGTAAAAATAGAGATAATAATATGTCTCAGGGTAATGATGAGGATAAATAACATATGTAATGTATTTTGCAAGCCACAAAAGGCTAGATCAATGGAAATTATTATTTCTAATTTCCTAAGTTCAGAATAAGTAGATTTAATGATCAATGGCATAAGAACTCAGAGAAGGGAAGATTATAAAGTGAATTACTAAAGTAGACTTGGGACAGAGATAAGGGTCTGTACTAAGGTGAGATTAATGGGAATGAAAAGAAAGGAAAATATGAGAAAAATATATATCAGGTTTCAAAATTTGCTAATACATTTTG
The DNA here is from genome assembly GCF_037893015.1 of Macrotis lagotis. Taxonomy (NCBI): domain Eukaryota; kingdom Metazoa; phylum Chordata; class Mammalia; order Peramelemorphia; family Peramelidae; genus Macrotis; species Macrotis lagotis. The sequence goes on from NC_133663.1 coordinate 65,713,607, forward strand.
TGATTAGTGGACATTTGTGGACATTGTGGAAACTGGTGGACATTGTGGACATTTCGATTTTTTTTGACATACAAATGTGTCTTTCAGAGATAACAAAACAACAATAATAATGAGAGAAAAAAGACGATACTTACATAATAATAAAGATAATTGAAGAAATGTGAGAAGGAAGGATGGCCAAACAAGTATCTTGAGATCTCTTGGTAGAAAGCTTCTAGAGATTCAGAAATTGATTTATATTTTCATATCTTATAGTACTTTGTTCCCTTGATTATGCTTCATTCTTACAATGGATGCCTTAGGAGGAAAAGAGTTATTGGGGAGCAGTAGCAATTAAAAAAAGAAAAAAGAAAAATGAACCTATGATATGTTTTAAAAACATATATATAAGGGAACAGAAAGAATTTCAGAAGAAGACAGATCAATAGGGTAACTTACATAGCACTGATTGTTCCCCATGCTAGAATGTTTTCCCTCTTCACCTTTGCTTCTGGGAGTTCATGGTTTCCTTAAGCTCAAGTCTCACCTCCTGCAGAAGGTCTTTCCTAGTTCTTCAAACTGTTTGTGTTTTCCCCTCTAAAGTTGGTTTCTATCATGAATCTTGTATGTACTTAATTGTTTTTATGTTGTATCCCCTTCACTTACTTTTAAGATCCCTGATGGAAAGGACAACATTTTCTCCTTTCTTTGAATCCTCAGTGTTGGTTATTGCAACTGTATTCAACTTAAAAATACATAGAAAAACTATAAAAAAAGTCTATATTTTCACATATAATCCTTATATTAAAATTGATATTATTGGTTAAGTTTATAATTAAAAAGATAATTTATAAAGAAAAAATTTAAAAGAAAGTCATGTCAAATGTCTCCTCTTTGAAGTAGAGATTTGCCTAAATAGGTTGCCTAAAATAAACTTATTTGAAACTTGAAAAAGAGCTGACAGCTTAGCTGGTAGATTCCTATTACTGTCATTATTGATAGAGATATTAAAGTGATTGCATGTTCATAAAGTAAAACAATATGAGAAAGGAAGAAAAAAGAAAAGAGGTGAAATTGCTAAAAAAGAAACATAATTGTAGTATAAGTGTGATATGATTCTCTCAATGTAAGAAGGCTGAACTGGAGGGAAGTGGAGAATTGAAAGGGTTGGATGAGAGAGTATATATAAAATATAGGGACATTATCTCCACTGGGAAGAATCTTCCAGAAACTACCAAACTACCAGTAAAAAAGAATCATATATATATATATATGTATATATACATATATATATATATATATATATTATAATATATATAATACAGAGAGAGAGAGAGGAGGAAAGACGTGATTTCACTTAATTCACTCTATGGGAATGGATTTCCTATGATCAGAACCATCCACAGAATTTAAGATTGCCTAGATTTTTTCTTTAAAATGCCTTCTCATGCTAGAGATGCTTGGCAGTGAGTCAGGGAACCAGGATTTAGGAAGAGATGGGAGGGCAGTGTATGAAGTGGTTCAACGCCTGTGGTAAAAAGTGCCCAAAGGATCTTACCCATATCATCATTTTATATGGGTGTTCAGGGAGAACTAGCACCTCTGGTGTGAGTGCTTGTTGAGTTCTTTGCACGACTGCTTATTCGCCTTTGGTATCCACCCAACTCTCACCTGTGACTCAAAGGAGTTATAGCATACAAAGCAGCCACACCCCTGTAAACCCATCTTGGTAGAAAGGCTATACCAGCTTGAGAATAACTAAGCTCAAATCTTTCAGAGGGTTAGGCCAATGTCTTACCCAAGCATGTGGAGATATCACCTGGTAGAATGGGTGGATGAGAACATTTTGTTTTAAAGGCTAAAAAAAAGGCACTGAATCAGTAGCTATGGAGTGCTTAGAGCTTGGTTAGATATCAAGGACACCAAGATCATCCACTTTATCTTGGGTTATCTCTTGGACACTTGATGACTCTGGAAGAGAGAGTGGGTTGATGGCTTTGTGCAACCCTGCTTCGTTTAAATCCAAGTCATATATGGAAGTTAAGACATAATCTCATGATATCATTGGTCCTCTTTCAATCAAAGAAAGAATAAAAACATCATCCTCACCAAGAAAAGGGTAAGGACAGCCTCAAATGTCTTTTTCATCCCCCTCTTCCATTTAACCTCTTGCCCTTTTATGATTTTCTTTCCCCATAATGACTGTTGTTAATGTTCATTTTAATCTATCTCCTGTATAAAATTTTTGAGGAATAAGCAATTTAATTTTGTATAATTTATAAGGGACTTACTATGTTTAAAGTATTGTGTTAGTTGCTGAACATGCAATGGAAAAAATGCAAAATTAAAAAAAAACCAAGAGTATATTCTCTCAAGAAATGGACAACCAAAATAAGTAGAAGTATATACAATATAAAACAAATAATTTCAAGAGGGAAAATTGGGAAATTAGTAGAGCCTTCACATAGAAAGTGGTACTAGGAGTGATGTTTCCTTCTTATATTGTCAGTTCAGTGTAGACACTTAAAAATAATTCATTGTCTTCTTACTGACTCTGCTTTGAAAACAGAAATCTTGGCAAAGTGAAGAGTTTTGCCAGAACTGTGCAAAGGATCATTCATGAAGTAGAGGTGGGATGTTGTAAGTTGGAAGAAGCTAGTAAGTCAGTTTGACTAGAATGGAAAATATATGCAAAGCAAAGGATTGTGAATTTCATAATAGAGGAAATAACCACTAATGATTGTTAAGTAGCAGTGGAGTGACATGGTCAAATCTGTGTTTTTGAAACATCAGTATGGTAACTGTATAGAAAAAGTTCTCCCACAAAGGAGAGAGGCTACTAAAAGGAAATCCACCTAACAGGGTATTGTATCTTTGCAAGCATGAGATTATGAAAATCTGAAGTTGGATGTAATCAGACCATGCAAGTAGTCAGAAGAGATCAGATATGAGAAATGTCTTGGAGGTAAGATCACAAAGGCATTTTGCTTAAGAGTGGAAGGAGATTAGCAGTCAGGGATGGGAATATGGTTACAACAGAAAGAATGGGCATGATTGATGGTTGGTGAAGGGATGAAGTGGGGGTGAAATACAATGAATCTGTTTAGGTCTTGTTGAGTTTTTGATTTCTATGAGACATCAATGTGGATGTGCCCATCCAGCAATTGGGAGCATGAGCCTGGGGTTTACTATAGATAAGGGCTAGAAAAATAGTTTTGGTAGTGAAGAGATAATTAAAACATAAGAATTGATGAGATTGCCCAGATAGAATGAATAGAGACAAAAAGAAGAAAACAGAGCCAATGGTTGGTCACAATTAATAAGGGGGATGATGATGATGATGATGATAGTGGTGATGATAATCTATAAAGGAGACTAAAAAAGAGCAGTGAGCTAAGAAGGAAGGGTCCTCAAAACCCAGGAAGAGAATATCCTGGAAGAGCTCAAAGTCAGAATAGGCAAGAAGGAAAGGAACTAAGAAAAAGCCATTGTTTTAGTGGGTAAGGTATTAGTTATCTTGGAGCAAAGAATTTTAGGTGCTGTCTGATTCTACCCAGTTAGCTCTTAGGGAAAAATCTTAGAGGCAGCAAAATAAAACTTTCCAGGGAAGAATAGCAACAAATAAAATTGTTTTAGGAAGTCAATAGCTACTGATTTATTATAAGCCCATTTTTTGTCTAGATAAAATCTTCATGAGAATGAGTTATATATATGTATATATATATATATATATATGAAGTAAATATACACATAATAGAGAGACAGAGAGAAAAGAGACAGACAGAGAGATAGAAAAAAGAGAGATAAATATAGAAAAAAATAGAGATACAGAGAAAGAGAGGGAGGGATGGAGAGAAGAAGAGAGATAAAGAGAGGGAATGGAAGAAAGGGGGAAGGAGATGGGAGAGGGAGGGATGGAGAGAGGGAGGATAAGAGAGAGGCAGAGAGAGAGAGAGACATGGAGAGAAGGAGATAGAGACAGGGAGGAAGAGAGGGAGAAACAGGGAGAGACAGGGAAATGGAAAGACAAAGAGCAGAGAGAAGATTAAAAATAAATAATCTGATAAAAATATGAGATGAGAAAGGAACAGCAAGGAACATTTTCACAATCACCCAAATATCTGAAATGAATAGTGTATAAGTTAATCTTTATTATAGCACATAAGACTTTGCAAAGTTCTCTTTGTTTTCTCATTTCATTCTTACAACAACCTGGTGAGGGAGGGCCTATTATCAACCACATTATACAGATGAGGAAACTGAAGCTGAGAACATTAAATGACTTACCTAGGCTCACATATCCAGTAATTGTCCGAGGAAGGATTTGAAGTTAATTCTTTCTAACTCTAGGTCCTACCTACTAGCTGCCTCTCAATTATCCTATTAAATAGCTGTAATCTATCAGATATAATTAGATTATGAGATACACACAGCTACACCCAGTTATATATGCTCATATGCACATGCATATGTATGTGCATGTTTAAATATGTTTAGATTGAACTGATGATTTCATTGACACAAGAAACTTGTCACACAAAAATTCTTTTTCCAGTGTGATAATTGGCACCTGCTTTGAGCTTTAGAATGAAAGAATCATATATTTAGAAAAGGAGGGTTCTTTTAGAGGTCACCCCAGCACCATCACTTTACAGATAAAGAAACTGAGAGCCGCAGGATACAAGAGACTTGTCCAAGAACCCCCTGGCCATGAATTGCCATTTGAAGGAAAGTCCTATAGCTTCAAAGTCAACATCACCTTCACTATACAGTCTAAGGACTTGGGAGTTGTCCAGGATTATATAGCTAGAGTGTGCTAGAGGCACACTCAAATCCAGATCTTGTTTTTATTTAATGAGATTTTTGGTTTATTTTATATTATTACAATAATCTTGTTGTGAGAGTAAAAAATACCCCCCCCCAAAAGATAGAGTAACCTCAAAAATAGTGAGAGAGAAAGAAAAATGTATTTCAGTCTGTGTTCAGATTCCAATGACTCTGTCTCTGGGATGAGTTGCCTTTTATATCTTAAGTCCACCAGAGAAGTTACTTCACCATTTTTTCCCACAGTTGCTATTACTAGCTGTGTTTTCCTGCACTCTATTCCTCCCCACTCTCAATTATTCTATTCTCTCTCCTTTCATCCTGTCCCTGTTCAGAAGTGTGTTGTATCTGAGCAGCCTCTCATAATCTTCCCTCTCTTCTATCACCTACTCCCTCCTTCCTCCCCCCATTCCCCCTTATCCCAAACCTTTCCTCTCATTTCTCTCTAGGGTAAGATAGATTTCTATACCCCAAGTGTTAATGTTATTTCATCTCTGAGCCATTTCTGATCGGAATGAAGGCTCAGTCATTCCCCCTCACCTTCCCCCATTCCACTCCATTGCAAAAGCTTTATCTTGACTCTTATGTGAAATGTCTTAGTCCCATCTTCCTCTTCTTTCTCTTCCTCCCAGTACTTTCCTTTATCACCATTGACTCCATCTTATATTATACCATTAAATTTGGCTCCTTCCTGTACCTTGTCTATATATTCTCCTTCTAGCTGCTCTTAGGGATGAGAAAGTTCATATGAGTTATCAGTATCTTCTTCCCATGCAAAAATGCAAACAATTCAACATCATTGAGTTCCTCCTAATTAGTAATTAGTTCTTCTCAACCACCCTCTCTATGGTTTACCTGAGTCCTGTACCTGGAGATCAAACTTTCTGTTCATCTCTGTTGTTTCAATAGGAAAGTTTGGAAGTCCCCTATTTCATTGAAAGTCCTTCTTTTCCCCTGAAAGAGGACATTCAGTTTTGCTGGGTAGTTGATTCTGGGTTGTAAACCAAGATCTTTTGCCTTCTGGAATATCATATTCCAAGCCCTACAAGCCCTTAATGTAGATGCTGCCAGATCGTGTGTAATCCTGACTATAGAGCCATGGTAGTTGAACTGTTTGTTTCCGGCAGCTTTTAGTATTTTCTCTCTTTGACTTGAGAGTTTTGGAATTAAGCCATAATGTTCCTGGGAGTTTTTCTTTTTGGGTCTCTTTTGGAAGGTGATTGTGAATTCCCTCAATTTCTATTTTACCCTCTGCTTCTAGGATTTCAGGACAATTTTGCTGTATTATTTCTTGAAAAATGAAGTCTAGGCTCTTTTCCTAGTTGTGATTTTCAGGTAATGCAATAATTTTAAAATTATCTCACCTGGATCTGTTTTCAAGGTCAGTTGTTTTTTACAGTGAGATATTTCAAATTTTCTTCTAATTTTTGGTTATTTTGCCATAGTTTTAATTCTTCCTGATTTCTAGGAAAGTCATTAGCTTTCTTTAGTTCCAGTCTACATTTGAAGGAGTTATTTTCTTCAGAGAGCTTTTTTATCTCCTATTCCAGCTGGCCAATTCTGCTTTTTAAGGCATTCTTCTTATTTGCCTTTTGTTTTGCTTTTTTCCATTTGGCCCAAATTGGTTTTTAATATTTTATTTTCTTTAGTATTTTTTTGTATTTCTTTCACCAAGTTACTGATTCAGTTTTCATGATTTATCTGCATTGCTCTCATTTCTCCTCCCAACTTTTCCTCTACCTCCCTTAATTGCTTTTAGAAGTGTTTTTTTTTTTAGCTCATCCATAGCCTGAGCCCATTTTCTATTTCTTTTGGAGGTTTTGGATACAGAAGCTTCAACTTTGAGATCTTCTGAATATGTATTTTGATCCTCCATGGAACCAAAGTAATTTTCTATTATCAGATTCTTCTTTTTCTGTTGTTTGCTCATTTCCTCAGTCTATGACAGATTTACCACATTTCTAAGGCTTTGGGGATTTGGGGGACACCCCACTGGAACCTGAATTCCTCCAAGGTCTTATGAGAGGCGCTGACTGCTCTCTTGCCTCTATCAGGTCTTCCCCTCTGCCTTGGAGCTGTGAGGAGAGTCCCTACTCTGCTATGGTGATTGGGAGCCCAAACTGCAACCTGGAACTGAGTGTGGGCACACAGCAGAATCCTGCCCCAGGGAGAGCAGAGAGACCTTTGTAGACTCCCCTGACCCCTTACCATTTGTGGGCTGTGCTCTGTAGGTTCAGGCTGGCTTCTCTGATTCCTGCTGCAGGTTCTCACCGCAGGACTGCTCTGAGCACTCACTCTGGTGTGACAGAGTTCTCTCACTACCCCTTCAACCTGTCCCCAGTGATTCCCTGGACCAAGAGGTCTAGAGACCATCCCCTTTGCCACAGACCCAGGCACCCAGGCACCCAGGCACCCAGGCTCACCAGACTATTCCTGGAAGGGTGGAGCTGGTCGCTCCAGTTGTATTTCAATCCCTGTTGTGGTGAAACAGATCTTTCCCAAGGATCTAAGTTATCCTGGACTGGAAAATTGTATCACTCAGTCTTTCTGTGGGTTCTGCCTCTCTAAAGTTTGGCTAGAATCATAATTTGACTGCTTTTGGAGTTTTTGGGGGAATGAGTTTCCAGGAATTCCTGCCTTCAGGCTGCCATCTTGGCTCTGCCCTCTGGAATCCAGATCTTACTGACACATAGGTAGGCTCCTTTTCTTTGCCATTATGCTTCCCTGGCACACACATATACATATTATACAAACATATACCCACCCACATCTACTATTCATTCATTGATTCACACACACACACACACACACACACATATACATCCATACATATGTTCACACATTCACACTCATTAACACATTTACATCCCCAATACACACACACACTTACCCACCATGCATATACACACTTATACCCATATTCATATTTTACAGATCCACAAGCAATATACTCACAATTATTCACACACATACACTTTCAATATGTATAAGCATACACACATATATAGACTCACACAATATACACACCTACATACATCCACACATGCATGGATAAACACATTAAAAATAACCACATTCCCCATCATCTCCCCAGATATATGGACTTTCACATCTATAGTCTTACACACACACACACACACACACACACACACACACACACACACACAGATATACATACATAGTTACAGAGACTCCCCCATGTACATTCATACAAAATATATACACTCATACAAAATATATACACTCACACACATTTATACAGATGCACAAATACTCACCCTTCATCTACACTCACAAAAATGTACATTTCCTTAGGAGAAAACAAAACCTAAAGATGAACAGCGATGATTATAGTTTTTAATTGCTGCTGTTGTCTTTTGCTTCCTTGGTTATGTCTCCATAAATAATCAAGTTGTATGCCTAAAATTTATTGCAAATTAAAGGACTTTATTCCCTAGAGAAGAACACTTCATAAATAAGAGCCTGTGTCTTGTATAGCTTCAACTGGAGATATTAAAGATGATAGTGCCACACTCCACTTTGTAGATAGAATGTTGAGATGAAAGTCATTATCTATGTGTAAGATGTTATTATTTTTGTTGTTTTTATTTTCTAATTATCATTATCATTATCTTTTAGTCAGAGGAGGATGACATCCAGCCAGCTCCACCCAAAGGCATTTCCAATCCTTCTTAGTTAGGTTAAGGAGATAATTTAGGTATCTTAATCTTTGTTTTTCTTAGAGGGAAACGTATCAGATGACACCTGTTAGAACATTTAGCTTTCTGAGCTCTATAATGATAATCATAATGGATCACATTAAGATTGAAATTCAAATCCTGAATTTCCTTCTGATTCTTCATTGTTCTGACCACTGAAAATACACATTGTTGTATGTGTTTTTCATGAATCGAGAAATAAAGGATGCCTGAGAGATCACTTCATAAAAAATGCAGATTAGAAATCAGACAGTCAATTAATTACCTTACTGGTTTCTTGACCATTACAATTATTTATCTACTTGTAGATTATTCAGTAAAGATATCTTATCCTGATCCAGTGTTTCCACATTACCTAGAAATCTCCTAGTTAACATCCCCAAGCTCAGAAAATCACCTTAATTATTCACTAATGCAGGATAAAACTAGTCAAATTTATATAGATCCATATTTGGAAGCATATAAGTGAGAACAGTGACATCTTGTTAAATTCTATTGAGTACAGTCAATAAGGGGAAATTGAGATAACACATATAAATTAGAACACACAACAAATATAGAAAATAGAGAGAAGATAACCTCAGAGAAGATTACTGTAGCAGTTTCAAAGTCCAGCAACTGATTTGTGAAGGAGATAGCCTTTAATTGAGATGGACCTAAATGAAAGCCAGAAATTCCAAAGGTAAGAGTTGGGAGAAAGAGTATTTCTGGCTTGGGAAATAGCTAGTACAAGGACATGGAAAAGGTATATGGAGTATCATATACAAATATTGTAATATTGTTGGTTTGAAAGTGTGTGAAAGGGAAAAAAATGTAAGAAGTTTGGAAAAGTAGGAAGGTACCATATTGCATTTAAATGAAAAAATGAAGGCCTTTATCTTTTTGTCTGTTTGTTTGTTTTTGAATTGTGGAGACAATGGGGAGCCCCTGGAGTTTATTGAGCAGGGCAGTGACAGGAGACTTTTGCCTTAGTAAAATCATTTTGGCAGCTGAATCATTTTGGCAGTGGAAAATGTTTTGGAGCAACAATGATGTTTGAACTAAATGGGATATTGGATTACCTTTGGAGATGCCAATGCAATTAAAAATAACTTTGTACAAAACTTAGAAGCAAGAGCAAATAATGGAAGTTGACTACTACAAAAGCATGCCATTGCCTTTAATAAATAGTGCTAGAAATGCTAAAACTTGGCATGGACTAAGGATGAAGAGGGAGGACAAGAAAAACAAAAACTTTTTTTAAAAAGGGGGGGGGAAGGATCAAAGCTGATATATGATTTTATCCTTCATTTCGTATTCTTTATTTTATCCTTCATGAGATAAAAATAAAAGATGAATGAAAGAGTATTTATTGGAGAAACATTAAGTCTGTATGCCTGCATGTCCTCAGGATGTTGAGGCTCTTATAAAGCAAGATATATAACAGTGATATTCAAGAAAAGGAAGGTTTTTTTTTTTTATTGTTTTGTTTCATTTTTTTCTTGGGAGGTGGAAAGGGAGAAGGAAAAAGGAAAAATGAGTGTTCAGAGAAGATGAAAAACTGAAGATGAGGAGAGCCTTAAAAACCATATGATCATGGGTTGAAGGATCTGGTGATATTTAGCCTGGAGAACGGTCTTCAAACATTTAAAGATCTATCATGAGGACTTAATTGTTCTGCTAGCACTAGGAAAGGATACTAGAGTTAGTATTTGTGCATTATAGAGAAGTAGATTTTAACTTGGTCAAAGGCCAAATTTCCCATTAGTTAGATTTAATTAAAAGGGTAATTCTTGAATCAGGAAACTTCTCCTCATTTTGTTTAAACTGGATGACCATTTTGTGGGAATAACTTAGAGACAATTTGTAGATCAAGTACAAGCTAAACTTGCTAGTCTGTGTTGTTCCTTCTACCTCTGAGATTCTGAGATCACTTTTTCCCTCATAAGCATTTGGGAATCAAAAGAGTTGATTGTAGTTCCCCAAATGCTATTATGATGGTTTTTATGGCACTAGTCAAGTATCAGTTAGACTAACAGGTCTCAGTCTTTTTCAGTTCATAATTCTTACCACCTACAATATTTACAGGATTCAATGGGAGACCCCCCATGTTTCACTTTCCATCTGGATATTTGTTAATGTAACTCTACCATTCCTAGTCACCCAGCCATACACAGAGTATGCACTCAGTAAGTATTTGTTGAATGAATGAATATAGCCATATGTTCACCAGTGATACTCTATGTTTCACTTGCCATATTTAATATTAATTTCAACCTGCATTCTAAAATTTCTAAAAGAAGACCAACCATTCTAATTTATGATCACAAGATTTAGAGCTGGCAAGGTCCTTTAAAATATGCAGTCTAACCCTTTCATTTTACAGAGGAGGAAACTGAGGCCAGAGAGGTAAAGTGATTTACCATAAATTGTACAGTAATAGCAGCAGAGGCAATCAATATTCTAATACTTTTTTTTTTTTTACTCTGAGTAGGGACTGTGTTGGGGAAGGAGAAGTGCCCTTATTAAATGAAACATTGTCCCATTTCCAAGATATCAGTATTCCCTCATGGAACAATCCTTGTAAATGGGCAATGTTAGGTTGATGTTGAGAATTTTTTTTTCTTCTTATTGTCCTTTTCAAAATTGTGCATTCCCAAGTAGGCCTTGTGCTTAGAATGGTCTTGAATGATTTCTGAATGATATAATTTTCCATTTAAATATTTGATTGTAATTCCCATAGTATATTTTTTGTAGTCTGATAGGTGCTAGGAAGGAAAGGGTTGAGAAAGGGAATTAATTTTAATTAATGTTAATCTCTTTTAAGAGGCTAAGTTGTATAGAATCAGGTTCAAACATGGGGTACATGAACTTTTTTATCGATTTTAGATTAATATATAAATATTTAATTTTATGCATTTAAAACTTTCTTCTGAAAAGTCCAATCCAAAGGATCAATAGCACTGAAAATAAAAGAACCACTAAAGTAGAGGTCAGTGAGCCATGCTCTGAGTTAAGAAGTTATATATTTAAGCCTTGCTTTTGACCATTACTGACAATATGATCCTGGTCAAGTCATTTGTCTCAATACCCCAGGTAATTGTCAAAAACTACAGGTTACTGCATAATTGCTAATTAACATTGGTAAAGGAGATTGTTTTCCCTCACTTTCTTACCATATCAATGAAATCACAAGTCTGGATCAATTTATACTTTGCTTTGCTTACAAATCACTCTTTTTTCTCTCTCTACACTTCTAACAAGGATAAACTGAGGTTTAACTAAGATTAAATTATACTCAATGACAGACACATAGTATACCCTGAATAAATTCTTGTTGAATTTAACTTGTTGGCTATTTCTAATTTCCCTCTACCTACACTGGTCAGGATTACTTACCTACCTACTGTTACCTACCTACCTACTATTACATTATCTACTTAGACTGTTCAGGATTAATTTCTAATTCTTGTATCTTTGGAGTACCTTTAAATGCAGGGACCGAAGCAAGGAGAAACTTAGAAATATAATCTATTTCTATCAGATAGCACAAATTCTTTTGGATTAAACTATTTTTTGTCTCCAAGAACTTTTGGCATGACATCACATTATTTTTTCAGCTTCAAAGGAAGATGTTTCTTTAATTTAACCATATTTTGCTTCTTCCACATCTTAAAAAAAAAGTCACACAGTTTGATTACTCACCTTCTTCATCCCACTTAGCTTTGAATGGACCTTTTGAATTTTTAAAAATAATGTTGGTGATTGATGATGATGATGATGATGATGATGATGACAAATCTACTTTCAAAATGTGACTGTTTATCACCAATAAGGATATAGCAGGGAAAGCTAGTGGCACAGTGGATAGAGAGAGCACTGATCCTGGAATCAGGAGGATCTGAATTCAAATTTGACCCCAGATACTTGATACTTAGTAACTCTATGACCTTGGACAAATCACTTAACCTCATTGCCTCGCAAAAATCAAAAATATCTGAAACAAATAAGGATATAGCAAATAATGTGATGGCCTCCCTGTAGAGAATGTCAAATGAAAAGAAATACTTTGAATCCAGTAGGAGAAAGAGCCAGATATTATATACCAAATAGCTTTTGCTCTTCCAGTTAAAATTTAATTGAACAAAAATTATGATATGTGGGGTACTATGTGAGTTGCTCTGAGATCTCGATTTGTTTTTATATAGTTGTTCTATTTTGCTGGGTGGTTTTAGGATGGAGGACATTTGAGATAGGAGGTCATAAATTGAAGGGTATAATGCTATTTGATGAGAGCACAAAAGAACTCTTCAAGTGCAGATATTCTCTTCTCCTCCCCTCACAAAGCAAAGGGGACCTGTACAGTCAAAATAATTGAGATAGTTACTCTGACCAGGATTAGAGAAACAATTGTCTAGCCCTGGATCATTCAGTGTAAATAAATCTGTGATAATTGAATCAACACTCATCAATAAATACTTCTGAGTGCTACTTTGTGTTTTATAATAAACTTAGTTATTTTCTTTTCTTAGTCTAATCTGAAAAGCATTCAATGCGCACACACCATGGGTACAAGGTAAAAAATTTGGTAATAGTAATACGAAGACCAAATAAAAACCAATCTCTGCCCTTAAGGAGCTTACAGTCAGTGTTTCATATATATATACATATATTACTCTAAAAAGAGAGTGGGACTAAGTTTGTTGACAGCATAACTGACCACATTTTTTTTAAACTTGTATTTTTGATTGAGTTGATCTCAGTAACTTCTTTTTTTCAATGAGATAAGCACACACACACACACACACACACACACACACATCATAGAGTCGGGCAGAACTCATAAGAACTAAACAATAACATGACCTAGCAGAAGGCATATGGGTACCCTCTGATAGGTCATGTCATTGTTTAGTTCTTTATCAGTTATACCTGACTCTTTGTGATCCCATTTGGGATTTTCTCTACAAAACTTCTAGAAATTGTTTACTATTTCCTTCTCTGGCTCATTGTACAGATGTGGAAACTGAGATAGAGTTAAGTGCCTTACCCCTGGTCACACAGCTAGTACGAGTCTGAGGGGGCTGCTAGGTGGCATAGTGGATAAAGTACCGGCCTTGGAGTCAGGAGTACCTGGGTTCAAATCCGGTCTCAGACACTTAATAATTACCTAGCTGTGTGGCCTTGGGCAAGCCACTTAACCCCATTTGCCTTGCAAAAACCAAAAAAAAAAAAAAAGAGTCTGAGGTCAGATTTGAACTCAAGAAAAGGAATCTTTCTGACTCCAGGTTAGGACTCTACAGCTAGCTGCCCACCAATTGAAGGTATTATAAACATTTTGAATAATGCTGATTGTGACTGGGATGGGTTTCTGCATTACCTGCACTTGAGACTGGATCAAAACCATCACCACCATAAAGGAAGGATTGGAGGGGGAGGAATCTGATTCTTATTCTCACCATGTGATATATATAAAACTCATACAACTCAAGTAAATAATATGATTTCGCTATCAGCTAATTGTCACTCTTTCCTCACTTCCTATGATGTTAGAGCAATTAGTCCTGTCTGAGTGAGCTCTTCCTCCCCCCCCCCCCCCCATCAAACCCAGACATTGAGTGTTTGGATGTAGACCTTTCTTGGCCCTGATGTGTAGGTGTCCATTGCTGTTTTAATGTATGGAAGTCTTAGCCACTGCCCTGATGAGAAGGTATTAGCAGCTTCCTTGGACTGGAGGTGTTAGCTGTTGACCTAGTGACATTTTTTTCCTTGATGCCCCTGTCTCTGTGCCTCACCTTCTCTTGGCCAATCCCCCTTAAACCTTAACTATTCCCTCATGTGAGTTAAAACTGCTTCATGCATTTATTGGCCAGTCTAGTTCTATTGTGAAAACTCCTCTGAGTCCTTAAACTGCTACAGCTGACCAGGATACCAGCTTTACAACCATCAATGAGACTTCTTATTGGCTGAAATCGACAGGGCGTCCCAGAAGTCTTAGTGCAGTTTAAAAGCTATTAAAGCTTAAAAATCTCACTAAGACTTCAGGGATACCCTGCAGACAAGGCCCTAGGCTTAGACAGAAAGGAAATTAAGTAGCCAAGGTAGAGCTGCAAACTTTTCACAGAAATAAGGGTTGAATTTGTCTGTTCTCAATTATCCTAGATTTTTCCAATAGCCAAAGTGTTAGAATTATGTGTGTGTGTGTGTGTGTGTGTGTGTGTGTAAACACATACTCTCACAAAGAGAAATGCCTTTAAAGTTACCAGTGTTTTGGGTATTTCCATAAATATTCTCTCCCTAGCAGAACCTCAGGAGGCACTTTTATTGTGAATCTATGGGTCATTGTAATGAGTCATCAAATTTAACCCTAGCCTAAGAATATTTTATAGTAAGTAGATTCTTAAATATACATTTTCTGCTTGCAATTAAAACTAATTCTGGATAGCTAGTATTGTGTCTTAATTTTCTGTCCTATATACATTCAAAACCAAAAAGCTTATTAATTTCTTCCATAAGATCAAGGTCATGTCATTCATTCAGGAACTTAGCTAGAAAGTAGATGGGAGTTGTGAAAATCTTGTAGTCTGTTTCATGGACCCACAATCAGGGAGCTTGATAGGTTTGTCCCTATATCAGGAAACTAGTGATTCATCTGATGCTTCTTTTTTCTTTCTTTAGAATTCTATTTTCCCCCTCCCTAATCTATTGGCAACATTTCAAAACATTTCTTTTTTTCTTTTTCAACCTATATCCCCCCAAAATACCTGAGAGGAGAAGCATTTGCAAGTCCCAAAGCATCTCAGAAAAGAGATGATTTTCAAAGAGAATTAGACCTTTGGAAAGATAATTAAGATCCTTGCAAGGGTTTCTAATTTCAACCTGTTTTGAACTTTGCCTGATGGGTAAGGTCAACTTTCGGTTCACCTGGATCAGCTGAATTCCAACCAGTAATGGGAAGGAGAGGAGGCGGGAGAGAGGAGAAAATCTCTGACAAAGAACAATAGCATTTGTGCTTGAAATGAAAAGGGATTTTTTAAAATTCTGCTTTAATTGACTTTTAAAGTTATTTTTGCATGTTATTTTAAATACCCAAAATCTTGTATTAAATCAAATCAATCAATGTTTAAAATAATTAATTCAGAAAATATTAATTAATACTGAAGCTGAAGCTTCAATCCTTTGGCCACATAATGAAAAGATTCACTGGGAAAAAAAAAACCCTGATATTGGGAAAGATTGAAGGCAAAAGGAGAAGGTGGATGATGAGATGGATAGGTATTTTTATAGAAGCAACAAACTTGAGCTTGGACAGACTTTGCAAAGTGGGGAAGATAGATGAATTTAGATTAGAATGGTCCATGGGGTCATGAACAGCCCAACTGAATAAATGAATAATAAATAAATGCTGAATCACAGTGACCTTATTTCCTACAAGGCTCACTTCAACCACCTTTTGAGACCCAACCTGATCCAGTCTCTGTCCTATCTGTAATCAGGTAGTTTCATCTTCGCAAAATATTACAAATATTACTCTGTATTTAATATATATATATATATGTAAGTCCCTACTATGTGCAGGTAGGCAATTTT
Organism: Macrotis lagotis; assembly: GCF_037893015.1. Classification (NCBI taxonomy): domain Eukaryota; kingdom Metazoa; phylum Chordata; class Mammalia; order Peramelemorphia; family Peramelidae; genus Macrotis; species Macrotis lagotis. The sequence goes on from NC_133663.1 coordinate 65,729,698, forward strand.
TCTGTAATTTCTCCTCTCAGAGAGCTGATGCCCTGAGAAAATTCCCTTACTTTGGAGTTACCTATGTCAAGGAAATAATTGGTCTAATTTCCATTCTGTAACACTAGTTTTTGCAAGATTCTTTGGATTTTTTTTGGATACCAAGGTAAAACAGAAGTAGTCTTTGCACTCATTGAATTTATAATTTATTTTATTTTGGGGGGGGACTTAAAATTTTTTATGGGGGTGGCTAGGTGGCACAGTGGATAGAGCACTGGCCCCGGAGTCAGGAGTACCTGAGTTCAAATCCGGCCTCATACACTTAATAATTACCTAGCTGTGTGGCCTTGGGCAAGCCACTTAACCCCATTGCCTTGCAAAAACCTAAAAAAATTTTTTTATGAATTTATGATTTACTGCACAGATATGTCTACATGTAATAACTACTAAAAAAAGACATCAGAGGTTTTCAAGTGTCTAAAATGGGAACTCTAGCTAGGTGGTACAGTGGAGAGAGTACAAGACCTGAAGTCAGGAAGATTTATTTTTCTGAGTTCAAATCTGGTCTCAGACACCAACTAACTATGGAAACTTCGACAAGTCACTTAGCCCATTTGCTTCATTTTCCTAATCTGTAAAAAATGAGCTGGAGAAGAAAATGACAAATCACTCCAATATCTTTGCCAAGAAAACCCAAAATGGGGTCATGAAGAGTTGATCATGGCTTTTTAAAAAGACTAAACAATTACTACAGAATTACTTCTAATGATGTTAATTCCTTAGGATGGCATTTAAATCTTTCTACATTGTGACTTTAATGTACCCTTCTAATCTAGTATAATACATGTACCCTTTATAGTCTCTGATGATTCTCAAATCTACTCCTCCATTCCTAACTTCTCTCCTGAGCTCCAGGCTAACATCTGCAACCACCTATTGATTATCTCAAAACTATATTGCCTGTAGACATCTTTTCTTTTTTGCCTGTAGACATCTTAAACTCAACATGTCCTAAACTGAACCCTATTATCTCTAAGTTATATAGATTTTAACTTCACAAGATCTCTTCTCTCTAACTTTACCATCACCTCTGTCATTTCATAACTGGAACATTGCAATAGCCTGGTGTTTGGTCCTCCTGGTTCAAGTCTAGATCATCCTATTTTCCATTAAACCATCAGGGTGATCTTCCTAAAGTACAAATCTAATCACATCTCTCCCTATTCTTTCATTCAAATAAAAATCAGTGGACCACTATTGCCTCCAGGATATATTTATTTATATATTATATATTTATATAAGCCTCTGTTTGGTATTCAAAGTCTTTCACCATCTGTCCCTCATTACCCTACCCTCCATTTTCAGTCTTCTTACACCTCATTATTCTTCACCCACCCCCATGACTGGTATTCTCTCCCTCTTCATGTCTATCTCCTAGCTTCCCTTGCTTCCTTCAGGTGTGTGATTTAATATCCCACCTTCCATAAGAAACCCTTTCATGATTTTCCCCTTAATGTTAATACCATCTTTCTGTGGATTAGCTCCAATTTATTGCGTATTTATTTTATTTATACATGTTGTACATTTTGTTTATTTACACCTATTCCCTAATAGATGGTGAATTCTTGGAAAGGAGGATCTTTTAATTATTATTAATTATCATTATTATTTATTTTTTTTGCTGTGGATCACCAGAGCTCAGTATAGTGATTGGCAAATAGTAGGTGCTTAATACATTCTTATTGAGTGACTAATTTCCAATCTCATCCTGCTCTCTCTCATTCTACATTTGTTCAGGCTATGATCCATACTTAGAACATGCTTCCTATTCATCTCTGATTAAGAAAATTCTCATCTTTCTTTAAGGTCTGAACAAGGTGCCATATTCTTTATGAAATCTGCCTGATGCTGCCAGCCGTTTCTTATTGAACATTTTTCTTAGCTCTCTCCTTTCCGCTTAACATATTGTATGTTGTAGTATACTATTTCCCCCATGTCTCATCTTCTAATTGACTCCTCCATTAGATAGTAATGTCTTATAAGAAAGAAACTGTGCAATTTCTTTTCTTCATATTCTAGAACCAAACGTGTGGCTTGTACATAGTAGAAGTTTTATAAATATTAAATTAAAGCCCCATGGAAATTTGAAACATTGAATTGAAATAATGGAAAAGAGTTTCTATGAACAGACAAGTAGATATAACATATATTTATCAGCAAAGAAGAAAGAAGGAAAATGAAAAAAGAAAAACATAAAAAAACATGGCAAAGCATAGCAGTCTGGGACAAATTATTGTATGGACAAATAGCCATAATTACATTTATGGATTATATGGGCATCAGATCAGTGTAGTAACTAATTTTGATTATGATGAGCCAAAATTACTATACAAAAGTATAACTTATATTTAATGTATTATATTAAAGAAAGCAAAAAAATGCGTGATATACTATAAAAAATTTTATTGACATATTTTACTTTAACACTGCAAACATCTACAGTATATCTTTATCCATAAAAGTTCTCATAAAATAAAATAAAGCACTTACATAAAATGAATATAATGACCTCATCTGAAACATTCTAGCAGTTATTTTGTGGAGGCAAGAAATTAAGAAGAAAAGGATTGCTTATCAATTGAGGAGTGGTCCAATAAGCTGTGGAATTTGAATGTGATGGAATAATATTATATTGTTTGAAATGAGTAAAGAGATAATTTTGAAAAATAATAGGAGGAGGAGACGTGGTTTTGCTAAACTCCTTTTATGACATCAACGTCATGCTGATACCTAAACCAGGAAGAACCAAAACAGAAAAGGAAAATTATAGACCAATCGCCCCAATGAATACTGATTCAAAAATCTTAGATAAAATTTTAACAATGAGACTATAGCAAGTTATTATTAGGATAATACACCATGATCAGGTAGGATTTATACCACATAGACAGGGATAGTTCAATATTAGGAAAACACTTAACATAATCAAGCATATCAATAGCAAAGCCAACAGAAATCATAAGTTTATCTCAATAGATGCTGAAAAATATTTGATAAAATGCAACATCCATTCCTTTTAAAAACACTAGAAAGTTTAGGAATAAATCAAGTTTTCCTTAAAATAAAACCATCAACAAATATTATATCAGGGGTGAAACAAGGATACCCATTATCACCATTACTATTCAATATAGTAGTAGAAATGCTAACTGTAGCAATAAGAAAAAGAAATTGAAGGAATCAGGATTGGTAATGAGGGAGCAAAGCTTTCACTTTTTGCAGATGATATGATGTATACTTGGAGAACACAAGAAAATCATCTAAAACCTCCTTGAAATACTCAACAAATTCAGCAATGTAGCAGTATACAAAATAAACCCACATAAATCACCAACATTTCTATATGTGAACAGAAAAGCCTAAGGGCAAGAGATAGAAAGAGAAAATTCATTTAAAGTAACTACAGACAACATTAAATACTTGGGAATCTACCTCACAAGACAAACCCAGAAACTGAATGAACACAGTTATAAAGCACTTCTCGCCCAAATAAAGTCAGATCTAAATAACTGTAAAAATGTCAATTACTCATGTTAAGGTTGAGCTAATATAATACAAATGACAATTCTACCCAAATTAAATTACTTATTCAGTACCATACCAATCAAACTACCAAATAACTATTTTACCAACCTAGAAAACACATTAACACAATTCATCTAGAGTACCAAAAGGTCAAGAATAGTAAGGGAACTAATGAAAAAAATGTAAAAGAATGTTTCCTACATCTTTCACATCTAAAACTATGTTATAAAGCAGCAGTCATCAAAACTGCCTGGTACTAGTTAAGAAATAGAGTAATGGATTAATGGATTAGGAAAGGTTCAAAAGAAACCATAGTAAATGACTACAGCTATCTACTATTTGACAAAACCAAAGACATCAGTCTCTGGGATAAGAACTCACTATGTGACAAAAATTGTTGGAAAAACTGGAAAATAGTATGGCAAAGACTAGGCATAGATCCACCTCTCATACCCTATACCAAAATAAGGCTAAATGGGTACAGGATTTAGACATAAAAAGCGATACCATAGATTAATTAATAGACCAAAAAGTCATCTATCTGATTATGGAAAATGGATAAATGTATAACCAAACAAGAATTAGAGCACATTATAAAGTGCAAAATGGGTGAATCTGACTATATAAAATTTAAAAGGTTTTGCATTAATAAAATCAATGCTGCCAAAATTAGAAGGAAAGGAGGAAGCTGGGAAACAATCTTCACAACTAGGAGTTCCAATAAAACTCTCATTTCTAAAATATATAGAGAATTACATCAAATTTATAAAGTTAGAAGTCATTACCCGATTGATAAATAGTCAAAGGATATTAATAGACAGTTTTCAAATGAAGAAATTAAAGCTCTATATATAATTGAATTAAAAATGCTACAAATCATTATTGATAAGAGAAATGCAACTTAAAACAACTATGAGGTTATCACCTCAAATCTTATCAGATTGGCCAAGATGAGAGAAAGGGAAAATGATCAACGTTGAATAGGTTGTGGGAGAATTGGGTTAATAATGCCTTTCTGATGGAGTTGTGAATGAATCCAACCTTTCTGGAGAACAGCCCAAAAAGCAATAAAACTGTACATAACCTTTGACCAGTAATTCCAATTCTAGGTCTATATCTATAAGAAATCACAAAAAAATAGGAAAAGTCCCACATGTTCTAAAATATGCATACATAATGCTAACCCAACTGTTCACTGACAAGGTGGGGTGAGAAGGGAGGTTGGAAGGGAATTTTTTCAGTTTAAAAATATACATGTGCATATGAATGAAAAATAAAAAATAAATTATTTGTAAAAAGTAATAGAAAGCCTTATATGAACTGATGCAGAGGAAAATGAGTAGAAGCAGAAGAATAACATATTCTATAACATTAATTTTTATGAAAATGTACAGTTTTGTAGACTTTTAAAATTTGATTAAGAGGGGAATGGGAAAGTCAAGAGAACAATTTCTGCAATAACAAGAACCATGTAAAAATTAATAACTTTCAAAGTTCTAAGAAGTGTGATTAAGACAATGACCATCTGTGATAGTAGAAGACCAATAAGGAAACATTCTAATCACCTCCTGACAGAGGTGATATGTTTAAGGTTCAATGATTACCTCCAGAAATGACAAGAATAACAAAAGTTATGGGATCTAAAGGGACAGAACCTCCTCTCAGGAAAACTCCACTGTCTATTATGATTTAGGATTAGACAGTGCCAGATTTCACCATAATTCTAGAACAATGTTTTTTTTTTCTTTGTTAAATGTCATAGATGGTTTCCTGTTTGACTTCCTTTGTTTGTTTTATTCCTTAAAACCTATAATAGGCACTGTTTAAAGTGAAGAAGGTAAACTATGTAGCTGTACTCAGAGCCACTTCCCTAGTTCTATTCAGAATTAAAAAGAATACCTGAAATGATTAATTGCCTTTTTGTTCTTTTTCCTTAAGAAAATATTTTTTAAAAAATTAATTTACGGGGAGGGAAGCAAGATTAGGGGAAAATTGTAAAACTCAAATAATATCTTTAATAAAAATAAAAAATAAAGTGAAAAAAGTTTAATTTAATTTTGAACTTAATACAAACACAAAATATAGTGAGCATATGTGTATATGTAAATACAAATATGATAGAACAGAAAAAATATATGAAACTATAAGTTTCTGTTACTTATTAGTATTCTTTTTAAATATAAAAATATAAAAATTTAAATATAAAAAACCCTTAAACTCTCAAAGTTGTCCTGATTATCTGACCTCCTCTCTGATTCTTTCTTTTTTTAAAAAAAGTTACTTCAATGTCTTCCATTTCTCTTTCCTTTCACTTGTCTTCCCTTCCCTTTCTCTTCTCTCCCTTTCCTTTCCTTTCTTTTTCATTATTATTATATCTCTATTTGCTTTTATCTTTCTAAACTAGAAGTAAACAAAGAAAGGATTTATAAAAAATATACACATAGTTAAGAAAAACAAATTTCTACTTTAGCTATGTCTGAAAGTGTGTGTCTGATTCTGCATCTTGAGTCCATCACAAGATTGCTCATTAACATTAATCAAAGTCCTCAAATATTCCAAAATAATTACTTTTCTTTATAATGTTCTTATAGTAAAACAAATCTATGGATGATTGTCATTTATTCATTCATTCTTTATTTTCATTTTCCAACAGCTTTACTCCTTGGATTCTACTCCACTGTCATCATTCCCCCAGAAAAACCAGGGAACTGAAAATCACAGATATTGCTGGTACTCACAAGTCCTCAGTACCCTTGGTTGCATATATCCCTCTGATTGGATGATTGGAACATAGAGCAAAAACATTTTTTCCAAAGCCTCCATTGAAAAAGGGATAAGTAGCCCAGCCAACTCTCCACTTCCCACCAACTACTTTCTTTAGATTCAGTTCTACCATTATTGTGTCGAACCCTAAGAATTCCCTCTTTCCTACTTTTCAACTTCCTTTTGTTTGTTGTCTACCTCTATCATAAGCATCTTGTAGGCTAAGATTTCCTTCCTCCCTCCCTCCCTCCCTTCCTTCCTTCCTTCCTTCCTTCCTTCCTTCCTTCCTTCCTTCCTTCCTTCCTTCCTTCCTTCCTTCCTTGTTAGACAAACTGGGAATAGTCACAAGAACTGTCATTGATAACTTAATTGTGGAAGAATCTAGCAAGTCTAAAGAAGTTTATATGATTTGAAATTTAAAAATCTCTAAAAGATTAAAATAAGTGTTGAAGAGGGCAAGTGTGAGAAGACTGTCACATAATGAATCAGGAACTTCAAAGAAGAGCAGGAGTAAAGGCTGTTACCAAGGAAATGTATAATTTAAAAAAGAAACATAGACTGGTCCCATAGAAAGATAGGCAGATAGAAATAACAGGCAGGTAGGATTCCACTTTTATCTCGATGATAGCAGGAGAAATTGAGGAAAGACCTTAATACCTTAAATAGATTTCCTTTGGCAAACTTATGGCAAAAGGTTAAGATTTATAAGTAAGGGCTAGTTTTGATAGGTCATAATCTATATTATGGGAAAGAATCTCTATGAAATTCATATGAGTTATATGTTAGGAAGGTTTTCCTCATACTTAGATTAAATTTGCCAATTTATACCATTCATGCATTGTTTCTGGTACTACCCCCGGAATCAGACTGGAAAGAGCTAATCCCTCAGCCTGAAAAATGTAATAGAGGAAATTATGATTAATGTAAAATGAGAAATTGTTTATTCATATATTATTCATTTAACATAAGAGATTGTTTGGATTTGATTTTTTTTTCAACAATATTATCATTTTTCAGTTAAACTTTTTATATGAACGAAGACCTAGTGGCTTAAGGGAACTGATAGAAGTTTCAGTGTGAGCATTTACAACTCAGAAACTGGTAAAAGTTATAGTTCAGTGTTTGATTTCTTTTTTTTACTGATTGTTAATACTTAGAAAAGTAGTAGAGAAAATGTTAACAGTGAAGACTAAACTTAAAAGTGTATGGAGATACATTTTTTTCCCCTGGATAGCTGATAGGTAATCATTCACCATCAATATCCTATCTACAAGCCAATGTCCCCATTTAGATGTCTTATGGATTCACCTGCCCCATACCCTACCCATGTAGTAGCACAAAATGGGACAAGTCCTCTAAAAGTTCTTTGCTTCAATATCTAGGGAAGATGATAATTTCTATTCTACTTGTGTCAGCTGGTTGTTGTGAAGATCAAGTTAGATAATAGATATTAGAGTGCTATGAAAGTCCAAACATTTCAAATGCAAATTAGTGTTTTTACAGAATAATAACAATAATAATTAATCTATTAGCTCACAAAAGATTGTAGAAACCCACTCAGTTTTCAACAATTCTCATTTATCCCAACTTCTATCTAAACTACTAAGCAGGAATGACTTGACTATCAAAACTGATTTTATAAACACTTTTTTAGTGGAATGACTGATTTATTTTTTAAAATATAAAACCTAATCACTTTGAAGCCTTAGACTTTGAATTGCTAAATCCATAATTAGAATTGAGTCATAATTAGACAAGATGCAAGGGATTTGGGGGACCATGTTGATCAACAGCTTTATTTCACAATAATATTCTATAATAGATCTGAATTCTTCTTAGTGTGAGCATTTCCTACAATGATCCAGATAAAATCCTTCATATATGCATAATTCTTTCTCGTTCTATTCAAAGTATACCACAGCTGATTAACTGGGGGCTTTTACATATTCCTTTCTATAAAATATATACCAATGTAGAAAACAAACTATCGGTTAATTCTTGATCTTGCTTTAAAGCTTCTGTTCTGTCATTTCAGTCATGTCTGACTCTTCAGTAGCCCATTTGGGATTTTCTTGGCAAAGATAATGCAGTGGTTTTCTATTTCTTTTATTTATTTATTTATTTATTTATTTTTTCTTTCTTTCTTTCTTTATTTATTTTATTTATTTATTTTTCTATTTCTTTTTATTTAACTGATGAGAAAACTGAAGCAAAAAAAAGTATTAAGTGACTTGCCCAGGGTCACATAGAGATCAAATTTGATTTCCTGATTCTAAGATTAGAACTCTATCCACTGCACCACTTAGCTACCTCTTCTTGAGACTAGTTCAACTTATTTATCTATGAAAAAAAATTAAGGACTGGTGGGATTAAGACACCTGTACAAGAGGAAAGCAAAAAAGACAAAACTAGCTAATTAGTTATGAAATTGGAATTAAGATCAGGTCTACTTACTCTCAGGCCAGTCTTCTTCCTATAGCATTGTTTCCTAAGAATGATGTTGGCATTTTTCCTCTTTGGACAAAGTTAAGAACTTATTAATCTCATCTAACACTGCACCTTCCTGAAAATACCTTTCGGACCCAAGTTCCATTTATGCCACTTATATAAAATGGAAAAAAATAAGCAATACTATTCTTTGGAGATTGTGTATTTTCTTAATTTCTTATATATAAAATTTCTTAATATAAAGTCAAACAAATCTAATTATTTTAAATAAAATAGTCATCTGAACAAACCGACAAAATGTTAAAATATCCCCAAAACATTGATTAAAACTACTGGAAATGTTAAATTTCATTGCACGACATACTTACCAGAGAGTCAGTGAAATTGGATTGTGATGACCTTTTTGAGCCAGGTACTCTTTTCATATTCCTGCTCTTAGAATTAATTAAAGAGTCAGCTAAATGGAATTTCTTTAATGTGCCCCTGAGTTTGGTCAGGTGGAATATGCAAATGAGGATATATCAAATAGACCTTCCAGAAAACACTCTCTGCCTTTGAATGGTTGATTCTCTAGCATTTCTTTTGTTTTCTCTGGACTTTTTCTTCTTCAAACTAAATATTTTCCAGGTGGCCAAGATACACTAGCTGTCAAAATGAGAGGGAAATAGATTAGCACTTCAGGTATACCTGGAAGAAAAACATCACAGATGCCAGAGGGAGTGAGTTTGGAGATAGTCAATACAAAGAATTTCTGCAAAAGAATCTTGCAGGAGTCTGTTTTGCTCCTGCCACACTTCTTTTCTAATCATGTGAATTAGATAGAAAAAAAAGGTTATTTGAATAGAAACAGGGTAGCCACCAAAAAAATTATTTCAAAGTTTTTCGTGATTATAAAGTCAAACAATTATTAAAGACTTAAGAATTCTGATCAACACAATGACAAATCAGGATTTCAGAAGACTGTTGATGAAGCCTACTGCCACATCTACAATGAGAAGTAATGGTTGTAAGGTACAGAATTATTTTGGACATGGTTAGTGCAGAATTTGTTTTGCTTGACAATGCATATTTATTACAAGGAATTATTTTTGCTTTTTATTCAGTGAGAGGGCAAGTGGAAAATAAATTATTATTTATTTATTAAAAAAAGATAAAATAAAATGACAAAACAAAAAAAAAGGCTCTAGAAAGACATACACAGAAATAAATTTCAAATTCCTTCCCTTTAGAGAATCTTGTTTCTCTATTAAAATCTATTAAAAATGAGGAGACTAAATCTGTCATAAACTTTTTGATAGCACTACCAAGACCAGTGGAGAAAAATCAGTAAATAAGCAAGGGTACTCTATAATAAGATGAAAATTGGACAAAATGAGGGACATTTTCAGGTTTCTTAGGAATTCTGACAAATCCTAGGCCAATGTTTCTGTTTTAACATTAAGAAAAGAATTTCTCATTTTTTCTAATTTGCACAAGCCTAGTACAGTTACCAATCTTAATTGGAAATGAAATTTGGAAAAACTTCAAAACATATTATTTCAATTATCTTGCCTAGTGGCCTTGCTTGGTTACCTTTACTGGTATTCAAGGTCAAAAAGAATGTACTTTTATTTCCTTTAAATGACATTTTCTATTCTTTATATAGAATTTTAAAGTCAAGTTACCTGTGTACAAATCAGAGATGGAATAACTTTTTGACATGTTTATTTGATTCTTTAGTTATTTAGGCAAACATGTTTTATATACTGTGGATTTGTTGTTTTTGTTGGTGTTGTTATTGAGCTGTTTCAATTGTATCTTACTCTTTATGGCCCCTTTTGAGATTTTTCTTGTCAAAGATTGGTTTGCCATTTTTTCTTCCAGCTTATTTTACATATGAGGAAATCCAGAAAAAACATAATTAAGTGCCTTGCCCAGGCTCACTCAGCTAGTAACTGAGATTGAATATGAATTTATGAAGATGAATCATCTTGACTTCAGGACAAGTGTTCCATGCACTGTGGTCACCTAGCTGCCCATGTTGGATATACAAAGTCTATAATGAAACTTCTCTAGCTCTTCTCTGGACTTCTCTGTAATATTTGAACCACTCCACTCTGTTTTCTGAGTATTCAAGGCACTTTTCTAGAATCTTCTATGTGTCTGGCCAATTCTTCATAGTCTGGCCACCAGGTTCAGCCCTGGGGTTGCCCTAGGATTGCTGACCCATCAGACAAAGTTAACTATTGGTAATTTAGATATATACCATGTCTTTAAGATATATCCTTGATCTGTCCTTATTTTCATCATCCTGGTCTTCTAATTGGTTTACCAGGGACTTGGGTCAGCAATCGTTTCTAATTCACATGTAAGCTTACTTAAATTTTGGAAATGTTGCTTTGTATGTACCCTTGACTTAGCTAAACATTTTCTATTTTAGATAGATATTACTATCTAAATCTCAAAATGTCCAGGTGGTAGGAGAGGTGCCCAGGTGTTTTTGTAACCTGTAGACAAGAAAATGAATTTCCCTTGAGATGATATGAACCTTAATTGTACTCCAAAGTGCTCTGTTTCCAAATTCAACATGTCTATTGTCTTAACTATTTATCATTAGGATTCTGAGAGGTGGAAATGGAGAGCTGTCTTTGAGATCTTGACATGAAGACTAAAAAGAGAATGACGATAAATGCATAAAAATCATTGACCTCATGTAGCTGAAATAGAATTCTGCTGTAATGAAGGCTGAACTCCAATTAACTTTTCATTAGCAGAAAAGGGAATTTTAGAAAAAAAAAACAGCAAGTGAGAATGGCTAACAGTGATGGGAAATCAGAGATCATTCATTATTCATAAGTCTCACCTTGGAAGGCTTGCTTTAATCAGCCATTATAAATAATCAAAAGGCAGGAGAAACTTTTGAGACATAATCACTTTTATAGAAATGTTATTATTTCACTCTCCAGGTACAAGATTAATAGAGGAGACACCCAGGGGAGCATTAGTTATGCTAATAATGGGTTCGTTTGATGAAATAGCCATGTAAACAAATGAAACTAGTTGATCCAGGATCTATTGAGTTGTTTCAGCACAGTTGGGTGGGAAGAAATCACAATACATGAGCTTTATTTTCAAAGTTATTTGCACTTGGGAGGAAAAAAAATTGAGTTACTTGTTTTATTGCTATATCTGCTTTATTGCAGTAGTCTGAAACAAACCTACAATATCTCCAAAGTATGCTATATCTTGCTATATCTCAAATAGTGTTTTCCTTTATAAATGTGTTGATTTTTATTTAGGAGGTGATGCCATTATGGATCTGATGTTAGTATAATGTGTACCTTGATATTCCACTCTCCTTCAAATAGTGATGAGTTGTATCTGCTTAATAGATAATAAGAGGCTGTACCAAAAGGGACATTGTGGGATATCAAAGCTAAAACTCATTTTATGGTGTCTTGGTCAAAGTGATACCACTGGTAAGAAGTGGAATGAGGACTGAAATGTGGGATCTCTTATTTCAAAAATCAATGCTTTTTTGGATTATGTCACTGTACATACCCTCTCAGGATATATAATGATATGAAACTGAGTTCTTGTTACCCCCCCCCCCCACCTCCGCTTTTATTCAAAGACCTTTCTTTCAAAGTTGCTGTGAGGGGTATTAAATCTGAAACTTAGCCTCATTTGCACCATGATCTAACCAACTTAACTAAATGGCTTCTCAGAATTCATAAATGCAATTTTATAAGCTCTAGATTACTTAGAGAAGCTGCCTAGTTATATTTTCACCTTATTTACCTTCACTATCTTAAAGGATTTAAGATAGATGTCACAATTCTACATCACTGAATTATTCATCTTCATTCCATCACTAAAATTTCACTGTAAAATATAAAAGTGGTAGAAAAATGTGACTATGTACTGATTTCATATGTACATACATTTATTTGTTTGACACCAAAGATAAAGGTCTTATGTTTTAAGTAGTATTGGGAGGCAGGACTAACCCTTGGCATGTCTTACCAGAGGCAAGGCTATTGTGTATTTGCTAAGGAATTTCTTAATTCCATGGATCAATGGGGGCAAGCCCAAGTTGGAAGGAAAGATGTAAACCAAAAACAATGCAGTCATTTACTAGATGGCTAAACATGCTGAGATCTGAAGGTCTGTAGACATAGATATAAATAGAAACACACACATATATCTGTATATTTATGCACATTTACACATGCTTGATATATTTTATATTTGGAGATTACTAATAGTTCAGCAGACTAATTGTTATTCCTTATTCACATGACATGATCACCTCAACTCCTGTGATCATTAATTTCCTCAATGTATCCCATATTAGAGAAGCCTCCTTAGAAGAGGAAAAAATGATGACTACTTCAACTAGTGGAGATGTTTTGAGATATCAGAGTATGTAGCATAAATAGTAAATGCTAAGGCAAGGAGATGTGTGTTTGGTATCATATTCAAGGAAAGAATATTATATATATATATATATATATATATATATATATATATATATACACACACATATATATGTATATATATATACATATATATATATGTATATATATATATATATATATATATATATATATATATATATATATATATATATATATATATATATTTTAGGTTTTTAGGTTTGTTTGGTTTTTTGCCAGGCAAATGGAGTTAAGTGGCTTGCCCAAGGCCACACAGCTAGGTAATTATTAAGTGTATTTGAACCCAGGTACTCCTGACTCCAGGGCCGGTGCTTTATCCACTGCGCCACCTAGTCACCCCAAGAATATTATATTTTTAATTATTATTTTCTAACTTCATGCAAACATAGTTTTCAGCATTCATTTTTTTGTAAGATTATGAATTCTCCATTTTCTCCCTTCTTTCCTTTTCTACCTTTACTTTGCATCCAGTATACACATGAAACTGTTAAACATATTTCCATATTAGTAACATTGTGAAAGAAGAATCAGAAAAAAGGGAAAAACATAAATCATAAAACAAATTTTAAAAACTGAAAATAGTATGGTTTGATCTGCATTCAGACTATATAGTTCTTTCTTTGGATATGAATAGTATTTTCCAATACAAGTTCTTTAGAATTGTCTTTAATCATTGTATTCCTCAGAAGAACCAAGTCTATCATAGTTTTTCTTTACATAATGTTGCCATTGTTATCTACAATATTCTCCTGGTTCTGCTCATTTCACTCAGCATCAATTTATGGAAGTCTTTCCAGGCTTTTCTGGACTCCAAATGCTCATGGATTTTTTACAAAACAGCAGTATTCCATCACATTCATATACCACAGTTTGTTCAGTCATTTCCCAACTGATGAGCATTCCCTCAATTTCCCGTTCTTTGGAACTACAAAGGGAGCTGATATAAATATTTTTGTTCATGTAGTTATTTTTCCCTTTTTTTATATCTCTTTGAGATATAGACCTAGTAGAGGTATTGCTGGATCAAAGAGTATGCTTAGTTTTATTGCCATTTGGTCATAATTCCAAATTGCTCTTTAGAATGTTCAGATATTCTCTCCATCATTGATCATTTGCCTTTTTTTTATCACATTGAGCAATCTGATAGGTAGTATTTCAGAGGAGTTTTTATTTGCATTTCTCTAATCCATAATGACTTAAAGCAGTTTTTCATATGATAATAGATAGCTTTAATTTCTTCATTTGAAAATTGTATGTTCATATCCTTTGACAGTTTATAATTGGGAGAAGACTTTTATTCTTATAAATTTGACTCAATTCTCTATTTTTTAAAGAAATTAGACCTTTATCAAAAGCATTAACTGTAAAACTTGTTTCCTAGTAATTACATTCCTTTTTTTTTTGCAAGACAATGGGGTTAGTTGACTTGCCCAAGGTCACACAGTTAAGTAAGTGTTGTCTCTGAGGCCAGATTTCAACTCAGGTCATCCTGACTCCATGACTGATGCTCTATCCACTGTGCCATCTAGCCGCCCCTCTGCATTCCTTTTAAATGTGGCTACATTGGTTTTATGTGTGCAAAATCTTTTTAATTTAATGCAATCAAAATTACCTAATTTTTATTTTATAATGTTTTCTACCTCTTTGGTCATAAACTACTCTTTCTATAGATCTGATAACAAAACTATTCCTTGTTCTCCTAATTGATTTATGGTATCACTGATGCAGGGGAAGATGAAGAGAATTCGAAAGTAACAAAGAATTTGGGTGGAGATGTAAATTGACTCTTGAGATGTAAATTGACTTGAAGTAAAGAATTATGATTGTAACAGCAACAATTGTAATCTTGGGTGGGGAAACCTTCCCATTCTTAAAGTACCATTGTTTAATGTAAAATTTGTATCCTGATCTGCTTGGGCTTTTACCTTCTACCTAATTTCTGGTAGAGTACAGGGGAAGGGAGTTCACCTTTTGCACTCTGAATGAGAGGCAAGACATAAAAACCTGAGCTGGACTCCAGTTCAGGGCAGCAGTGTTCTCTGACAATGCCCCAGCCGAGGTTGCTTGGCTGTTCTGTTATCTCTCTCTTTCTCTCTCTCTAGCCCTTCCTATGTCTTGTAACATTTTTAATAAATTTTTGTTTTATTTCCACCCATGCTTTCCCACTCTGAATAAAGATTCCTCATAGTCAGAACCAAACCCAAGCAGACAGCAGCTACATCACCTTTTGTGACTAAATTATGTACCTATTTCAACCTTTCCTTAGTTTAGGGTGTCAGATGTGTGTCAGAGGTCTGTGTCTAGTTTCTGTCATACAATCTTACAGTTTCCCCAGCAGTTTTGGTCAACTATGAGTTCTTATTCTAGAAACTGGAGTCTTTGGGTTTTCAAATAGCAGATTACCACAGTCATTTCTCAATGATGCTTTTGAACCTAATTTATTCCACTGATCTACCACTCTATTTCTTAGTCAGTACCAAGAAGTTTTGATGACTGATGCTTTATAATATAATTTTAGATCTGATATAGCTAAGCCATCTTCCTTTGAAATTTTTCCCACTAATTCCCTCTATATTCTTGATCTTTTGTTCCTCTTATAGAATTTTGTTTCTATTTTTCTAGCTCTATGAAATAAGAAAAATATTTTAGACACCTAAAGGATATGTGCCTATTGATCTAAGGGAAATAATAGACAAGCATTCTTGTATAAGGAATTATTTTTCCTATTTAGATCTTGGGCATATCACAATGGAGAACACATTTGGTAAGGTATTTTTTTATATAACTCAAATTTGTTCTCAATAATCATAGAGTTAATGAATAGAGTTTTCTCTATGGTTGTATTTATTTAAAAAAAATTTCTTTTCTGATCTTAAAAGACATGAGTGACTTGAATGAAACTTTTTGAGTCTAATTTTACCTACTAAGCCAAATTATTATTTTTTAAATCACAGTGCTAAATGCTATGGAACATCATCTTATCTGTGCCTTCCATCAGTAAAGATGTCATCTTTTGCTGAGCATAATTTGAAAAATGTGACTATCTCTCTCATATTTTCATCAAGGGCATGCCCTATAAATGTTAAAGTCCTAGAGATGGTGAGTTCCTCCAGATGCTCCTATTTAAGAATGCTATTGTGCTAATTGCATCAAACCCCAGAACATTAATTTTCACCATGAAGTGCTCTATCTTAAATGAGAGCCAGTGATTATTTAAAAGAGATCAGCCTAATCTATTATGTAGAGGAAAAGAAAATAGCATGAATAATTCCTCGTTTCTGGACGATGACATGTAGTTGTACTGCCAGTACATTAGATCATGTATGTGAAATTGTCTCTATAGAAGGGTATTGAGATGATTTAAAACTGAGCAAAAGGAATAGAGAGAGAGAGTAGACTTCATTTTGTAAAGTATATAGTAGTTTTTAATGACCCCAAGTTACTTTCTGCAGCAAAACTATATCTTTGCAAAAATAAACGTTACTGAGACAATGTTCTTTACCAGTGTGAAAATACCATTGTCTTTAAATAAAAAAATGAATAGAAACTAAAGTTGTGGGAGATCCAGGGAACAATGAAGAAAAACTTGGGGTGGGAAAATATATAAGCTGTAGCATATTTTTTTTTTTTAAGTTTTTGCAAGGCAATGGGGTTAAGTGTTTGGCCAAGGCCACACAGCTAGGTAATTATTAAGTATCCCAGGTCAGATTTGAACTCAGGTACTCCTCACTCCAGGGCCGGGGCTCTATCTACTGTGCCACCTAGCCACCCCCTGCAACATATTTTTAACAACAAAATGCTCAAGAAATGGTGTTAAAGGATGTCACTAAAGAAATAATGATCCCCCAAAGGTTCAAGAAATGCGGGATAATGGACAGACTGACAACTACTCCACTATAATTCTCTGATGACTATCTGCTAAATTAGGGCCTTGAACTAAATAACCTTCAAGTTCCCTTTTCATCACACATATGTGCTTCTTCAATCTAAAGGTAAGTATGAATTATGATCTTCTCTCATGAGGGAATTTTTTTTTATACCAATCATCGATTTTTTAAGCAAAAATATCATCGTGGTTAGTTGCTTTAACTCTTTGGAACTTACCTTCTGCTTCATAAAAGTCTCTTCAGAGACATTTGAAAACTAATAAGTACTTACTGGGCATGGTGTCACATGTCTATAATATCAGCTATGTGGAAAGCTGAAGTTGGTGTATGTCTTGTGTTTAGAGTTTTGAGTTACAGTGGTCTAAGCCAATTAGTAGTCTGCATTAAGTTTGGTATCAGTATGTTGAACACCCAAGAGCAGAGAAGTCACTAGGTTACCTAAGGAGGGTCAAAACTGGTCAGGTCAGAAATATTGCAGGTCAATGTTCCTTTGCTACTCAATGTTGGGATTGTATCTGTGAGTAGCTCTTTCATTTCCAACCTGGGCAAGAAAGAGAGAAAAAGTCTTCTAAAAAGAATGATACAGGGGTGGCTAGGTGGCGCAGTTGATAGAGCACTGACCTTGGAGTCAGGAGTACCTGAGTTCAAATTTGACCTCGGACACTTAATAATTACCTAGCTGTGTGGCCTTGGGCAAGCCACTTAACCCCATTGACTTGAAAAATCTTAAAAAAAAAAAGAATGATACAAATGAAGTGATATTTTATTAAACTATGCAAAAGAAAACAAAAGGAGGAATGACACCAAAAAAAAAGCATATGTAAAATGAATCACTACCTTCCCAAATGTTCTTTCCCAGTGATCAAGGGCTGCATTTTGTCCACTTTTGGCCAAATCAACCATGATTTTCACAAAATATGGCACTAAGGCTGTATCTTCACTCTTAGTTACTTTATCTCACAAAAGTTTTTGATGACTTTGCTTAGGTGTGACTTAATGCAACCATGTTTTATTCAACGAAAATCGTCTCCATATGTTTCTCCTGATTTCACAGCCAAAACATTTCGTATGCAGGTTGGAAAGGTTTCCCACTGGGTACACTCTCCTGGTCACAAGTCATGGTTTAAAATGCTTTGGAAATGTTTGGCTGTCTTTTCAGGCCACAAGAAAACATTTATTTTAGTTGTAATGATTGCAAAATGTTGTTGGATTCACCATCCAATTAGGAGAGCCGTCATGCAATTGACATCTTTAGTTTGTCCAGTGAACTTACGTTAAGTTCACATTTCTGATAACCTGCTCAGACTCAAAGGTAAAACAAAAGAAAAGAAAAGAAAACAAGCTCCACTGCCCCAAATGGGAATGACTATAAAATATGTGCAATTGATTTCCACGTGTGTCTAAGAAAATCTCAGTGATCCAGATAGGCTGCTTTGCCTTCCTGTCTTTCCAGGTCCCCAGAGAAAAGCCCTGTTCCAAAGCCAAGCAATTTTGAAAATTAAAAACATATTTTATTAATAGTTTAAATACAGGAAGAACACAACAGCCTTTCCTGATGATGTAATTGAAACTGATGATTTGAATTAAGAATATGCTAACATCTGGTACTACAAAAAATAACTAAAAAGATTCTTTGGTGAATTAGAATTGGAAAAGGATAATCTCCGTAGTAACATTTATAATTTTTATGTTTTTCAGATAATAGAAGCCTATTTCTCCTATCTAAACCTGTATAAATTCTAAATTCTTTGAGTATCAGGCTTTCAGATGAGAAATTACATTCAAGCTTATGAAGAATTGCAATTATGTAAAAGAACTTTCTTTATGTATTCATAGTCATGAGACACAGACAGGAAATCTCTCCCCTTGACATTCTATCAGCATGTTTTTGACAGCTCAGAATCACAGCAAATATGTATTTTACCACCAAGATAGAACTAACTTCAGGGAAGAGACATGTGCAAAAAGAAACAATAGGCAAGACCTTGGACATGAGGTTAAATTGAGACAGGAATCTTAAATGGCTAATTTAATAATATGCTGCCACTAGGCCATCGTGAAGTTTAAAGGGAGTCAAATTGCATTGTGGCAAATTGAAATGTTTACCTGAATATGTAGATATTTTTGAGAGAAAAAAAAGGAAATTAAGAACATACCCAAACTTTCTTTTGTTTCAAATTTTTAAGAGGTGGCCAGGCGAGGGATTGCTCAAGAAAAATGAAAAAAAAAGACAACTTAATAATGACTCCCTTTGTTCCAAAATTAGTAAAGGTTAAAGGTGTAGGAATAAGCAAGTTGCATAATTATTCGAAACAGGGCAGTTTGTTTTCAGACTTGAAAATTACAGAAAATGATTGTCCAGAATGCAGAGAAGGGATTCCAGATAATTAACAAAGTTACAGAATTTTGGAGGGCAGTTAGATGATTCAATTGGATAGAGCACAGAATGTGGAGTAAGGAAGACTTATCTTCTTGAGTTTAAATATGGCCTCAGACACTTAGTAGCTGGGTGATTCTGGACAAGTCACTTAACCCTGTGTGCCTCAGTTTCCTCACTGGTAAATGTGTTGGAGAAGGAAATGACAAACCACTACAATATCTTTATCAAGAAAATTCTAAATGAGATCATTTTCCTCATTAGTAAGATGCATTGGAAAAGGAAATAGAAAATCACTACAATGTCTTTGCCAAGGAAATCCCAAATGGGGTCATGAAAAAAATACAAAGCAACAACAGTGATAATGACACACCAACAATGACAATGACAACAGAAAACTGGTAAAAGGGGGAAAGCCCTTGTTGACTTACTGCAGTATGGTGGTAATGCAATAGAAAGGAATTTTTAAGAAAGTTTCCAGAACTTTCAAAGACTTCTGGGCAATAGATCTTTTGCCCTAAGAAGACAACATTTGGAGCATTAAATTTGGTTCTGGGCATCCCATTTTAGAAAGAACATTGATAAACTGAAGATCATTCAGAATAGAGGAGCCCAGATGTTGAGAGAGCTTGCATGTTATAACAGTATTATTTGAAAGAATTAGGGTATATTTTACCTGGAGAAGAAAAATCCCAGAGGGCAACTTGATAACTAGAATTGGAAGGGTTGACACCTGGAAGAGGGATTACACTTCACCCCCAGAATTAAGAACTGGAATCATGGATTGTAAAGAGGCAAAATGAGGTTTGATATAAAGGAAAATTTTCTTAATTCAAGTTATCTGAAAGGGGAATGGATTATCTCAGAAGGTAGCAAGTTTCCCCCAAAGATGAGCCATTATTATTGGTCAGATGTATGTACTTGTAAGTATGATTTTTGTTCAAATATGCATTCAAATATAAGCATAATATAAACATTTATTAACCATTCTAAGTAGCTCAAACAGCAAGAACATATTTACTTGTCTTCTCAGATGCCCATGTAACCTTAAAAACATGCAAGAGCACAGATTTAGGGTTAAGGTTAGCAATAATAAACATTTCCCTTCTCATACTTAGTATTTATCTACTTTGAGAATTATATGAATTTAAAACTTCCTTAGAACTTTCCCATTACTCATCTCTATTCTGAAGAAAAAGAAGGGATCCACACAGAACATCGTGTTGATATCTTTCAGAGATTGACTTTTTATTTGACTATTTTTTCTAAAGAATGTATATACAAAATTCTATGGCAGAAAGTTCTTTTCCTTCTCAATCCTTCTTGCCCTTGCACAAAAGTTCTTCATCTTACCCTCTTTTCTGCCAATAATTATTCCCCTGTTCAGCTTCAGATATCCTTAGACATGTGTGAATTCAGGTTCCCCTGAAAGCATATAGTTCTTTACTCACCAATGTCTACTACTTATCCATTGTACTTGCTTTGCTTCTCTTTGAAAATCCCTTGAATATCTGGGAAACCCTCCTGGTTCAACCCTGCCTCTTGGAGAATCAAATCTCCCTGGGTGACTCCTGTCTACAACAAAGTCATGAACTGCCAGAATGGTACCCACCTAGAAAACCCCCAACCTAGGAGTATCAAGGGGGAAAGGAAATGTCCAATAATTATAGAAAAGGGCTCTCGGTTTCAAGTGTCAATTCATTTCTATATTTTCATTTTTTCAGAATTAATCAGGAAGCAGTTTGACTTTGAAAAACAAAGTTCTGGGCCCTTTGTCTATAGAGAATGTGTTAGCAAAATTCCTTTATACATAATGTTATCACATAGACTGATTTTCTCTCCAATTAAACTTTTCCATTGATGAAATAGAAATCCAATTAGGTTTTGCCCTCCAAGAAATAAAGGAATCAAGAGGTAACCAGTCTCCATCAAGATACATTCCTGTTCTAATTTGTTGCTAAATATGTGTGTGGTAAATGTCAACACTGGGGGAGGTAAGGGGGAAGATGGATGGTTTTATGAATGGCAGACTGGAATTTCTGGGTCCTTGCTCTCAGAGTTACTTGAATTGGCCAGAGAGAATCAGAACCACTAAATACTTGCTACTCAATTCAAAGTGTGCATATGAGCACAGCATGTATTTAAATGGACATATTTTCCAGTGGATTGAAGATAATATTATAGTGATAAAGAGGAAAGAATACCAGTATTTATTCAAAAGAATTGCCACTTTTGAACAATATGACTTGGAACATATACTTAGCTGGTAAGAACCTTAGCTTTTTCCATTTATGAATTAGAGATGATAATAATAATGCTATCATGGAATTGCGAAGATCAAATGAGAAAAAAAATCTATGCATCTTAACATCATACAAAAAATAGACTATTATTATTATTGCTTGTTAGCAGATTTCCTTCAGATCTGGTCATTCATTAATGTGTATTTTTAATTTTCTTATTCTTTAAACACTAAAAGCTTCAATAAAAAAATGAGCATGAAAAATGAGATAAGTTCCCCCAAGATGTGAAACAGATGAAGAACCTTATTACTACCTTTTAAGAGATTTATGAAAAATTTATAGAAGACAGTGAGTAGTGGAACTGGGAACAGAAGCAGATTTTCTAAGTGGGCTTCTAGGCTCTTTCCATGTTACCTGGACCTTCACCATCTGTGATAATTGTGGGGTACTCTGAAAGTGCTGCAGTGTTTATAGCACAACATAGAATTACATGCTTCCTTCCCTTCCTGAACTTTCTGTTTCAAAACATATGAATGCTTACTATGATCTTATACAGTAAAGAAAATTATCTTGAATTCTTGGGAATGACATGCTGAATCATAACTCAGTAACTTAGGATGCCAGAAATATGTCATAATGTTATTTCAAGGTAGGGTAAAGGAAATGGAGTAATTAGATCATCCACAGACTATGAGAACTTTGGAATGTGAGGGTGAGCATATGTTTTGTTTGTTTCCCAGCTTCACCAGTACAGGCCCTTAGAGCCTGGGAGTCAATGCATGGGTGGCACCATGATGATGAAAACTACCATTGAGAAGGTTCTTTGGAAAGGCAGCGGTATCTTGCCTCAGAGAGTAGTCCAATGATCCTTTTACTTCAAGTTTCTCTTCTGTGTGTAATTAGAAAAAGGAGACTTTTCCAATATTTTAAAAAGTCCTCAGTGATTCTGATTAAATAATTGTTAATTAATTAATTAATTCAGATTAGCAAATGTTAAGCAGCAGGGCTGAAAACACTACAATCACACCTCATGCTAGCCAGCTCAAGGGCCCCACAGATGCCAAAATGCTTTTTTCCCTGCTGTTTTGGTATTTATTTGCTAAATATGAGCCTTTTTGGAAATGTTTATCCATATATGATGAGCACATATCAAAACATTCCTGTCTGATGTCTTTGAAGGCCTGAAGAAAATCTTTCTTTTCATTTTCCTTGTAAATTATATTTAATTATAATGGTTTAAATTAGTGATGGCTTATAAACTATATAGAGCACAGTCTTGTTTGAGTGAACTAATGATTTTTAACACCTGAAGGCAGAATCAATCCCATATGGTATTATTAAAGTGCTTGTAGAAATAATGCTAATAATTGGCAGTTATATAGCATTTTATGGTTTATCAAGTACTTTACATGTATTATTCCATGTAAACCTCATAATAGCCCCAAGAAATAGATAGACCAGGTAATAGTGTCTATTTGTAAAGTGATGTTCAGAGAGATTAATTGATCCATGATCATATGGTTAATAATTGTCAAAAGTGGGATTTTAAGTCTTTGTGATCCAATTCTAGTAGTCTAACCACTTTATCAGGCTTCTCTGACATGTAAATTAGAAATTCATGAGCTTTGGGGGATAGGGGAAAACATTATTATCTTTAGTAGAACAAGGCTTTGGATAACATCTTCAATAGATTTTTCAATTTCTTTTAAAGGTTAAAACATTCCATTATTTTGGGTTTATATTTGGATTCCTTCCAAAGTGCAACAGCACTAGAGTTGAGACAATTGAGCATTTTTGAACACATGGGCCAAAGATGGTATATACATTGTATTTTCATTCCTCTTCCATGTTACTTCTGTGGCACCAGGGCTCTAAAAGACCAGTGGCATCATGATGGTGCCAGTATATCTTCTAAAGAGCTTAAAGAAGTCAGATAATAGGAAAGGGACTTGTAGATCTTTGATTAGATTGTCCTACTGAGGAAATAACATAGTGAGAAATAACTGCAATTGGCTTCATCTGTAGTTCTGGGAAATGAGTCTTTTTTTTAATTTTTTTTGCAGGGCAATGGGGTTAAGTGGCTTCACCAAGGCCACACAGCTAGGTAATTATTAAATGTCTGACACCAGATTTGAACTCAGGTCCTCCTGACTCCAGGGCCAGTGCTCTATCCACTGAATATAAACATTAATAGGTATCTATGTTAGTACAGAATCATGACTGATAATATTCAGAACCCACATGATATTGTCCAAATTCAAGGTGTAAATGATAATCAAGTTATGGCAAATTCAGCAAGCTACCAGTTCCCTCTCTCTTCATTCCACCCCATTGATAAGATATCTCTAATATTGTGACTGCTAATATTGAACTACTAATATGGTAGTTTAAGTATTGGAAATCATGTAAATTTCTCACACTAAATATGACCAATGACTGATCTACCAAAGAATGTTGGTACAGGAAAAGACCTTAAAAATAATTTATTCCTTGGGCAGCTTGGTGGTGCAGTGGATAAAGCACTGGCCCTGGAGTCAGGAGGACCTGAGTTTAAATCTGGCTTCAGACACTTAATAATTACCTAGCTGTGTGACCTTGGGCAAGCCACTTAACCCCCCATTGCCTTGCAAAAAACCTTAAAAAAATCATTTATTCCAACTATATATATATAAAATATATCTGTTTATACATATATGTATTATACAAACAGTTTTTCTTTTTTTCTTTTCCAATTAAATGCCAAGAACAGTTTTCAGCATTCATCCCTTTGCAAGTTTTTTTTATTACCTTCCCTTCTCTCCCCTGCCCCCCCCTCCCCAGCAAACAGTAAAGAAATTTTCATATTATTCATACAAGAGCTAGAATTAAGGGGGGGGACCATGATAAAGAAAAAAAAAGAAGCTTTAAAAAGTGTCAACTATATATTTTTCAGATGAAAATGTTCATACAAAGAAAGTGACTTCCTTATGGGTCATGTAGTGAGTTAGCAGAAAAGACAGGACACATCTAAATCCTCTCGAATCCCAATTCTAATCCCTTTGCATGATATTATACTGCATCTTTCACACTGTAAAACAATAAAATTATATGTCTAATAATACAATGTAACTTTTTTGGCTAAAATATATACTTTGTCATTCATCAAAATCATCAAGTCCTATTATGCGTAGAAGGAGCTAGAGTCAAAGTTTCCATGACACAATATCCTTTAGAATACTAGTTTTCTTGGGTAGAAAGAAATTTTACTCTTCATATTCCTTTCTTTCTTTTAAACTATTTTTTTTTCCTGCAACACATCTGGGAAAAGAAAATATATGACTTTTTGATCTTCTCAGGAAAGTCATTTACACTTTGGAATAAGCAATATGATTAGCCATATCATTATTGTGGTTTGCCCCACTCTGATGTTAATAGTGCCTATAAAATTACAAAGGCCTTTTTATTATCGGGCTTTCCTGAGAAACTTACAAGTTGACTATGGCTATAAAGTCATTGAAATCTTTGTTCCATGGGACAAGACACACACACACACACACACACACACACACAAACACGAGAGAGAGACAGAGAGAGAGAGAGAGAGACAGAGAGACAGAGAGACAGACAGATAGAGACAGAGAGACAGATAGAGACAGAGAAAGAGACAGAGAGACAACTAAACCATAAATTGTACCTCAGAAAGATAAACTTATAAAATTGTCAGAGATAAAGTATTTAGAGCATGGATGGATGTGTGTTATCATTAGTTATTATGTTATAGCTACGAATAAGAAAGAAGTGTATTGGATGATACAATAAGGTCTATAATGAAAACAACATGGTCTAGTGAATGCAGATGCATAACTGCAGGGCAAAACCTGTGTTTGTAAATAACTTTTTAGAGGAAAGAGAAACTAAAGAAGAATGTGCATCTTCCAATAGATCCTAAAACATGTTCATTTTCATAGAGATTAGACACACATTGGATGGGGGGGATGGAAGGCAGCTGAGGTAAGATAGATCATATTACAATGTGCCTGCTATACAACCTAATAATCATAATTATAATATAACTGATATTTATAGAGTTCTTAAAGTTTTGCAAAGAGCTTTATATACCATTAACCTAGTTTAGTGCTACAATCACCATGTGAGGGAGGTATAACTGATATTATTATGCCCATATTTGTAGACTGTGAGACTGAAGTTCAGAGAGCTTAGCTGAAACTTGCCTATGGATATGTATTACACAGTTTGTAACTGCTGGAGGCAGGATTCCAACTCAGTTCTTTCTCTTTCACTAAGTCTAAGATGCAATGTACTAGGAAGCTATAAAGTGCTATAGTGAGGGTTTTTCTTTTTCATTTTGCTCCACAATTAATATGTAGAAGATATGGAAAGGAAAAAAAAGAAGAGAAGAAAAAGAAGGGGGGGGGAAGAAAACAGAAGAGAAAAAAACAAAACAAAAACCAAAGAAGAAAAAAAGAACTTCATTTTGGCTTAAGAAAAAGATCTTTAAGGTTTGTTTGCTTAGGCCACCCTTCACCTAGACAATTTTGATTTTTTTTTCCTATAAATCAATGGAAATAAAAAACAATAATCCATTTTCTTTTTAAAAATTGATTTCTGATTGATCAATTGATAGGAATGTCTCCTTATCCATACCCTGTAAGTCAAATTTGAGATATCTAGATAGAACAGTTGATAGAATGCTGGACCAAGAGACAGGAAAACCTAAGTTCAAATATGACTTCAGAAGTGTACTAGCTGTGTGGCCTTGGGCAAACCACTTAACCTCTTTTTACCTCAGTTTCTTCACCCGTAAAATGGAAATCATAATGGCGTTTAATGGGATCTACCTCCCAGAGTGTTGAAAGGATGAAATTAAATATGTATTTAATCTTGTGTAGGTTCATAGTAGGTATTTTATACATTTTAGCCACAATTAGTGGCTATTATTAAGATAGCTGATAAATAGAAAATATTTCTGAGCATTCTATGGACAAAAGGACAATAAAGTGAATTTAAAAATTATTGTTGAAAGGAGTCTTAGAAATTATTTTATACTTGAGGAAGCAGGTTTAGGTTCAGAGAGATGAAGTAATTTACCCATTTGTACAAATAATTATGGACAGAATTATGATTAGGACTCATGAATTTTTATCTCAGTCCATTGTAGGGCAACTCTTAAAAAACAGATAAAATAGAAAGTCATTGATATGCTTTGTTTTCAGATATGGAAAGAAAAAAAATCTTCCTTCTTTCCACACACCCTCCCTGCTGTCCCCATGCAAACTCTAAAAGATCATCTTCTATTAATGTTTGCATTTTAGCTGGATTAAGCCATTGCCTGAGAAAGGTCAAATGTTCACATTAAATATACATATATATATATATACATATATATATATACACATTATATTCAAATTACATACACACAAATATATACATTATATTCAGATACATCAGCAAGGAATAATTCAAATGATCGCTGAGGAGAGAGCAGGACCCTGAAGGTTACTTTTTTTTAGGTTTTTGCAAGGCAAATGGTGGTTAAGTGGCTTGCCCTAGGCCACACAGCTAGGTAATTATTAAGTGTCTGAGGTCAGATTTGAACTCAGGTACTCCTGACTCCAGGACCAGTGCTCTATTCACTGTGCCACCTAGCCTCCCCCTGAAGGTTACTTTTGGTGGGGAAATCAGAGACAAGGAAAAAGTCTAAAACTGGCAAGCTCGATTTATTTGGAGAAGGTCCAACAGAGGACTTTATAATTTACCAAATACTTTATTATTTCTTTTTTACATTCGAATGTCACCACAATACTATGAGAAGGTTACTTTTAGGGATTACTGTAAATTCCATTTGACAATTAGGAAACTGAGGCTGAGAGGCTTACTGGCTGACTGACATGCACAGTAGTTTGTACACAGGATGATAAACCATTTGGAACTTGACTAGATAGTGAGAGAGGGAATGGGGAAAAGGGTATCAAAAGGACATAAAGAAGCACCAAAGGGAGAGTATTAATATGGAGATGTATTTTATTTTACCTACTTTTAAAGTCCTGACTAATCATGGAACTACTTAAAGGAGGCCATAAGAAGAATATCTGTTTGACCTAATAGAGACTGGACTTGTTAAGAAGACTTCTGATTAACTTTAGCCTTTGAAACTCACAAGTTATAATTGCTCAGCCAATTAGTCACACAGCCTCAGTTTCCTCACTGTCAAAGGAGACTTACAATTATCCCTGATAGTACCCTTCTCAGTATTGTGGTGAAATTCAAATATAATGTATATAAAATATTTGGCAAATTGTAAAGTCCTGTGTAAATGTTAGCCAGGAATCAAAACCAAGTCTAAGTCAATGTCCTTGTCTCAGATTGCATTAATATTTTTTCCAACTTGTTTTTTAGGATCTGAGTGTCCTTCCCCCATTCCCTCTTTGTTTCTTCTCTTAGTTTGTGAGAGTGAGCTGAGTAGAACTAATTTGACCCTTTAGCAGAGCCAGTTTCATCATTGACTCCATTGCCACATCTGTAATGCTCAAATCATAGTTAACCAAATATTATTTACCACAAACCACTCCTTTTGGTGACACCTGTTCCCACAGTGACTCCATCTTTCTGAATGCAAACAAATGTGCTTGGTGGTAATAAACAGGAACATATGGCTTGTAGGCAATAGCGGTCCATTGTGAAAACCTCTTCTCCTCCTAAACCCTTGGTTGCACCTCTGTTTCCTTTTTAATATTAGTCACTTATTTCTAGTCTGTGGATGGTATTTTTTTTCTTTAAAAATAAAAGACTTCCTACTGGTCTTCAAGGAATATATATATATATATATATATATATATATATATATATATATATATATATATATATATATATATATATATATGTATATATATGGAAGAGAGTCAAGGAAGGTAGTCATAGGTCCAGTTGTACTGTATGGTTTGACATTTCTGCCTCCTGAAAGATTCTCTTGAATTTGCTAATTGGGTTAAGCTGGTTATGTGATTAATATAAGATTATAGCCTGGGCCATTATATCCTGGGTCTATTACTCTTTGAAAGGAATATGCTAGATTATGGTGACCATAACTCAGATGGACCAATATATTTGCCACAATCACCAAATAGGAAAGGCAGAAAGACAGGACTGATGAAGATGGTGAGGTCAGCTCTTTCCATTTCCCATTCTCAAGAATGTTATAAGCAACTTTATTAACACCCCCTTGTTTCTTTATACCTCACTATACTACTACCTATCATCATCTAGAGGCTTACTCACTATTCAATTACCTTCTCTCTCTACATGTACTATGTATGAGGAACTGTACTAGGAAATGAGGTTATAAAAACAAAAATGAAACAAAGAGTGTGATTTGACTCTTCCTTTCTGGGATACAATATATTAACAGATTAGATAAATTAATGAAATTTACTTATTTTTAATATATGTGTGTGTATATTTCTTATATGTATATTCTTATGCATATTTCATACAAACATATAGATGTATACATGCAATAAAAACAAAGAATTTCAGTGGGATCATTAATAATGAGAAAATCCTGACAAGTCTCACATGAGAGATTGACATGAGCTTCTATCAGAATAAGTATTTCTTCCTAAAAGGAGAGACTTTAAATTTGGCATATTATAAGTCTTTTACACTACAGAAAGGGAGTTTGCAGGAACAAGTTTATATTTTTCTCTTATTGCATTTTATTTTGTAACCTTGTATAAAATAGTTATTCTTTTCTCTATTTGCCTTATAGAAAGATGATGGATTCTTGAAAGATTGGGTCCATTTGGGTCAGTTAGAGAAGGTAAAGTCTTGGTGGGAGTATTTGGGCCTATGAATTGGGATAAAACAAAGTAGATGTTGTCAAAAGACAACCAGATAAGGGAGAATTAACCTGAATCTACCAGGAAAGGAGAGTCAAGGCAAAACCTTGGGAACAGATTTATGTAGTAGGCATGGGATGAATAGGAGACTGTTAACAGAGAGAGACTGATAGGCACATATAATAACAACCCTCTGGAGGATAGAAGAAGGTCATGGGTAAGAAGCTATACTTTTGCTCTTTCTGCTACTATTATTCTTTTTTTTTCTCTTTGACCTTAGCACAAAGATATTTCTATTTTTATATTTTCTCATGGTGTATCTCTCTTGGTCTCTCTGTCTCTGTCTCTGTCTCTCTGTCTCTCTGTCTCTCTGTCTCTCTCTCTCTGTCTCTCTCTGTCTCCTCTCTCATATCCTTTTCTGCACATTACTTTTCTTTTACTCTGCTAATGATAGGACACCACTGTGTGTGTGTATGTGTCTGTATGTTTGTATATGTGAGTGTATGTGTGTTCTCACTTAACATAAGCTCAGATATACTTGCTGTATATCCATCTGGCCAGAAGACTGATAAATGGAATGTAGAGCATAAGGACAAATAACTAAGAGGCTAAGGAGCTGTTCCCATGGAGATCAGAGGCCAGATTATGAATAGAAGATCAGGGATCAATCAGGAGAGTGGGATAGGAGGTCAATGATCTATCTTGTATAGAGGAAGTCAGGGAGTTAAACAGATTGGATAAAGTACCTGTCCCTAATTAGAGAGAAAGATAGGAAAGGAGAAGGTCAATGCAAGGGAAAGC
This sequence comes from Macrotis lagotis, assembly GCF_037893015.1. Classification (NCBI taxonomy): domain Eukaryota; kingdom Metazoa; phylum Chordata; class Mammalia; order Peramelemorphia; family Peramelidae; genus Macrotis; species Macrotis lagotis. Next base: position 65,760,055 of record NC_133663.1, read on the forward strand.
AGTATAGATAGATTTTTAAAGGTATCTGTATAAAAGGCAACCATGGTCTCTCGTGGCTATGTTATATCTTATACTCATACAACTTGGGTTGCCTCAAAGGCAACCATGGTCTCTCGTGGCTATGTTATATTTTATACTCATACAACTTGGGTTGCCTCTTCTGGTTCAAGTTCCTTTTTCCAGGAGTAGATCATAGAGAGGACAGTGAGAACAGGATGTTAATGCAAATTAACATGGCAATAATTTTTTGTGCATATGAAAAAGGGTTTTGCAATAGGATGCTAAGAACATGAGAGACCATGAAGCAACCCATGTGGTACATTCCAATTCTTTATAAAGTCCAATGGAGACATAGATTTTAGCTAAGTAATGAGTCAAAACAAAGATATGTGGAATCAGTGTGAACTGGTAGAATTTCAAATCTCCAAATACAGCTCTTTTTTTGTTGTTATTGGTTTTTTTGTTTGTTTTTCTTCGGAATTGTTTCAGAGGAAAGATTCCTACTCTCTGGAGTAACTGGTTCCTCTACTTTTATTGCTGATTTCATCTCCTACAATGTCTAGACCCTGTATCAAGTGTATCTTCAACCTTTCCCTCTCCATATGGCTCTTCCTCATCCCATTTTTAACCTACTCAGTCCTTCCTGCTTTAGTACTGAGATTAGAGTATTCCTGTAGATTGATTGACATTGTGCATCAGATTCATGTTTGTTTTGTTGCCACAGGCTTTTGGAAAGGAGACATAGAAGAGTTGGCAGTCTTTCAATGGTCCTAAGTAGTAGCAACTATTTTTATATAATACCTGTCCTCCTTTACATGGCAGAAATCAGTTCCAAAGTTCAGGCACGCTGTTTGGGTCTGAAAGCAAAGGTATACTAGGACTTCTCTCTGAGCCAAGGGACTCAGCCCCTTGGGGACATTTGCGGCTTGAATACTGGGGGGCTCTGAGGAAGGGAACATATGCAAAGGGACTGAGCTTGGGTTGAGTTTTGCCCAGATGGTTTTCACCCTATGGCATATTTTCTCCTCCCTTAGGACAATTCTTGAGCATATTCCCTGAGTCAGAATGATTTGTGCAGGTCTAGGGAGGCTGTAATGACTTCTATCCTGAATCTCTTGCCACAATCCTCTTGAATGAAACACACACACACACACACACACACACACACACACACACACACCATTCTCTCTCTGATTGGACTTTCTTGAATTTTCTGGCTAATTCTCTTATCCCTTACACAGCCCTTGCTCTATGAATGAAACCTATTTTAATTGTCCTGGCTAGGGATTGATTTTCTTTCTTTGAAAAAATAATTATACTTTGTACCTCTTGCACTTAGACTCTATTTTTCTACTATAGTTTTTTAATGTATTTTTCTCACCTATTTGACTGTAAACTCCCTATAGCCAAAAGTAGAGTGCCAATATCTTATTCATTCCTGTTTCCCCCAAAGGCTTAATATAACACTTTCCTGCACATTATAATTTTGAAATGTTTATTGAATAAAAAATGACTGATTTTATGTAGGATTTAAGCTTTATAGAGAGCTTCACTTTCATTATCTGTTTTAATATTTACAATCAATCTATGCTGGCATAATATTAGCATAGAGGTTAGTATATATCAGCATATGGTATCAGAATACAGTTTGTTTTATATCAGCATATAGTATCAGAATGTAATTATTCACAAGGTATCAGAATATAGGTTGATTTAATTTGGAAGATCTTATTTAATTCAACTTTTTTAACCTCTTCTTTCTCAATAACTGATGATAAATGAACTGGTCAATATTGTAATATGAGATTTCATGTATTATATTTCTTGTTGCTTTTGGACATACGTGATAAAAACAACTTAGACAACTCTTTTCTTTGCCACTCCAAGGAGTGTCTTTGAGTTATCTTTCCATTTAACTGGAACTTTTTTCTCCTGGATCCATCAAGAATAACAAGACTGATATAATTCAACTCCTTTTCTTCTTCCCTCCACCCACCTTCTTTTTTTTTTAGGTTTTTTTTTTTTTTTTGCAAGGCAAATGGAGTTAAGTAGCTTGCCCAAGGCCACACAGCTAGGTAATTATTAAGTGTCTGAGACTGGATTTGAACTCAGGTACTCCTGACTCCAGGGCCGGTGCTTTATCCACTGTGCCACCTAGCCGCCCCTCCCCCCACCTTCTTGTTCTCTTCTTTCCTTCCCTTATCTTTTTCCTTCTTTCGTTTTTCTTCTTTTTTCTTCCCTTCATTTCTTCTTCTTTCATAGGTTTCCATGGCCAAATAATTCACCATAAATGAGCAATCTATGAGCAATGCCCTTCTCTGTATTTGTCTGGGCTGGTTCTAGACTGTTTCTGGGATCATTCTCAGACTTGCCAACTTTGAGGCACCAGCCAGAGCTTGTTGTCTGCTTCACCAGCCCATGGTCATTTCCATACCATTAGAAAGCATCAGAGTAGAATTTTGTAGATGAGGACAATGTTGACAATGGGGAGGATGGTAGTGGTGGTGGCAATGAAGGCAATGATTGGCAAAGACAAACTTTATCACAATGATCCTTAGAGGAAGGGAGGAACAGGTATTATTTGTTACAAATCATCTACCAACTTCCACTAAAAGACTTCCAATAATGAGTGAATCATTGCTTTTCTATTCCACTTTTGGTCAGCTCTAATTGTTAAAAAGATTTCCTTACATGCAACTAAAATCAGTTTCTTTTGCGACTTCCACCCATTGTTCCCAGTTCTGCTAGCTGGAGCCAAATAAAATGTCTTTAAATATCCTAAAGACAGTTTTTCAAATAAATGAAGAGGTTATCCTAGCTCTCTCCTCTCCTCCCCATCCCAGTCTTCTCCAGGCTAAATATCTTTAGTTCCCTCATCCTGTCCTCATAAGGCATGATTTCAAATCTCTAGTGCATCCTGGGAACCTTCCTTCAGGCATTCCCTAGATTGTCATTGCCTTTCCTTATAATTAACAGAAGTGAAAATAATGTTAAGGCTTAGTACTACAGGTTCTGAATCCCATTTCATGGTCCTTCTGCCAAACTCCAGTGTTTTTTTTTTTTTTTTTAAGAATTTTAGAAATTTTGAAATGTGGTATATTTCATTTCTTTCCATAGGAACTTTAAAAAGATCACATGAGCAATCATACATAAGGAATTTCTGGCTAAAATTTCAATTAAAAAAATTCCTAGTTTAGAGATATAATTAGAACCCAACTATTCATTCCCTTCACTCTGACCAGAGAATTCAGTTGAATGCTATTTATTTTTCTTTCCTGATTGGCAAATATAGAAGTTTGTGCATTTAAGTACTGTTTATCTGCATAGTTGAAAACAGGATATACCACTAGGTCAGATGTTCTCTGAACTAACAACTCTTTAGCAATAAACAGAGCTCAGTAAAAATCACCTCAAATGACTGCCCTTTCCCCTCCCCCATCTTTGATTGAGATGGGGAAATTAGATTCAAATTAACTTTAAAGAATGAGATGCCCATTTCAGCCTTTGAAAACTTGAGGTTGTTTTAAAGTTAAAACATATTGATTTTGTCACCAAACTCTGAACTGAAGTCCCTTTGTTAGGTTGTTTGCAAGTTTATGTGCGTATGTGTATAGTGTGTGTGTGTGTGTGTGTGTGTTTAAAAAAATAAAAGAAAGACCATCCAAACCAAAAAAAAAGTTTTCCTTCTTGGATATAAATGAATTTGTCTTTGATGTGCTGATATATGACATGACAATAATATACATCATGATAATACATTTCAAAAGATCAACCACTGTGTGTATATACTTGAACTGGAAAGAGATAGGAAATGCCAAGTTATAGGCAAAATTCATTTTTGTGTGTTTCTGAATATGGGTATAAGTCTGAACCCTGTGTCTAGATTATTCAATTATAATCAATTATCATTCAGCCATTCTTTAAATTGTCTACAGAATGGAACTTGCATTTTCCTCATTATAACTTAGATTTCCAAAAGGGATATTACTTATGGAACTAAGTAATACTGGGAGGGGGTGAGGATGCTCAGAATATTGGGAATATGTGAAAAATCCTCATTTTTTTACAGAAATAGCTAAAAAGCCATATTTTCTAAAAAGCTTAATATTTATTCACCAAAAATGTAGGGTTCCTATTGAAATACATTTATGATATTGGTTTCAGTTCTTGGAGAAGAAATAAATATAAATAGTTCTCAAATTATCAATTGATAGAATTCCTAAAACAATCTTGTTTGAAGTTCTAAATGCATTTTCTGGAGTAACAATATAATAAATGGTGGGTAGACCTGATAGGACTAGTAGATCTATACCCAAAGAGATAAAAGAAAGAGAAAAAGAAAGAGGAAAACGACCTGATATGCACTCAAAAATGTTTTTAGCAGAATTTTTAGTAATAATAATGAACTAGCAACAAAAGAAGTGCCCATCAATTGGGGAATAACTGAATAAATTAGGGTATATGAATTGTAATGAAATGATATCATTTCAAAGGAAATGATGAAAGGAATAGTTTAAATTAAACATGCAGATTCGTGTGAACTATGCAGATTGAAATGAGAAGAATCAGAAGAATAATTTGTATATAAACAACAACACAGTTAAAACAAATTCCTTTGAAAAGCTTATACATTTGAATCAAACTACTACTTTCTTCCAATGTTGACAATATGGATTTTTCACCACAGGCATTTTTTAATATTGTTCACAGCTAAGTCCTGATTTGTGCAAATAATGGATCCTGTGAAGTGGTCATATCCAAATTCTTTTTGCAAATTTCCATATTGCTAGAACAAATTTCTATATTTTGTGTAATTATAAATCCAAATAGAATGAATTAAAATGTTGCCATTTAAGTCATTCAGTTGTGTCTGACTCTTCATGATCCGATAGGCCATAACACATCAATACTGACCATGGGGTTTTCTTAGCAAAGATACAGGAATGGAGGAGTGGTTTGCCATTTCCTTCTCTAGCGGATTAAAGTAAACAGAGGTTAAGTGACTTGCTTGGGTTCACATAATTAATAAGTGTTTGAGGTTAGATTTGGACTCATATCCTCCTAACTCCAGCTACCTCTATGAATTAAAATACATACATATTAACATTTTTTACAGTTTTCATTATTTGAAAGAATTAGAACATAATAAATATGATAGGATGATAGGATGGAAGAAAGGACTTACAAAAATTATACATCTGTGAAATATTGAAACATTTTGAATTATCCTTGAATAAGACTTCTAAGGTCATTGAAACACACAACTATGCTATTTTACAAAAGTTATAGAGCTTTAGTGTGATTTTCTTTTTTAGGAAAAGTTCTAAGGATTCCAGAATGTTTTCCTCTATTATAGGCAGGCTTGCTGAGGGGAAGAAACAACAAATAAACAAAAAAATCCAAAAATAAATGATTGCCAATTGCTTCTATTCCTTCTATTATTGGAAAGGAGCACCTCAAACACTTTGACGATGGCTCTTAAGGTCTGGTACAGAGTAAGGGGTCAAATTTGGGATCTCAAAGGGTTATGGTGCCAGCAGGGAATTTTCTATGGGATGGAAGATTGTGGTAAGGGTAAGAAAGTGGAACTGGAACTCTGTGGGAGTTGAAAAGTAATCAAGGCTATAAGGATAAGAAGGAGAAATAAAACTGGGGATGAGGTATGTAAGGATCAGAGGTCGGGTGACGTTTATCAACTCTTATCTCTCTCTACTTCTGCTCTTTCCTTGTTCTTTCACCAACATATGGAAAAAATGCAGTGACAGGGATAGTAATGGTGGTCCTTTGCCTCAATATCATGGCATCTTTTTTCTCTGCTATTTGCTATTCAGAACTTGACAGGAAAACTGGCAGGAAAAGGACAGTAAGATATGGAAAAAAGGAAGACGGAAGTTAAAATCTTGTCAGATACTCTACCTTTAGAGAATGGGAAGAGAGTCCATTGAAGCAAATAGCAATGACCAGAGTAGGGAAAAGAACTTTGTCACTGAATCTAAAGAAGGAGAAGGTATTAAGAAGGGGAATTACTCATATTAGCAATGACTACAGAGGACAAAGGAGAATAGAAACAAAAAGAAGCCATTAACTTTTGCAAGAGGGAGATCATCAGTAACTGGCAAAAGCATTTTCAGTAGAATAATAAGGAAAGAAGCCAGATTGTGAGTGATTGAAGAAGGAAAGCATGGTCAAAATGGAGGCAACAGAGGTGAACAACAGCCCCTGGAATTTTAGCAACAGAGGGTGGATGAATGAAGGGGCTGTAACTTGATAGAGTGGCAAGGTCAAGAGACAGATATTTTTAGCATTGTTTCATTCTGCACATGTTTGAGGGCAGAGGGAAAGAAGAGAGTTGAGAGGGAGAGTTTGAAGGTGAAAAGCATGTGGGATAACTGAAGAAACAAAGTCCCAGTGGAAATATGGAGGGATGACACCTTTTATATTTTCAAAGTGATCTTTAAATAGTCTAAAACTCTCAATCCATTTCTTACAAACTGTCTGAAAGTTTTCCTCTCCTCTGACTGTCATCTATCTAATACCTCTCTCTCTCTCTCTCTCTCTCTCTCTCTCTCTCTCTCTCTCAAGCCTCTTCCTTCAGGTCTTTATTATATGACGATCTATCCAAGAAGGTTACTAACACATACTGAGGTTTAAGTATTTCCGGATAACATATTTGCAGGTCTCAAGTCCTAGAATCCAAAGAAAATACTATTGTGAACATCCCAGACACCAGGAAGGAATATCAACTTAGGTGACCCTCTCATTAGCAACTTTCCAATCTTATCAGCTGAATGACTGCCTACTTATAGAAAATTAGGGTCAGTTCAGACATATGGACAGCATTTGTTATTTCCTGAGTGTTGCAGTGCTGAGAGGGAAGCAATAATTGTGGGAATAGAACCAACATATTCCTCTTCACTGTGCTTGGAAGTCTACAGTGTTCATGTTTCCCTAGATGACAAATTGGATTCCATAATACTGTTTTATGGGCAGTCAATTTCTTCTAATAACTCCAAAATGAATTGAAATAAAATGAAATGGTTAATTTTAACTGTGTTTTGTAATCCCAAGCTTGTTCAAGAAAGAAAAAAGCAAAGACTCTCTCTCTCTCTCTCTCTCTCTCTCTCTCTCTCTCTCTCTCTCTCTTTCTCTCTCATCTATATCTATATCTATATCATCTATCATTTATCTATCTGTCTATCATCTATCCATCTATCTATCTGCAGAAATAGAAACAGACACACAGAAACAAATAGAAATAGAGAGAAACAGAAAGAGACAGAAACACAGAGACAGAGACTGAAAGTAGAAAGGCAGAAAGATAAGCAGACAGAAAGAATGAAAAGATAGTATGACTTCTAGTTCTGGTCCTGCTACTAGCTAGTTAGGTATTTTAGCTTTAATTGAGAATTATCTCTGAAGTCAGATTACTTGGGTTAAAGACTTCAGTTCTATAAAATGAGGAAACTGTACTTGGTCCAAGGTCTCCTCCACTATGAATGTCTCAGGATTCCATGGGTCTGAGTTGTCAGTATTCTTATTTTCTCTCATTCTTTCTCCCTCGTTGTCTCTGTTTCTGTTTTTCTCTTCTTTTCGGATAAGGTGCAGGGTACTCTATGGGCCTAATGATTTTGAGCATCTTTTCTGAAGTCTGTTTTTGACAAATATATCAGGAAACATATGGTTGCATTGTCTGGACATATGGCTGGTAGGGTCTACGCAGCCTCTGTTGCTGATGAAGTTGCTTCAGAGCAAAGAACCTCTCTCTAAATCATCTTCATTATTTTCAATAATTCATTTAGAAAATGCTCAGTGATTCAGTTTCCCAAGCTCACAACAACAAATACTGCCCAGGCAGGCATCAAATAGGCACCTTGAAATAAACTTTTTAAGAAACTTCCTTTTGTATGAAAGGAAGTTCATCATTTGGAAGTTTAAACCAATTATTTTTACTTCTACTTGGGTGATAAGTTCAATTATTTGTATCTTTTGGAGAAGTACAAGTTCTGACAATACCCAAACTTTTGTTCCCTGGGATCAAACTCCAATCATCCCTTCCTAGTTTTATTTCTAACTCAAAATGTTATCTAAATAGCAATGATAGTTCACATTTATATATATTGCCTTAAGTTTTGTAAAGTGCTTTATATATATTATCTCATTTGTATTATTATTTATGAACCTATAGTCTCCTAGGTGGATTTCACCAAATGGGGATCCTGCTGCTTGAACTGAACACACACTGTTTCATATATACTCAGCATATTGAGCGTAAATAATGTCTTGAATGCAACACAATGTCAATCGCAATGTTAGATGGCTTTACATAAATTCAGCTTTAATGGACCCAGGCCAAATCCCACCAAATGGATCTTTTTATCTTTCCAAGCCATGTAATAAAGACTAAATGGGGGTGGGGGTTGGTTTCATGCCTTATGCACAAGACATCGCCATCTATAAGCATAATATACTTCACCATATCCACTCTAACTTTACTTGCCTGTTCTTATCTACTTAAAAGTAAAGCCTAAAGTAAACAACCATCAGGAGATACCAGCTGTTCCAAGAGTCCCTATTGGGGCCAAGGAGCTTTGTAATCACAGTTATATATATGGTTATAGGGGGATTATTTATGTTCTATGGCACAGTATGTTCCTGCTACATAAAAAATTAGTAACTAAATCCATCTATAACTATCTTAAAAAATAACATGAGTTCATTGAAGGTTCAGTAACTGGGTGCTAAGACATTTATGACTTAGAAATAGATAATCTGGGGATTAAGGGAGATCAGTGAGAATGACAAAATGTAAATTCTTGTTCTTACATGCTTTAACTTTAATAAAATGGGGCACTAACCAAAGTCAAATTGGGTGGGCATCAAGCACTATATACCAGGTAGTGGAGATAAAAAGAAAAACAAAAAATTAAAATTAAAATTAAAAAATAATTCTGCTCTTTGGGAGCTTAGTTTAACAAAGAGATGATATGCAAAATAATATGCACAAACTAACTATATACAGGATAAATTGGCAATGACCAACAAAAGAAAGGTACTGGTATTAAGTGGAATAATTCCATTTTAGAAGATGGAATTTTAGCTAGGACTTGACGGAAACTCAGGAAATCAGAAGGCAGAAATGAGGAGGGAGGGAACAGCCCATGAAAATACTGAAAGTTGAGAGATGGAAGGTCTTGTTTTCAAGAGGATTAGAGTATCATTGTATTATGAAGTATATGGAAGGAAAAGAAGTACAAGACCAGTATGGTAAGACCAGTAGACTATAATATCCTTTGTATTTCAAATCAACAATAAATGATATAATTCGATCTGAACTTTAGGAAGATCAGTTTGACAGTGGAATGGATGTTAGATCAGACTGGAAAGAAACTTGAAGAATGGAGACCAAACAGCAGATTAATGCAATAATCCAAGTATGAGGTGATGAGAATCTACATCAGTTTGATTGCAGTGTGAAAGGAGAGAATTGACCAGGATGAGGCAATGAATGGAATCTGAGAAAGTGAAGGGGCAAGTATGTTGCCTAGGATGTGGGTTTAGGCAGGTGGTAGGATGGTGATATCCTCCATGGTAAGAGTTTGGGAGGGAAAAATGATGAGTTCTGTTTTAGACATGTTACATTTAAAATATCATAACAGTTGAATTGTAAGTTTAAGGTCAGTGGAAAGGTTAGGAAAGCATAGGTAGATTTGAGAATCATTAGTATAGGTATGATAATTAAATCCTTGGAAAGTGATGACACTACCAAGTGAAATAGTGTAGAGGAAAAAGAGAAGAGGGTCCGGACAAAATCCTCTAGGAAATCTACAGTTACTGTATGTGGTATGGATGAGGATATAGCAAAGGAAAATGGTTGCTCATATTCGTCATAAATTAAATTTCTATATGATGTTACTTTCTTTTCCTCATAATTTTCTTTTCTGTAGGTTAACTTCCCTAGCTATTTTAAGCTTTCCTTAAATATAGAACTTCATTTCCAACTCTTTAGATATTTTTATTCCACTCCTCTGAATCTTCTCCAGATTCTTAAATTTCTGTCTTTATCAGTAATGTGATTTCTACTTACTCTACAAAATGGTTGTCAGTCTGGGCTACAAGCCAGATATCAGAAAGGAAGCATGATTACCACGCCCCCAGGTTTAGATTACATAACCTCTAAGGTTCCTTAAACCTTAATCTTATGATCCTAAAATGCTTAGGGACTAGTTACAGGCAACACAGATTAATGTAATGGCAACATACACCTTATAAGTGCTAAAAGTGGTTGTTGGGAATATTCTGTATTCTTAACATGCCTATATTGACCTTCGATTTTGACATTTTCATTTAACCAAAGGCCATTAATCATCTTATTCTTATAATAATGTAAGTATTGATGATGTTTTTCTAAAATAATTCAAAGAGAGGGCTGAATTACAATTGTGAAAAGTTATCCATGGTTGAGACATGGATTTTAAGGCTTATCTAGTGCTTAGCCTAAGGCTAATACTCAAAGATAGAGACCAATAAGAGGTTGGTCCAATAAGAGGTTGCAATAAATAATCATTCCAATCAGAGGTCAAACTTAAAAGTTTTGGAGCTAAAAGAGTCAAGGTCTTAAGTCCTGAGGTGGATATTAGAAACTGAAAATTGATAATCACTTGGAAAGGGAGACACTTCAATCAGGAAAGCAGTTTTTCCAAAGTGAAGCTCAGTCATTTTTAGAGGCTATGCTGATCCATGCAATTTCTCCACCTGCAGGAAACTTGATTACATAATTGTAATGGGGGCTACAGTCATGATAGAAGAAGAAAGAAAAGAAAGATAAAGAGAATGAGGAGGAGATGGAAAAGGGGGAGGAGGAAAAGAAGGAGGAGGAGAAGAGGAAAAGGAGGAAGTACAGGGAAAGGTAAAGTGGAAGATAAAGAGGAGGAAGAGATGAAAATAAGTGTGTGTGTGTGTGTGTGTGTGTGTGTGTGTGTGTGTGGAATGTGGACAAGGAAGAGTGTCTTCTGAAATAAAAATAATTACAGGATCAGTACAATAGAACAACTCAGAAGATCATTGTCAAACCTACAATGCTTCTTTATTCCTTGTTTCCCTTGGAGGATGTTTCTGGCCTTTGGAGTGAGGTCAGCCAAAACAGAGGCAGGTGTTCTCTGATTAAGATTTTTATACCTGTCCTATGAGGTCAAAATAGTTAAGGAAGAACCTGGATGCAATCATATATGGAACATGATTCTATTACATTCAGGTGAACTAAAGCATGAATTACTGGATAAAGAATTGACCATCAATTTAGGAATACCTGGTGGAATGGAAAGCCCTGAGGCAGTTCACCCATTCATTGTTCTGGGAATGAAAGGAGATCCTTGGAGGTCAGTTAAAAGGAGGTTTCATTAACCTCCATTAATTTAACTAATTGAATATTAAGGTTGTTCAACAAGGACATTGCGGCATTTAGCCCAGATAAATGTGTTCTTCACTGCCTCCATGTGAAAATAGGTCTGGTCAGCAAGACAGGGTATGGTGACTAGCAGTTCTGTGATGTCTGTCAAGTCTTTATGTATAGTGGACTTTTTTATAGCCTTATTTGACCTGGAAGCCGAAGGCTACTAGGAAATGGTCATGGAGACATGGTTTGAGGAGGGCCTTCCTCTGGAGCTAGAGAATCCGAATCTATGTAGGATTCTCTAGCTCCAGAGGGAGTCCCTCCACCTTACTCCCTGCCCCCAGTCAACCAGGACTTGTGGATAACTTCCTTGCCTTTTAGGAAAAGAATGGATCTAATGAAGATGGGTTCAGGGGGTGTCCTGGGAGGTAGTGATCCTATCACACCTATGTTCAAATGTTACTTCTGATACTCCTAACCGAGAGCCCTTTGGCCAAGTCACTTAACTGTCCAGTTTTCTTAAAAACTCCCTGAAAAAGTAAGTTTCAGAGAAGTGCCAGTCTGTACTGGGAATTGAATTCCAAATCCAAATGAGATCCCTTTCACAATATTCTATATACAAGCTCTATCTGAAGTGGGATTTTAATTGGGTTCTCTAGCTCCAGAGGGAGCCCCTCCACCTTCCACTATGTTCCAACTTCTGTTTCTGAAGCCATTGCCTCTTGTATAGCTCTTTTGAAGTTGATGGGTTTCAGGTCCCCTTCCTTAGTGTGTAACAATTCATTTTAATTCAATTCAACATATATTTATGTATTTATTGAGCACCAACTATTTGTCTGACAATGTGCTTGGTTCTTGCCCAAAGTTTTGGTCTCTAAAATTCTTTCAAGCTCTAAACCAATAATTTTAAGTGTTTTAATCTTTTTAAAGCAAAGATCTAATATGCCAATTCCCCTCCTATTCAGTGAACTCCAATGGCTCTCTATCACCTCTCAGATTAAATACAAAATCCTCTGTTTACCTTTCAAAGTCCTTTATAACTTTGTTCTTTTTATCTTCCTAGTCTTACACCTTCTTTCTTTTTGCATACTCTGCAGGCTAGTGACACAAGAGTTCTTTCCCTACACACATTTTCACTGGCTGTCCCCTCATCCCTAGAATACTCTCCTTCTACATTTCCACTTTTTGACTTCCTTGGCTTTCTTTAAGTCCTTGCCAAAAACCCCTTTATTTTGGGCAAATCACTTAATCCTGATTGTCTGGCATCAAGGGCTATCTCTAATCATCCTGATTCATATCTGGCGCTGGAGAAGAAAGTGAGACTGGAGACTCAACAGCCCTCTTCATTCAAATCCAGTTTATGTGCTTATCATGATATCACCTCCCTTGATTTCATGGTCTTCTTTGAAAACAAAGGACAAAATTTAAAATTCTGTTTTATACAAGATACTTTTCCTGATCTTAATACTAAGTTCCTGCCCTTTACTGATTATCTGCAATGTATCCTGCATATATGGACTTAGTTAACTATTTCTATGTGATCTTCCTTATCAGACTGTGAGATCCCTGAGGACAAGGGCTGGCTTTTTGCCTTTCTTTGTGTTCACTGTGCTTAGTATGGTGAATGGCACAGGGTAGGTATTTAGTAAAAATGTATTGATTGACTAATTTTGGGACTAGATCAACTTCATGATAACATTGAAGTTTTTTTTTGAATATTATGTTATTTTATTTTTCCAATTACATACAAAGATAATTTTCAACATTCAACTTTTTGTAAACTTTTGAGTTCTACATTTTTCTATTTCCCTTTCTTCTATCACCTCTCCCCATAAGAGTGAATATTCTGATCTAGGTTTTACAAGAAAGAAAAAATTATCTTTATCCTTTTTCCCAAGAATATTTAATATTCATATATTTTTTCACTGACTTTAATTTTATCCATTTTCTTCCTTTACTCAAAAGCTTTTAAGTCCTATTATTCATATAATGCTATAAGTATTGACAATAATTTAAAATTCAAATTCAAATACAAAGACATTCTACTGACTGATCACAATTATACAATCCTCACCCAATAAACCAAATGTTGCTGTCTGACCTGACCCTTGATTATGGTTAAGTTAATGGATCCTAAGCAGAAAAAGCAGAAAATGCTCCCTTCATAAGAGGACAGTAATGGATGGTTGCTCTTCTTTTCATGTTTCTGTTTACTTCCCTGCAATTTCCTTTGCACCTCAATCATCACAAGGTATTCTCACAGTGCCACCTGACATGGATTCAGTGACTTCTTTTGAAACCAGTGACCTGCAATTTTGTCAATAGTTCCATCTGTATAGATTTTTTCAGTTGTGGGAAGGGTTTGTATTTGGATAATCAGAACAGGCAAATTTTTAACTGCAGAAGCATTTGAGTTTTTATTTTTCTATCTGGGTAGTATCACACTCTTTTCTCATGCCATGTAGAAAATATTGCTTGAAAACATATTCATTTTGTCCTATAGGTCAAATAAATGCCATTTTCATTTCTGTGACCCCACAGCTCTTCAGAACTTTCTGTGCTGTGTTTCCCTTTTTATCTCCTGGTTTCCTGAAGGCCATCGCATAAATGTCTCTTTTTTTTTTTCTTTTCCCACACCTGGAAAACTAATTGGCCAGAGGTGATGTCATCAAAAATTCATGGGAGATAATTAGCAGATGAAATATACTTATCCTTGAGGTATGGATCATTTCTGGTTTTATGTTCAACATAACTCCCAGCATTTCCACTTACATTTACCAGTTGATGAGCCTGGGGGAGTCACCAAGGATGGAATCCTTTCCAAAATACATTCTTCTCTGTGCCCTTTTGGAAACGATTGTAGGGAAAATGGTGCATGTTCATCATAATGTATTTCCGTTAAATTACATTATTAAAAATGGTTCTTGGCATGTAGACTACAAAGGGCATTGCTGGAATGTGAATGGTACAAGGGGCAATTTGACTATTTCCTGAAAATCACTATTTCTGCTGTGAAATTTTTACCCCAGAAAAAGACCCTTTATAATGAGCACTGTTCTTTGTTAGGCTTGATGAGCTCTACTGATGACTAATTGTTCAGAACTTAGTCTATTTTATTTCTAGAAACAGATGATGACCTTTAAGGCTGATGGGTTTTGTTTTTGTTTTGTTTTACTTTTTCCCATACTTTTCTTTTTTTCTCTTCATACACTCTTACCATTCCTGAATCTATATAAACCCTCTCTGTTCACACATGTTGAAACAATATGACTTTATGGAGTATGCTTTGCCACTTTTAACATTCTTATTATGGGAACTACCCTTTCATAAGTAGCTTCTTTGGTAGGCAGAAGAAAGACAGTTCAACAACTTGAAAAATAATGAGGTATTTTTACAATCTGTCATAATCTCTTTTATCTTGTTATGAAATAACTTGTCAGGCTTTTTTTTCCTGTTCTAAGTTATGGCTCAATAACGATCCAAACCTTCATGATGTTTTTATTAGACATGTTTGGAAGTTGATGTTGAGCTTCTGTTCTATGCCGCCATGTCTGTTTGACTTGGAATCCGCAGCCAGTTCAGAGCAAGGATATGATTCTTTTTCTTAATGGCCCCAATCATATTCTATTATAGGAGAATTCCAGTTTGCTCATAAAGTCAATAGCCACAAGCAAAATTGATCTGTAAATACAAAACACACACAAGAAATAAAAGCAACCAAATAAAATAAGAACCAAATAAGAAAATAAATGAATGAATAGATTGTTAGAGAGATAAATAGATAGATAAAAATAATGTCTTCTTTTTACCCCAGGTTTCCCCAGGTTAAGGAATTAGCCAAAAGATTTTTTAAGCTACCCAGGGGACTTTAAGAATCAAAATACAAAAATAAAAGATTTTTTTTTTCCTTTGAGTAAGGGATTTAGTAGCAAGGCATCTGGCATTTGGTAACTGGAGTGGAAAAAGCTATAACTTAGCAAATATGGTCATGAATTAAGTCCATGATTAAGCCATTCATCACCTATCCCTTAATTCAATTGGTCAATTTGTCCTGAAATGTTACTATTTACTCTTGGAATTTCTGCTTGAAGTAATGATTTATATAGATTATGGAATTATTGGTTAAGAGAAGGAAAGCAATTTTAAGGTCAGTTGGTCCAACCCCTTAATTCTACAAATAAAGAAACTGAAGCTTAGAGAGGTTCATTTGACTAGTTAAAAGTTATGTGGGTATTAAGTAACAAAATTAGGATTTGAACCAATGTCTCCTGCTTGCCAATCCATTCATACCCCCTTAGCACTACTTTGTGTTGGTTTCTTTCTCAGAGAAGGATGCAAATTAGATCAGTGGGGTCTGAGTTCTGGGATTAATACCAAAGAGAATCATTTGCCTTCAAGGTACTAACAGTGGCTGTTGATAGAAGGGAGCATTTTCATTTGCATTACTTAGAAATTACTGCATTACATAATTTCCAGTCATATTCTTTATATTTAGATAATCTCTTGACATCCTCCCCCAATGACTCACTTTGGACTCTTAAATGTTCTGCCACCAGATTACAAGGTTTAGCAAGTCCTATCAAACTGGAAAGTTTTTGTGAATCTGTCCAGTCTGTCATCCAATGTCGCCTATGCCTGAAATATTTTCCCTGCACTTTTCTGCCTATTTCCCTTTCTTCAAGTCCTCACTAAAAGTCCTTCTTTTAGCTAAAGTCTTTTCTACAATCTTTTAATTATAATACCTTCTGTCTGTTAATTATTTCCTATTTCTCCTATATATACCCTCTATGTACATATTTGTTTGCTTATTGTCTCTTTCATTAGAATGTCACTCTGGAGGACAAGAACTATCTAACCTTTTTTTTTTGTATCACCAGGGCTTAGTACAATGCCTGGAACATCTTAGGCACTTAATATTTATGCTTATTGATTGACTTACTGATAATAAGTGGCCTGATTACATTTAGGGGAGGTTCATCATTGATTTGACTTCTGGATGAAATTTTCAGTCCCAGAACCACTCAAATATGACACCTTGTGAACGATGTAGTCTGAATTGGTAGAAAATATAAGCTCCCAGAGGGAAGGTGTTGTTGCCCTTTGGTTCTGTACTTGAAATGTCTAGAGCAATGCCTTGCATATTTGTTTCTTGAATTAAATTGGATGGAACCCCCACATTCTGGGAATATTGAAGTGTATCTTATTGATTCATTAATATGAACTTGCATTCTTAAAATTGGTTGATTTGGATAAACTTATGATGGAGAGAGAAAATGTGACATCTGAGGATTGTTTTTAGGGTTTGATTTTGTATCTACAGTGTCCAGCTGAGCATCTTCCACATAAGAGACAAGTGATAAATGCTAGCTGAATTGAATTGAATTGGTTGAAGTAACTGGATATATTTAGCTTAGAAAAGAATCAGTGTCAGTGGTGGAGAAGGGCACAGATTAACTACTTTCATGCATATGATGGATTGTCACATGGAAAAAAGAGTAGTTTTGTTCTGCTTAGGTTTAGAGAACAAAACTAGAAGTGGGTGAAAATGAAAGAGGAGTGATTTTTAAGTCTGGAATGATACAAAACGTCCTAACAGAGTCTATACCAAAGTGTAATGAAGTAGCTAGGGGAGATAGTGAACTCCCAATCCTGGAGGTCATTTAGCAAAGGATGGATGACCACTGGTCAGGGATATTGTGCAGGTAGTTGGACTAGACAGCTTCAGAGAGCAACTCCAAGAATCCATATTATATCCTTTCCACAGTTACATTGTTTGCAATATAAGACTATTCTGCATATTCTGATCCATTGATTTGGAAGCCCTGAGGAAGAAAGTGGGATAGTACAGAATCTTCAAATCCTAGGAATTCTAGAGAATGACTAGGAAACATTTTGGTTCTCTAAAAATGGATCTAAGCATTTGCTATAGTGTAGATGGATGAGGAACAACACTCTGGAAATGAAATGTACAGTTCACTTGTAACCAGTGATGTCTTATAGACAAAGATAAATTTACCCAGTTAAATCGATTCCACAGCTGGGTAACCCCTTTCATCAATATTTTTCTGATATCCAGCTTTCAGCTTTCCAGTGGCAATCTCTCAGAAACAATGGAATGTTTGGAAGAATACTTTATCTAAACATCCAAAAAATAAACCAAAAATGAATTAATGGATGAATAAGAAAATAAATGGATGAACAGATTGTTAGAGAGATAAATAGATAAAAATAATGTCTTCTTTTTACCCCAGGTTTCCCCAGGTTAATGAATTAACCAAAAGATTTTTTAAACTACCCAGGGGACTTTAAGAATCAAAGAATATCTCTTGTTTCCTACCTCACATTTGAAAACTTTAAAGTCCTTCAGGTCCTAATATATTTCCTTTTCTTCTTGCCTTGAGGAATTTGGATGACAGTGATTTTTATCATCGTATCACAGCTGTATGGATATGTGATAGAAATCTCCAATAGTGAGAAAACTAGACTATGTCTCTGTTTTCCTTGACCTTAGGCAAAATAGCCTGACTATATAAAAACAATTACAGGGGCTAAATTTGGTCAATAGAAAAAAAGCATTAAGCATCTCCTAGGTGCCAGCCTTTGGGCTGAGATTACAAAGATAAAAGTTAAACATTCTTTGCCCTGTAGAAATCTGGAGTTTAAATTCCATCAGGGAAAATGGCATTATTATTATTTTTTTTAATTGTAAGGAGACTTTAGAACATGTATTGACATCCCTAGGCATTTTCTGCAATACAGCCTTCAAAATGTATAATATCTCTTAGTTTAGAATTCCAGTTTTGCAGGATTTAGAGCAGGATAATAAAGGACTGAATGAGACCACCAGGAAACTTCAGATGGCAAAGGTCTCCAGGCAGCTCATCCATTTGTGGTTTTATGCTGGCCAGGTCAAGGCATACCTGCACAACTTATCACTTCTCCTTTGTGTTTGGTCTAAGGTGTTGATATTGATTGATGAAGTTGAAAATTCAAACAGCAGACATTTCCAGTAAATAAAATGAATGAAAAATGGTCTGAGTATAGGGTTAGCTTGCCCTTCATCTGCCATCACAAGGGACAAGTGAGATCTGCCAGAGCATTTCAGTTTTAGTGCCTAGATCTAAATACTTTAGGTGAGATTGGATGGGGGCAGAGCAGGCTCAGAATATCTATCTAGAAGACTTCAAACTTTTTAAATTGGCTCTTCATATTGATTTGGAAAAGATTGGTTATTAGAAGAGATTAATTGGTTGATGTCTGTTGCCTGAAAATTCAATTCAGAGACCATAGAAACAGTCTACATATTACATAGTCTACATGACAGATCATCCCATACAATCTAAGATTTTTTTCCTGTCATATCATTGAACACAAAATGCTCCACCAAGACATTCTAATTTAAATAGAATCTAATGTAAGCAAGAAATTGGGCAGCTACAGATAAGAGTTTCTTTTTGGGGGGGTTCAAATTCAGCCTCAGGCACTTACTGCCTGCGTGACCCTGGACAAATCCCTTAACATTTTTTATCTCAATTTTTTTATTTGAAAAGGAATGGCAAAACACTGCCAAGAAAACTTCAATTGGGGTCACAAAGAGTCTGACAAGACTGCAAAAATATTGAACAAAAACAAATAAGCAAGAAATATGTAGACCTTTTTTGGTAGGACATGTACAAGTATAAAGCAGTAGTATTCAATAATAATTTATGGAATAAAATTTATAACCATAGCTATAGAGTTGAGAGGGACCTCAAAGGGACTATTTAATTCAACCCTATAGTTTTACAGTTGAGAACATAGAGGCCCTTGGAAGTAAAATAACTTGTCAGAATTTCATAACTAATAAACATCAGAGACAGGTTTTAAGCCAAAGACCCTGACTCAAGAAACATTCTTCTTTCCATTGACATATGCCATCTTCAGTTTGATTGGTCCCCAAGAATCATTACAGAA
Source organism: Macrotis lagotis (assembly GCF_037893015.1). Classification (NCBI taxonomy): domain Eukaryota; kingdom Metazoa; phylum Chordata; class Mammalia; order Peramelemorphia; family Peramelidae; genus Macrotis; species Macrotis lagotis. Next base: position 65,779,397 of record NC_133663.1, read on the forward strand.
AACTCTGGGACTGAGTTTCAGTATAATATAAAGGATATTTGGGTAAAAGAGTGATTCCAAATTTCAGGAAGTCTAAGGAAGGATAGAACAATAAAGTTGGATGGTACCCAAGAGAAAACAGATGCCCATATAGGGAATGGTTCCACATTCAGCTTATGAATTGATTCTTTTCCTTACCTTAGGAGCAAAAGTCTGGGACAGAAAGACAAACATTTATTGAGTGTCCACATCACTATCTTTATTCAGACAAAGAATAACATCTGGAGTCAGGAAAGACCTAGGTCCTTCTCTCAACATTTTTTGCTCACTGTGTAAAGATGAACATGTCATATAACTTTCTGACCTCAGTTTTATTATCTATAAAGAATAGATAGTCATATCTGTAGTACCTATGTCACAGGGTTGCGCTCAGGAAAAAATGACAGGATGCATGCTGTTTGCTTTGCAAATTTTAAAGTGTCATATGATCACCAGTTATTAACATTTCTGTAGGTGTAATAGGCAGTGTGCCAACCTTTAACAGTTCTGAGGAAAAAAAGAACCGGGAACTCTGTGTCTATCCAGTAGGTGAACCAGTCAGGTTGATCTTTACACATTCTTCCCATACCACTGCCCCTGCACTATGGGGTCTGGCTCACTTAAGTCCAAAGACCTCTCTGTGGCATTAGGAGTAACACCGTATCTCTCCAATAATGGAAAATAACATCTGGTGTTAGAAATATAATTAAATTTTTGGCATTTTCAAGCAGGACTAGGGACTTTGTTTTGTTCCATTTGGTTCTTTAGAGGAATTTTTTAAAGAGCATCAAGATTTTTATTCACTTTTCCAAAAACAAATTATATAAGAACCTATATCACACTCTATCAACATTCTATCATATCAGAGGAGCGCCTTGTAACCAGATATCAGTTAAAAAAATCAACCCTGTCAATCCAATATTTAATCATAAACACAGTGTTTCTTTTTCTGCTGCAGCAGCAAAAGTCAAACTGAAGGGCAGAGCTCCTGGGTTTGGGGACAGTGGAGGAGGGGTAAGAGTATTCAGGCTTTAGAACTCAGGGAAAATATCCATAGCACTTAAATTCTCCAAAAAAACCAAAAGCCTCTATTTCAAATAGTAAATTAATGAGCATCCTCATATATTAAGAAAATTTTAGAAACAATAATGGGTTTCATTTAATTTGATAATCATTAAGTCATTATTTGTTTACTTATTTGTCTGGCTATCTCCTAATATTTCTCTTCAGAAGTATTAAAATTTGACTTACTTAGTTTTTACTTCAAGATATGGAGATACAAGAGCTGGGGATACAAGGATACAAAAATAACAGTTCCTTCACTTGAGTTGGCATTCCACATATATACATACTAAGTATAATATAAGGGAGATCAGCATAGGATCAAAGGTAAATATGGGGTATAATAGCCGCAAAGGAGGTGATATAAGTTTAGAGCTAGGATGGATTTAGAGGAAAGCTAGTAAACAATGCCATAGTATAGATGAAGAAACTGAGGCAAAGACAATGACTGACCCAAAGCCAAATGGACAAAAGACAGAGCTGGAATTTGCAATAAAGGTTTTTTCATCCTAAATTTAGTGTGCCAACTATTTTAGGACAAGTATTCCCAACCTTTTTTGGTTCCTGTATCCCTTAGCTTTCAATAAAAAAAAAATCTTCCAATTGACCCTATTTGATATAAAATATGAAAGGAAATAAAGTCTATAGTATCCCAACTTTAAGGTAAAATTTTTTTCTGGGGGGGGATAGTAAAGAATACTTTTGAATGTAGCAATATTTTTAGTACTCAAATGTAAATTTTTCATCAGCGCTACCATTTTAACAATATTTCATTAGGATAATATATTATTTACTAAATATTTCCAACAATCACAAGCCACCTTTTTATTTCCCCTGAGGAGTATATTTGTCCATGAACTCCTATTCATGAAAAATTGAGAGAGAGTATTTTAAAATGTCTGGGAAGAGAACCTTGTGCAGATGGGATTTGTTTAATTGAAGCAAAGGAACTAAACACTCTCAAAGGACCTGGGGCGGGATGGAGGTGAGAAAGAAGGAAAACTTTTCCTTTTCCTCTGTCAAGGCAGAGGAACCCCCATTCAGTTGCGTATTCTTCCTCTTTTTGTTTTATCCCCCCCCACATCTTTATAGATATTTCTCTATCTCTTAAGGGATTGCCATAGTCTTCTTGTTTCCATCTGAGGACATGTGAAGATGAAATATTCCTACATTCTAGAGAGAGGAGACACTACCTGCTTGATATATTGCAACACCTGGCAGGCTGGTTGCAAAGGGAAGAAGGGCCTTAATCATGTCAGAGTAATGACTGGTACCCGGTTTCAATGAGATTATGCAGAACAAAGGATGTGAGCACCTTATTCATTAAGAGGATTTAGAGAGAAATCTCTGGAGGAAGTGGGTACTACTAGGGAGGGATGGGACTTCAAAGCAGGAAAGCTCTTCTTCCATGAAAAGAAAACAAAACAAACAGTAAAAGTCTGATGGATGATTGGTGAGATTTCGAGATGGAATGCTTTCTGGTGGGAGTTTTTATTTTTAATATGCAGACACAGAATCATAAACCCAATCTTTTAAGCCATTTTCAATTTGTAACCTTATGAAGTTGAAATGTTTGGCCTTGGGGAATGGGAGTAATCTTTATCATGCTAATAATCACAGTTTTTCTCATAATTAGCATAATTTTATTCAACTCCCACTGGCCTTGGAAGCCTTGTTGTTCTGATGTCTTGGACTGACTCAATAGCCATATGGAAAAGGCTGCTTCAGTTAACATAGTAAGACTGCACTTGGAATCCATGTGGACAGCATCCCTCAGACCATAGTATGCTGTACGCCAAAGAATTTGTATGAGATTAATAGTCAGAAAGTAGCAAGGCAGGAAGGATAGTTCTGTGAGAAGAGCTCTAGATTTAGTCAAGAATTCTGGGCTTAAATACCCATGTGGGAAAAAATTCATAATTTTAGCCTCAATTTCTAGAAAAAGAGGATAGTAATGCTTGCCTTTTCTACCTCTCTAAGTTGTTGTAAGGAAGATTCTTTATATATAAATGAATTATGAAATTGTGAGTTATTATTTGCTTTTTTAATTCTATAGATGAGCTCAAAGGCAAGGGCCTTCCAGACTAAAGTATGCCCAGCCAGTTCAAAATGTAATTGGAAATATTTAACAAAGTCAAATAAAAATACAATAGAACATAGATAATATTCATATATGGTTTTCTAAGTCAATTTGTGACTTCCAAGAATCCTTTTGTGCAGTGGCAACCATTTCTTTTTGATTTTGATGATACTAGTATAAAAGAAAGAACACCGGACTCGCAGTCAGAAAGACCTTAGAAAAGAATCAGTGACATCATGAGATAATATCTTGATTTATGCATAAATGGAAATTTTTAGTGAGGCAGAGTTGCACAAATTCATTACTCACTCTCTCTTCTAGAACCACTAAAGTCCAGTGACAAGGCAAAAGTCAAGATGACTGATAATGGTCCAGGATGCAGTAGATGATTTTGGTGTCTGCAGTGTAGGTGATCCTGGACCACTAGCTTAACTTTTTCTTAGCTCTAGTTTCTTCATATATAAAGTGAAGAGTATCCCTCCTCTCTTAAAAAAGATAGCATTTGATAAGTGCTTTTTTTGCATCTTCAAGGGCTAAATTAATGATAACTATTATCTCTTTCCATACCCCCCCCCCCCAACATTACTAAGAATTGGGATAGTAGTCACTCTGGACACTGTACTGGAGATGGTTTGAAGAATGAGGACCAAGGATTGAAAATATTCAACAGATGATAACAGAGAACACGTGAGATTGTAAGTAGCACCAAGTGATTTATACAATCCTTTCTCACTTCCAAGGCATGACAAGGTCAAGGACATTACTTTTGAGGGCAATTAGGTATCACAGTGGATAAAGTGTTGCTCTTGTAGTCAGGAGGAACTGAGTTCAAATGTGGCCTCAGACACTTAATAATTAATTACTCAGCTGGGTGACCTTGGGCAAGTCACTTAATCCCACAGACTTGCAAAAACAAAGGAAGAACCCAAGGAAGTTACTTTTTAGAAAAATAGGCTCAAAAACTTCAGGAGGTACCTAACAATAAGGAGGAAGAGGAGGAAGATGGTGATAACTAACATTTATAAGAGTTGAAAGATCTGACTTGATTTTTTTTAATTATATGGAAAGTTCAACAAACCCACCACAGAAATGCAGCTTAGTTGTTTATTATGCTTCAACCTTGATCATCAATCAAATATTACAAGTTATATTATTTTTATATTCAGTTCTTGCATTATTAGGAACTTACTTAATATATGGTATACTATGCTAGTTTAACACTAATTTCTGCCAAAATGTTTTCCAGTTTTCATCGTTTAAAAAAAGAATTTTTCTATCTAGTAGAATACATCACTGGGTTTCTCATAAACTAGACTGTTTTTAATTTCATCTCATTTTCAGTTGCATCTGCTTCTTGCATATTTAGTGGGTTCCATGTAACTATTTTTCTTTTTCAAAACCAGTACTGGTTAGTTTTATGATTCATTCATTATGTAGTTTGGAGCATGGTAATGCTATATCCTCTTCATTTGTGTTCTTTTGCATTATTTCCCTTGAGATTTTAGCTGTTTTGCTTCTTCAAATGAATTTTCTTATTGTTTTCTCTAATTCTATGACAGGACCCTCTTGGTAATTTAATTAGTATAGTAGTAAATTTTAAAATTAATTTAGATAGTATTAGCATTTTTATTACCTTGGATGACTTTAGGGACTAATCAGAATATTATATCTTCATTTTTAAAATTCTTTTTTCTAAACTTTAAAGAGTGTTTTATACTTCTATTCTTTTATATGTCTTGGATGTATTATAGGCTAAAGCCCAGATAATTTATTCATTTTGTAGTTATTTTGAATGAAATTTCTATTGTTATCTTTCTTCCTGAGTTTGTTAAGACCATGAAGAAATGTTGATGTGATTTTTGTGGATTTAATTGTATCTTGTTACTTTATTGAAAATGCAATCATTTCAATTAGTTTCTTCTAGGGTTATATAAATATATTATTATTTGTATTTCAATCTACAAACAGAAGACAAAAAAAATCTAGCCAAAAGCCAACAACCCAGATTCTTAACTGGAGGTCAAGGGCATAAAAAGATTTTAAAATTTATGAACTGTGATGAGTTTCTTGATACATATGTTTCAATGATTATATTCAACAGTAAGTTAAAACAGAAATCATGGTTTCTTTTAAATATTGATCCCTCCCCAAATTTGAAAAGTAAACAGAAATTGTCCAGTGAAATTGAACATCAGTTACTTGACTTTCCCTATCCACCTGAGTGGGAACAATTTTGGAGAAAAGTTCTTAAATGATTCTGTAAGCTATTTTATCTAGTTACTTTTATACACATCTGTCCTCTAGGACATGAATTGTTTTTCATTTTGCTTTTGGATACTCAATAGCTAGCCTGTTCTCTTCTCTATCATAGGCACTTAATAAATGCTCCTTAGCTTAGATTCCTGAGGTATATCTATTTTTGTTTTGTTTTAGTTTGTTTTTGTTTTGTGGTAGGTAATGGGTTAAGTGGCTTGCCCAAGGTCACACAGTAATTATTAAGTGTCTGAATTCAAATTGGAACTCAGGTCCTCCTGACTCCAGGGCCAGTGCTCTATCCACTGTGCCACCTAGCTGCCCCTTCTAGTCTATTTTAATACAAATTTAAGAAAGTCTTATATCAGGTCTTTTTAAAAGCTGCAGAATATCAGAATTACAACTGAAGTGTGAAACCAACTTTGTGTAACTTTTACAAAACAATACCTTGATATGCATGACCTTAGTCATTGTATTACTAATCACTGACCAACTTCATGGAAATGTGAAAAGCAATTTCTATAAGTGCTTGATTAAACAGCAACCTATGAGAATGAATGAATTGGGGAAATTCTCCTGAAATCTGCTACTCAATCTTTTAGCTGTTTTTTATCTTTTTTCACTTGAATAATTTTTGATTACTGAGTTCTAAAGCTAATTAATTATCTACTTTTAACTTTAGGCTTTTAATTAAAAAAAAAAAAACTAAATCTGCATACCACTCTTGGGTCTGTGTTCTGAAGAGATCATGAAAAAGGGTAAAAATTCCACATGTACAAAAATATTCTTAGCAGTTCTTTTTGTATTGGTAAAGAATTGGAAATTGAGGGAATGCTCATCAATTGGGGAATGGCTGAAGAAATTATGGTATATGTGAGTGATGGAACTTTATTGTTCTATAAGAAATCATGAGGGATGGGATTTCAGAAAAGCCTGGAAAGACTTGCATGAGTTGATGCTGAGTGAGATGAGCAGAACCAGAAGAAAACTGTATATACTAACAACAACATGGGATGTTTATCAACTTTAATGGACTTGTTTGTTTTAGTAGCACAATAATCAAAGACAATTCTAAAAGATTTGTGATAGAAAATACCATCTATATCCAGAGAAGGAATTGTGGAGTTTAAGCACAGACCAAAGCTTATGATCTTCAGTTTTAAAAGTTGTCATGTATTGTGCCATTTTTTCTCTCTAATGTTTTTTTTTTCTTCCATTTGGATTTGATTCTTCTCTTATAATATAGTCAATGTGGATCTATGTTTTGCCTGGTTATAAATGTAGCACCTATATTAGATTACTTTCTGTTGTAGGGGAGGGGACAGGGAGGAGAAGGAGGAAGAAAAATATAAAACTCAAAACCTTGCAAAACTATGATTGGTAAAAACTACCATTGCATGTAGTTGGAAAAACAAATAAATAAAATATTTTAAAAAGAACTCTTTATATTTGAATCTGGATTTCATTAGATATGAGTAAATGAATTGCAAGCCACTCAAAGGTTATTTTCATTTTCATTTTTACTTTTCTATTACCTAGATCAATGCCTGACTCATAGTAGGAGATTTTAAAAACTCATTGAGTGACTAATATGAAAATATTCTTGCATGATTTCATATGTATAATCGAGACAACATTTCTTGCTCTTTCAGTGGTGGGGGAGGGATATGAGGGATAAAGAAAATTTGAAATTCAATTTTTTAAAATGAATTTTAATTATTTTTTTCTTTTAGAAAGATTACTAAAGTTAATGATTACCATGATGGCCTGAAAAACTGCTCTCAAGAGTCAAAATTGGTTTGCACCAAATATCGAATAAAAGAAGAGCTTAGTGTTACAAAATACTATTAAATATTGAAATAAAAATAATTGTAAATTGGATGATACTTTAAGGTATATGGAAAGGTAAATTTAGATAATTTCATTTAATCCTCATTACAACCCTATAGACTTGGGTATTAAAATTATCCCCATTCTAGAGATGGGAAAGCAGGTTCAAAATTTTATGGGACTTAGGGGTTCCATAGATAAATGTGATTGTTGTTGTTCATCTATTATTCTTGAATAGAACCATTGACAGGAATTTCCCTCAGTTTAAACCTCTGTAACTAAATTAGTGCCTAAAGGAAATTCAGTCCCAGATTTTAGGGATGCTTATTAAGAATGTTCTCGTAGAAATCAATAGGAGCCATTTTATTTATATAAAATGTGTGCATATGTGTTTGTGTGTGTGTGTGTGTGTGTGTGTGTGTGTGTGTGTGTGTGTGTGTGTGTGTTTTGGGGTGGTTAATCTTTTGAACACAATGATAATTAAAATGAGTTTTGAAATCAATTATTGAAGAAAATGATGAATTCAGAAATTTTGTTTAACAACTTTCAGAATGAGTTCTCTATTCCTTTTAATTTACTTTAAATGATATTTTTGGGTTGATAGTCTGAAAGTGTTTACTACAAGTAATGCTTTTGTATTCCTAACTTAGTGAAGTAAGAAACAGTTAAAGGGAAAAGAAAAGGTGGCTTTGGTAAATATGACTGAGGCATACATTTTATATTATTAAAATATTTTGGTGATTGTTTTCTTTTATGTTACATTCTTTTCTGAGTTATTCTCTCTCCTCTTTAAAATGAGCTTTCCCTCAAAAACAATTCAAAAAATTCAACCAACACATTCAATTTTCTTAGCAGTATATGCAACATGTCATATCCATTTTCTATCACCTATCCAATAAAAGGAGGGAAGTTATTTTTTTTTTTTCATTTCTTCTACAGAGCTAAATCAGATCATTGTAATTATAGAAAGTTCAGTTTGTTTTCTTGCTCTTTCCATTTACATTGTTGTAGTTATCATTTTCTGGTTGTGTTTCTGCATCAGTTCCAATACCTTTCCACACTTATCCAAATTCTTCATATTTAACATTTCTTGTGGTACGATAATACTCAATTATATTTATGTTCTACAGTTTGTTTAACTACTCCCACATTAGTGGACACTTATGTTCTTTCATTTTTTTTTTGCCTTGCAAAAAACAAATTCCTCATAGTAGGGGTTGTGGATGACCCTAGTTGCTAAAAAAGTTGTGTAAAATTTTTGGCCCTCCCATTCTACCAGAAAAAGACTGATTTTTTTTCCTTTTATGAGGTCTTTATAATACCATACTGTAAAATTTGGGTTAATATTATTCAAAACTATACATATATTTTATGCATTTCTGAGTTTCTAAATTTATTCTGTGTTATTTGCTGGTCTTTGCATGTCATCTGCAAGTTCAACAAAACTCTTCTAAAACTCCTATTAAATTTCTTATGCTGCTCTTGATACATTGAAACTAAGGACAGTAGCAATGTGGAAAGGGTAACTGTGAACAATTTTGGTGCATATAGGAACTTTTTATCTTTGTCCTTTTTGGGGTATATGTCCAGCTTATAAAATCTCAATCAAAAGAATAATTTTGTCACTTTTTTTTTACATTATTCTAAATTGTTTTCCAGAGTTAGTGTTAGCATCATTCATTTCTTTTTGAATAGTTGGGTTAATACAAGTTTAACATTGTGAGAAAGTATAACAAAGGTCACCCCCCTCACACAATTACAGCTGAAATACACTGATCAGAGAGTACAGAATGTTGATGTTGCTTTTAAATCTCACTAAATTCTAACCCTGAGTCTTTAGAGTTGTCCCTTCAGCACAAGCTACATGATGAAATGTTTACAGACTGGGAAGATATCTTCCTAATCAGATAATTACTACTTAGCTTGAATCCCAAACTACCCAGCTGCATCTATAACATACCTCTCCTACATCATTACTTTTATCTACAAAAGCACATGAGAATGGGGGCAAGAGGAAGAGTGAATGAATAGAAAAATCCTTGCATTTGGGATGGAATAATAGCATGTCATCCTTCAGTGTCTGACTTAAAAAAAATCAATTGACATTTACTGTCTTCTGACTAGTGCAACATCATTGGAGACAGAGATTGTATTAATTTGTCATTTTATCCCTAAAGTCTATCCGTGTTTGGTATATAGTAGTTGCTTAATAAATACTTGTTTATCTGGATTGTATTGCCAGAACCTTCGCTAATTGCTGTTGGCGCTACAAAGAAAATAAGGAATGCTCCCTTCCCTCCAAGAGTTTACAATCTAGTTTACTCATATTATTCAACAAGATATATGTCATTGCTCATGCCTTTTCTTCTATATATCCATAATAAAATGTGAACCTCTAATTACATTGTAAAAGTAATTGAAATGGTTCTGTTGTTTTATCAGATTATAAATGCATTTCCCTGACTGATGAAGGGAATTCTAATGTATTGAAATTGAAAAAGAATACCGACTGACTATGGGGTAATTATGGCAGATAGCAATATTATTATTGTTAATAATAATCATAATTATTGTTTTTGTTATAGAAAAGGAAATTAAGATAACTTAATTGCATGTTTAGTGAATTTAGGATGGATTCATGACTACAACTCAAGATTCCTCACGATGATCATCAATTTAGAGCTGTATGGCATCTTAGAGGCCAACAAACTTAACTCTCTTATTTTGTAGATGAGAATGTCCTTATTTTATTAATTGAGAGAAGTTAGTAACTAATTTAGAATGGCATAGCTTTTTTAAGTAGGTATCTAATTGGAGATTTGAATCTAGTCTTGCTGGGTTAAGGCCTGATAGCTTGTGGATTGTTGAAATTACACAAGAGATGGAATTTGAAACAACTTTTCAGGCTATGTCAAGAGTTTATTCATCTCATTTTAAAAATGAGGAAACTGAGTCACAAAGAGGTGAAGGGACTTACCTAAGGTCATAAAGCTAGTCAGTGGCAGAGCCAAGACCAGAGGCTAGCACCAGAATTCAAGTAAGTGTACTACAAGCTAGCATATTTTCCATTACCCTTTTGACCTGAGATGTATTTCTTGCTAAAATGTAGATTGCTCCAGGGGAAAAAATACAATTAAACATTTTAGTTACTTATACCTTACTGGGAATGATTTTTTTCCTTATCAACATTCTTATCCATTTTTATTTGTTTGATTTTTAGTCAATATTTCATTTGAATTGAACTGAGTCCATATTTATATAAGCTGGAAAATATTTGCAAAAAATAATTTATTTTTTTATTTTCCTTAGTATTTCTTAACTTTGTTTATGTGAATTTTATTGTTTTTATGCAGATATATTATCTTATTACCTCAAATGAAAAACAAAAATAAAGCAAAATCATTACAATAAACATTGATAGTCCACCAAACAAATTCTCACATTATACATGTCAAAATGCATGTGCTATTCCATATTTTAAGTCCATAACTTCTCTAGCATCATTTTCAGTCCTCTGGCATGGTGCATGGAAAGGAGACACACTCTTCTAAAAGAATGGTTTAACAAGAAAAAACATTTAAACAAAATTTTCTCTATCAAGAATACTAGATGGGGTGGCTAGGTGGCACAGTGGATACACCGGCCCTGGAGTCAGGAGTACCTGGGTTCAAATCCGGTCTCAGACACTTAATAATTACCTAGCTGTGTGGCCTTGGGTAAGCCATTTAACCCCATTTGCCTTGCAAAAAAACTAAAAGAAAAGAATAGTAGAACTTGGACCCTTACATCATATTCCTTAGGTGCTTATGGAGAAGTAAGAATTTGAAATAAAGAAAAAAAGATTGGAAAACAGCTAGATTTAGCCAAATAGAACTAGAAAAGAGATCCATATCAATGGCTGTACAATTTTTAAGAACCTTTTTGTATCTGGGCAAGTCACTTAATGCTGTGAAGTTTAGTTTCCTCATCTGTAAAATGAGCTGGAGAAGGAAATAGCAAATCACTCTAGTATCTTTGCCAAGAAAACTCCAAAATAGAGTCATGAAGAGTTGTACATGACGAAAACAACTGAATAATAGCAATAATAACAAGATACACAGTTTCTAAAGAAGAGGAAGACACCAAAGGCTCAGGAAAAATATTGAACCCTATTATTACCAAAGAAAGGTGACATAATATCAATAACTACTGATATTTGTAACAATTTTCCCATCTATCCATAACTTTATTCATGACCTGAAGGTATCCTTGATGTGGGTACCAACAGGGAATAAGCAATCTTTCACAAAGGATAGTGAAGAACAAGTCACATATTTAGTTTCTAATAATTAATTGAAAAATGTAGAGAATGTAAGATCTAATTGTGCATATTGTTAATAATAAAAAAAAACATTTTATTGAGTTGAACAAAACTTGGTCCTTTTACAACAATGCATCTCCTTTTCATACACCAATATTATTCAGGATTTCTTGGAAGATTTAGTCACAGCAATAACATTGTTCGATGACCCTAAGATAATAAACATCAGGTATGGTTTAAAACAGCAGATGCATACTTGTCAAAGGTGTTTACTGCTTTGATAAAGGAGATCAAGAACACAATTTAAGTGGAGGAGGAATTCCCTCTGGCTGGTGAGATCCTCCAATTACCATTATTTGTGAATTGCATTATATTGATGCCATCAAGCTCAAAGATATTAAAAAATCTCTTAGAAGAAAATACAATCACTCATAAGATCAAATAGATAAATGTCTATTGCCCAAATTTCAACATGCATTTGAAAGGTGATTCCATTGAACTTTTATAATAATGTTTATAACTGAATGAAACATTACATCAGAACAATAAGCTAAATCCTCATTTGAAAAGTAAAAAGAAAAAGACCTGGATTGGTTGGGGGGACATTATAAAATTCTTTTATTGATTCTAAGGCCCCATCTTTTCAATACATTTTGTCAGTGTTGCTGTTTGGCAATAACAAGAACTGGAAGATCATGGAAGAACTAAGAATGACTATTGGTTCTTGTTATGGAAGAAGACCAAAAATGACATCACTATGTTTGAGACAAATTACATTGTTTCTGACTGTTCCTGATCAGACCGCTATGAGCTCAGAATGCTCTACCATAGGTTGGACACAAATAGTTCATGTGAACATTTGGGATGGTTACTCTATTTCACGTTTCTTTTGGGCTGCTTCAATTCTGCCTTCCTCATAGAGTGTAGCAGTCTCACTGATGAGGGCATGCCATGCTGGGTGCTCCTGTGCCAGTATCTCCCATGCTGTACAATCAATTCTAAAGTTCTTCCATGAGACTTTCAGGGTGTATTGGTATTTTTTCTTCTGACCCCCTTGTGAGGGCTTGTCCTGTGGGAGTTCTCCATAAAATAGTTTTTTTGGCAAGTGTACGTCTGGCATTCTAACATTGTGTCCAGCCCATCATAGTTTCACTCTCTGTAGTAATGTTGGAATACTTGGCAGTTTAGTTCAAGAAAGGACCTCAGTGTCTGGTATCTTCTCTTGACAGGTGATCTTTAGAATCTTTCTAAGACAATTTAAATAGAAGCGATTCAGTTTCCTGACATGGTGCTGGTAGACTAACCAGGTTTCACAGGCATATATAGCAGTGAGGTCAGCACAAAGCTCTGTAGACCTTCAGTTTGGTGTCAGTCTAATCCTTGTCTCTCCCACACTTTCTTTTGGAGTCTCCCAAATACTGAGCTAGCTCTGGTAATGTGAGTGTGAATCTCATTCTCAATGTGTACCTCCTTGGAAAGGACACTGCCCAGGTAAATGAACTTGTCTACAGCAGTTAAAACTTCTCCTTTTGGTCAAGGTTTCCAGATATGGATGGTGTGGTGCTGGCTGAGTGTTCTTGGTATTAATATTTGTACAAAAATTAGCACAAACAGCAGATAATTGATCCATACTTTGTTGCATCTCAGCTCCAGAGGCTGCAATGAGGGCACAGTCATCTACAAACAGAAAATCATGCACCAACATTCTCTCCACTTTGGTCTCAGTTTGTAACCAAAGACTGGAGCAGAATGTGATAGTAACAAATAAGGAGCTCCCATGTAGAATAGGAGAAAAGGATGTCACCAAGAAATGGTACAGCAAGAAGAAAATAGGTTGCTCTCATGGCAAGGTTACGGAATGAGAGGTAGATAGCCAAAGCACAACCTTCTCTTACAACATTGGTGTTTCAAAAAAATAACAAGGAGTGTCTCATGCATTTTGACTAAACCATTTGGAGGATATGGACAACATATAACAATATGAGTCGTCATGGAAGGTTTGGTATATGCATTGTTGGAAGGTACTTTTGATTGCATGAGATCACAGACTCATTGGAGCATTAATATTCTTCATGGCCTTTGGGTTTTCTAAGTAAGCTCTGCTGGCTTCTCCCAAGTCAATATTTTGAATATTTTGATGATCAGCCTATCTGACTTTGAAGAAGCTTATCACCTGGTTTATTATTAGGTAAGAAATGATTTTGATCATTGTAAATATTTCCTGAGGTAGAGAGGAGTTATGATATATATCAGGGTTTTTAGTGTCCTCTCAACAGTTGAGATCTTAGTTATCATTTCATCTTTATTAGGCATTCCTTGGGCAGTCTAGTGAATATAGCAGGTGTTCCAAATATCTTAGCTCACTGAGTTAATATTGAATTTTCAAAACAGTTAAAAGTCTTTGTTTCTGTACTCCTATTGCACCCACACAGTATCCAGAGACTTACAGGGATATCCCTCCCCCAATAGAATTGGGTGGACCCTTTGTGGAGGAGGTATGGAGTAACATGGATATGACATAGAATGCAAGGGCATGGATGGGCTAAAAAATACATCACTGAAGAGAATACTATAGGATCATAAATTTAGAATTGAAAAGCATCTTCAAGGTGAGTGGGTCCAACCTCTTCATTTTATAGAAGAAGAAAACACAATTCAGAATGGTGAAGTTCCTTTCCCATGATCACATAACTACTAAGAATTTGAGGTAAAGTTCAAACCAAGGTCTTTATGATTTCAAGTTCAGCACATTACTCCACTTTAGCCAGCTGACTCTGCTGATGTTATTGTTGAAAGGTCATTGGATGAATATTTTTATTATCCATAATTTTATTGTTCTCTTGGGAGGATGTCATGCTAAAATGTCCTGAGGATGATCAATATGTATGACTTTGCAAGGTTGTAATGTTGTATGTGTGTGTATATATGTACTATTTAATGGCATATGTGAAAAATTTGCTGTGGTAACAGTTTATTTCTACAATATTTGGCATTCCTGTTTTTGAAGTGACAATTCTGAAACAGTAAAGCATTCACATTATATAAATGAACATCACATCACTTATTTTTTTTGGAGTTTATAGTATAAGAAGAGTAATTAAAATAATAAAGTAGTTTCTTACCTATATAAGTAATGATTTGTTCTTCATTAAGGCAAGAGAGATTTATAAAAGAACAGATGGACTGGTTTGATAAATACCAGATGGACTGGTTTGATAAATACCTTGAAGATCAAGACCAGTAAAATATTTTAAAAATATGGGGAAATATCCAATTTTCTAGGCTATAATACTATAAGCTAAGAAAGACATCCTCAATTCAAAGGAAAAGTTCACATAAAATCACTGAAATACATGAATTAAAGGAATTCTTTTTACTTATCATTCTACATTCCAATGACTTCTGGGTAACGATCCTTGCAAATGTTTATTCACAAGTAGAAGTATAAAATCTGTGTGGGTGTAAAAAAGTATTAAAAAACCCAAATTACTTAAAATGTATTATTGGTATGGAAGGCAGTGGTTAATTTTTCTTTCTAATTTGAGGCTAAATACAAATAATGTCCTTGGTGAACACTAAAGTCAATTTTACTCAGTGTACTCACAATGCCTTCAATTTTGTGACTTTTCTTGCTATCCAACTTGTTATTTTGCAAAGTATATTTAAGGATAATGTTTTTCCCATTCACTCTTCCTAGGAAACATTAAACCTATCTATTACCAATGACTCCTACCAGTTTAAACAGAATTTTGAAACTAGAACTTTTTCTAGGGCATGAAGAAGCCAGTAATCTCCACCTAGAAGGCAATTTATAGCTCACTTAAGTGACCTCAGCATGAGCCACATTTTGAAAGGGGGAAAAATGGTACCCACATTCATGTGGCTAACCTTTAGCAGCCAAGCTTTTTCATTCCCATTGCTCTGCAGACATGACTTTTTGTGAAGATTCACTTTGGAAAGAATGTTTTAGCATACTCTTCTACCTTTTGGGCTTAGATTGTATCGATTTGGAATACAAATGTATGCTAATAAGAAAAATGCATATTTTGGGATGAATATATGCATTTGAATACAACCTCAAAATATTTATATTGTTGTGAATGCAAGAACTTTGAATTTACCCTTCCAGAGCCATTACTGATTAAAATGTAATTTTAAAAAAATCTCTCAAATAACCTTCCACACCTCCCCACACCTGCACATTTTCTCTATATGTGATGTTGTTTATCAAACTTGCATGTGCTTTTAAAATAAGAATATGAATATAAAATATTTCATAGGTATGGGAAGAATCAAATTCTGCTCCAGCTGGTTAAATAACCATTGTTTTCTCCTTGTTTCTAAAAAAGAAATTGCTGATAAAAATCATCAAAAACTTTTCAAGCACTCTAAGGTTTCAAAATGTTCTCATTGTACTCATAAAGTAGAATCTCAAATTGGGTTTATTTTATAACTAGTAAAATAAAAATATTGGATTATGTATATACAGGTTTACAGAAATAGCGTATAGGTGAGCTAAGTGGCATAGTGGCTAGAGCAATGGAATTTGAAACCATTCTCAGACACTTGACTGTTACTAGCTGTGTAACCTTGAGCAAGTCACTTAACCTTGATTGCCTCACATCCAGGGTCATCTCCAATTGTCCAAATTCATATCTGAGAAAGTGAATATATATATATATATATAAAATATATATAAAATGCATATACATATATTTACATGTATATATCTTCCTTTCTCCCTTAGCCCCCCAAAATAATACCTGTCCTCAAGAAACTTACATTTTACTTGGGGAGTACAACCTTACAGAGAAATATATGTGAAATAGTAACAATAGACTGGACCAAGAAAGACAGAGAGTTGAACTAAACTTTGAAGGAATTTCAAGAAGAGGGAGATAATTCTGAGGGACAATTTGCATAAAAAGAGGGGTAAGGATATGAAATTTCCTGTATAACAAATGCTAGCAAGAATGGAACAAAAAGTGCCTGAAGGAAAGTAATTTTAAATAAACCCATAAAGATACATAGTAGTCACATTATAGAGAATTCTAATAACTGCACCAACGATTTCATATTTTATCTTGCAGATATCATAGAGTATCCCAGAAAATTTTTTAGAGGGGAAGTGATTTAGTTGGAATTGAGTTTTTAAAATACCACTTTTATAGCTGTGTGCAGTATGAATTTGAAAGGAGAATGGAAACAAGGAAATCAATATTTGAATTAGTAGAATTTCAAGTGGGAAGTGATTAGCTCCCCAAATTATGAGAGTAAGGAAAGAAGAATGAATGCAAGAAATAAAATAGATGAGTTGGCAACTGAAAAGGATTTGGGGAAGAGGGTGAAGATGTATTCATCAAGGATGGTATGTTTGAGCAATGGAAATGATATTGGTGTCATCAATATGAAGCATCAAAATTGAAGCATGAGGGCAGCTAGGTAGCCCAGTGAATAAAGAACTGATCCTGGAGTCAAGAGGTCCTAGTTCAAATTCAATCTCAGATACTTAATAATTGCCTAGCTGTGTGACCTTGGGCAAGTCACTTAACACCACTGCCTTGCAAAAACAAAAACAAAATAAAAACACAGACATTTGGAAGAAGGATGAAAATTAAGATTTAGGGGGGAAATATGAGTTTTTATCTTTGGACATCCAAAGGGAGATGAAAGGTAGGTGACACAATGAAGACAGTACTAAAGCTGGATCCTAAAAGAATTGAATTTAAATCCAACTTTACTCTATGAAAGTAAAATAAGTATTAATTACTTTGAATTGTTTTTAGTTTGATGGTAGGATTAAGCTCCCTTCTTTAGGAAAAAGTAGCCTAGCAGAGAAGCCAAACTAATGTGTATGTGTGTGTTTGTGTGTGTTCTCTTAAGTCTAGGTTATCTATAGATTTAGTGAATAAACAGATTGATAAGACTTTATCATGTAGTGGCAGATAAATGAGAATATAACATTTGTAGAAATAAAATAATCCTAGGATTATAAGACCTTTTTTTTTTTAGGTTTTTGCAAGGCAAATGGGGTTAAGTAGCTTGCCCAAGGCCACACAGCTAGGTAATTATTAAGTGTCTGAGACCAGATTTGAACCCAGGTACTCCTGACTCCAGGGCTGGTGTTTTATCCACTGCGCCACCTAGCCGCCCCCTATAAGACCTTTTAAAGACTAAATTCTACTTTCTAGTTGACTAAAGACTTAATTCCTCTTTCTAGTATTAGTGGATAAGCTGACTTCTATTTTGAGCTAGTAGTTTAGTCTAAATTGAGTAAAGGCATCTTCTAATTTTGATCACTGGAAGATGGGGGAGTGGGGTACTGATAACTACAAACCACAAGTTCCTCTTTGCTAATAAGCTTTCTGGTTATAAAATGCATCACCTTTAGGGCAAGGATTCTCATCTTAATCTTACCTTGATAGCTAAATGTTGTCAACAATATGAATTTAGATTGAGAAAACCTGGAAGAAACAAACTAGTCCGATGACCCATATTGACAATTGGATTACATTAAAAGAAGTTTCTTTCTTTTTTATTCCTCTCTCCTATTATAAAAATAAACTCTGTAATTATTGAGAAATTAATTGGCTTGATTTGATGGCAACTTGGTAACCTTGATATTGAATCATCTTTACTCAAAAAAAGACAAGCTTCAGAATTTTTTTTTTTAATTTCAGATAATAATTGTAATAATTACTATGTGATCCTGGTCAATCTATTTAACCTCTCTTTGCTTCAGTTTCCCCACCTGTAAAATGAGAATAATATTAGCAGCTACCTCAGCTGTGAGGATCAAATGAGATAACAGTTGAAAAGTATTTGGTACATACAGTACCTGGTGCAATGATTAAGATGATGATGGCCTCTCTTATATAAATGTTAGCAATAAGGATGACGATGATGATGATGATGGTATCCTTCAGTTCTGACTAAAAGAGAAATGGAACTTACATTTTGACATATTTTTATTTAGAACATTGAAATAATAACTGAACCCATGTAAGTGAATGAGAAAGATTGAACAGAGACAAAAAGAGGGCTTTGGATGACAAAGGATTGAGAAGTTGGTAGAAGATGTACAAAGGGAGGCAAGCAGTGCAGGAGTCTTTTGTAATTTGACTATAAAAGAAGAAAAGATCTAGTATGATAGCTTGAGGGGATAAGAGGGCAAAATGAGGTCATTCTTTTTCTTTTTCTGTGGATAGAGAAGATCTGGACAGATTTGCAAGGGGTGGGGAAAAAAAAAAACCTATGATAAGAAGAGATTGAAGATGTGAGAAAAAGATGGAATGATTGAGGGAGTGAAGTTCTCATAAGAACCCAGAAATGCTGAGATCAAGAGTACAAGGTTGACCTAGCAATGGGAAAGGTCACATCCTTATCAGAAACTGAGGAAAAGTAGGAGAAAGTAGGTGATTAAGAAGAGGGCTTTTGAGTCCTGTAATAGCTAAAGGGAGGAGCTCACACTTTTTTTTTTAACATTCAAACAGAAAAAAACCCCCAGAATATTACTAAAGTTTCCTAGACAAATGTGTGAAACTTGATGTGAATTTTAAATGTCAGGATAAAACACCTCAGGGCATATGGATTCAAAGAATCATTTTCTAAACATACTGAATATAGAATGTTCATAAACCAAAGTCAGGTAGAACATTCATATTATGTTTGTTGGATTTTTTTCCCATAGTTGATAAGTTGTCTTGGTGAGTGGTTAACAAAGTGTATATATATATATATATATATATATATATATATATATATATAAATGCAGAAAGTTGGTTATTAGACATCTGAAATCTGAAGACTTTTGTTCTTTTTTCCTTTTAAAACTTAGGAATTTAGTTGGATTTTCTTACTGAAAGATACCCCAGACAAGATTCAGATAGATAATGATGATTCCTAGCTAGATCCTTAAAAGTTCCTTATGTAACAGCAGGGCCTGATGCCCTGTTAATGAGCTCTCCAGATTAACTGATTAAAAGATGTCCAGGGATCTCAAGCTCTATTTGCAGCCTCCTTATTTCACAATGGAGGAAAAAGGTTTAGAGTAATCAAACTCAATTAGATATAGTTAACAGTAGAACTAAAAATTGAATTCTAGTTCTTTGACACTATAGTCTGTTTTTTTTTTACCACTGCCCTTAAATGTCCTTCCTAGGTGAGGCACAAAAGTAATGAGACTAATCTCTATCACATGAATGAAGGAAGAAGGCAATAAACATTTGTAGTTAACATGGTAGCTAGAGCTCCAGTCCTGGAATCAGGAGGAACTGAGTTCAAATATGATCTTAGGCATTGGGTGACCTAGATGTGTCACCCAAATCACTTAACCCTAATTGCCTCTCATCCAGGGTCATCTTCAGTCATCCTGAGCTACATCTAGCCACTAGACCCAGGTGGTTCCAGAGGACATAGTGAGGCTGGTGACTTACTACAGCAGCCCCACTCACTCAAATCCCATTCACTTGCTTATCATAGCATCACCTCCATGAGGTCATGGTCTTCTTCAAGAATGAAGGACAACAAACATCATCATCTCCTACTATTTGTCTTATTTGTCTTATTTGATTCTCACAACAATACTGTTGTTCTTATGCCCATGTTAGAATTGAAGAAACTGAGTCAAACAGCAGTTAAATGTTTTGTCTAGGTTCATATAACTAGTTAAATGTCTGAGGTCAAATTTGAACTCCTGTCTTTTTGACTCCAGGCTCAGAGCTCTATCCAGTGTACTATCTAAATAAACTCATTAAGTACTTTGGACCCATGGATGCCAACATGCAGCTGCCAATGAATTCTATTGTTTCCTTTATCAGTAATGACCATATTAGAACAGATAAAGTCCAATCATTTTGACTCAAGGTTTCAGTATAAACAGAGATAACTTAAAACTTATTATTACTTAACAGCTGAATTAATATGAAGAGTTGAGATAATTTAAGTCCAATTTAAGCCAAAATTCTACTTTTATTTGTTGGTAAAAGACAACTTCCTTTGCCTCTTTTTAAACTGACAAGCCTGGCACAAACTCTATACTTTTAATCCATCAGTGAAGATCTAAATGCTCTGCCAAGATGGTGTATTTAAATGATGTTTTAGACTAGTGTTGATGTACAGTAGTATATCATTTAGTTTTATGGCATATGTCTTTATGTTTGTCTGATAACCAAAGTGCTCTCTCTAAGTAAAGCAGGGTCCTTAACCTTGGCAAGGACCCCCTCCCCTTTGACAGTCTGGTAAAGTCTATGGATACCTTCTCAAAACAATCGTTTTAATTTCATAAAATACTAAGGATTATGAAGAAAATCAATATTATTGAAAACAACCATAAAAATAGATTACGACTATGAGTAAATGTATCCTCGTTGAAGAATCTAAGACACAAACCTCTTTAACTTCT
Organism: Macrotis lagotis; assembly: GCF_037893015.1. Classification (NCBI taxonomy): domain Eukaryota; kingdom Metazoa; phylum Chordata; class Mammalia; order Peramelemorphia; family Peramelidae; genus Macrotis; species Macrotis lagotis. The sequence continues at coordinate 65,800,343 of NC_133663.1, forward strand.
CATAGGGCATGACTAATTCCTTTCCCTTTAGTGTATTCCTCCATGAGGCACCCTTTCACAAGACTATTGGATTTTCCCAACAAAATGGATCTACTAATAATTCAAGAGCCATGTCAAAGAGTTCCTCTACACTTTGGCATCCTCCATATTGCACATTATTTCCTTTTATAAACTCTGTATTACAGACAAACTGAATTATTACCCATCTGCTAAATTAAATATTCTATCTTAATAAATGTTTGGTAATAACACTATGTTTTAGACACTATACTTGGTCCTAGGATGTCAAGAAAGATAAAAACACATAAAAACTCCTGGTCCTCAAGGAGTTTATTATACCAGTGGAAGAGGTAATATTCAAATTATTAGATACAGACAAGATTCACACTGGGCAAAAAAGCGGATCAATTTAGTATGGAATGCTCAAAGGGACTCTATATATATGTCCAATCAATTGGTAGACCTGGAATACACACCTTATCACATTCATCTATGTTTGTATATATGTATGTATGTATGTCTCTCCACATGGACCATATATCTGAAACTGTAGTATTATATATCTGCAAGATTGTTTGACCTCTTTCTTTTTGCTCCTTCCTTACTCTATTATTAACTCATTGCCTTGATTTTTTTTTCACAGTAAAAACATTCTTTTATGCTCTGGGAAAGTTGAAACAAAGAATATATCACTTTCTCTCTCCTCTCTCTAGTTTCTCTCTCTCTCTCTCTCTCTGGATTAACTTTCTGTCTGTCTGTCTGACTGTCTCGCTCTTTATCTCTTTCCATGTCTCTGTCTCTGTCTTTCTTTGTCTCTCTAGCCCTGTTTCTGAATCACTGTCTCTTTCTCTTTATCTGTCTCCCTCCTCTGTTTCACCTTTGCTTGTCTCTTCACTGCATTTCTGAAAAGTATCCACAAATTACAAAGACTTAGAGTTAACACTGGCTATAATGAAAAAGCAATCATTTAAAGTAAAGAAAGACTAATGAACTTTTCCCAGAAGAAAAGGCTTCAGGTTTCCATGAGGGAGTCCAAGTAGAAACCTGCAAATGAGATTACTACTTTGGACTCTCTAGTCTACACAGATTTCAATAGGACATCATCTGTTGGGGGATCTTCTTGACACAGTTTGCCAATCTGACTTATTTTCACTTCATTTTTTCACTATTTTCATTATTTTCACTTGACTTATTTTCACTTCATTTCCTTTCCCTTCCTTGTGGTATTCCTGCTTCTCCATTTTTTATATATGACTTCTGGTTTTTCTGTCTCCATTGTATAACATCTATAGTTTATTTGCAGGTGGACACTTCTTCTGGATTCAGTGATTTGAATTTTAAAGGTCACTCGCAGATGGAACCTATTACTTAAAAAAAAATTCAATCAATGAACGTTTTAGCAACTCTTTTTTTAAAAATGTTTTTGCAAGGCAAATGAGGTTAAGTGACTTGCCCAAGGCCACACAGCTGGGTAATTATTAAATGTCTGAGGTTGAATTTGAACTCAGGTATTGTAGGGCTGGTGTTCTATCCACTGTGCCACCTAACTGCCCCATGAACTTTTTAGCAACTCAATTTTTTTTCAGGAATTTTTGCAAGGCAATGGGGTTAAGTGGCTTGTCCAAGGCCACACAGCTAGGTAATTATTAAGTATCTGAGGTCGGATTTGAACTCAAGGTATTCCTGACTCCAGGGCCAGCTGGTGCTCTATCTACTACGCCACCTAGCTGCCCTTTGGCAACGCTTAAAGGAATAATTTGGCATTTCTATATTCTTACAATTAATTTTACATCTCTTGTCTAACCATTTTTCTATGATTAGATCTAAAAAGGATCTACTTTCTTAACTAGACATTCTCAAGAATCATTGTTCTAGTCTAAGTCAACCTTTCCTGGCACCATGTTTTCTGTTTAAAATGCGTCCATGGCCTAATTCCACTTCTGGCTTACTACAGTCATATTTTCTTTTTCCTAATTCTTTTTTTAAAGAGGGAATACATTTGTTATAGTGGGATGCATACCCTGGAAAGTAGGTCTTTTTCTGCATAAATCATTATTGTTCTTCCTTCTTCTTGTACTTAATGTCATTACAAACATGTCCTAATTACTCTGATCTTGGGGAATAGGAGGAGAGTTATTTATTCTCCTTGAATATACATAGTTTTCCATAACTGCTGGTGTGAGCCTTTTGATTGGACTTAATTCAGAAATACTGGGTGTATCTCAAAAATTCCTGCTTACACATGAACTCTTTAAACTCAAAGCTGTTCTATTGTTGCAAAAATAAACAACAAAAAAAAGACAATTGAAAGCACCAAAGTGAGAAGCCACTGATAACCTTTGATTCTCAAATTGTCTAGAATCTTTATTGTCTTTGACAGCAAGGTATCTGGTAAAATGTGCAATTATTTGTTTGAAGTCTTTCTTATGATTCACATTTTTCTTTTCCATACAAGCTCTTATTCCCCAAATGAGCCAGTCTTCCCTTGAAATAGAAACCAAGTGGTTGAGTCATAATGACCCAGTCGTCAAGTAGAATTTCTTCTTTGTTACTGATAAGAATTTATATGCAAAAAATGCTTTCCAGTGGTTTCATTTTTTTCCTATGAGGTTAGACTTATAGCAATGTTATAACTTCAGAAACTGAAACACAGAGACATTAAATTTAGTGACACTAGAGTTCTTGGCTACAAAATAGAATCTTAAAATCAGATTCTTAAATTTTGATCTAGTATTTTCACTTTCTGAATTTAGATAATCATTTCTAACTTAACTTTAAACTATATCTGTGATTCTATTGTAGGGAACTGTCAGTAAGGAAGTTTTTCTATCAATGCAATTGGCCACTGTTTTCCAATTAATGCTTCTTAGAGTTTCCTGAGTCACTGAGAGACTGACTTGTCCTGAGTCACACAGCCAGTATGTGTCTATGATTGGATTTGGGCTCAGGTCACCAGCTTCCTAGCCATTATGGCATGCTGCTTTTCTACCTATCATAAAAGCCACCCTTGGCTTCATAGAACAATTTTACATTTGCCAAATGGATTACATATGTTTTTTCATTTGAGATCTTATATGAGTATCCTGCCATCTGTAGAAATGTGGAGAACAGTGATTGTATTTACCTATTTCCATAAAGTAGGTCCTCAATGTTTATTGATTGAATGAATTACTTCATTTTTAAAGAAACTCACTGCTAATATAAGCAATTACTATAATAGCCAATTGCATATTATTTGGAATCCTTGTCACACAAAATTCAAGAATGGCTTATCAAATATGTGGCATTCAAGAAAATTCCACTGGATTTTGGGACTTAGTCTTTTTTGCAGCAGTAGCAACAATAGCAAATACTGCTCTATCTGTAGACCTGTCTCCTGGCTAACATCCCTATTTATCCAGGCTTCTTTTATCACTGGAGTCCCAAATCATATTTGACCTTTAAGCAAAAAGAGAAGGGGATGTTCACCTAAGTCAGCCGAGGTCCTTCAGACTTTCATTTAATTGTGTTGTAGAAAGCCATACTATATAGAATGTCAGACTTGGAGTCTAGAGACCAGGGTTTGATTCCCATCTCAGACATTTACTAACTATGTACTCTAAAGGAATCAATTTACCTCTATTAATTTTACTTACTTCATCAGTAACAAGAGAGGCTTGAATTCTACTATTTCTAAGGTTAATTTAAACCCTAAATCCATGATCCTATGATCCTTCCATAGTAGAAACTTCTAATTTCATTTGGTTCCTCCCTCCTTGTGATTTCAGAAATGAGAAACCAATCACACAGAATGGAACAAGACCATACTTCACTTATATACTCCCTGTTTCTCTTCCAAATCACTGAATTACTATGTTTTGTGGGAGTTAACTTTGAAAACTTACATCAAACTGTAAGGAACTATGAGAGGGAAAGGGAAAAGAAATATGTATATATTAAAAACCTACTATCCAATAAGCACAGTGAAATTATTATATTATTTGATAATATGAAGTAAGTTGGACAGTGGGTGATAGATGACATATTTAGCTGAATCTTCAATATTTTTCTTCCTTCTACTAATGTCTGAAAATCAATATAACTATGACCTTGAAACTATGTATCTTATGCCCTTTCAGACTAGTTGTATTCTTGCTCCTTCACCATTGGACCATCCTCTTTTTTATAACCTTAGATTTTTGCACATGTTTTCCCCTCATATGTGAATAGCTATTAATTATATAATTCCTTCTTTGCATTTAAAAATAGTCTGATTCTTCTATGAAGTTTCTTTTTTAGGGTCTGGCAATATTTTGGAACAAAAGGGATAACTCTTGTTTGAAGGAGAAGTAGGGGTCATTCCATGTCAGCAAAGGGTCATCAAGAATAAGATATGATAGGGAAACTTCATTTCCTTTCTTTTTTTCCTGACAGAATTTCTAAACTAGATCCCTGGATTTTCACAAAATTTTGACAATTTCTCATGATAACCTTTTAGGCCAGAAAGAGGGATGCTGGCCTTTTGGTGATTATTTTGTAACCTTTTAAACAATTTAACTCAAATTGATCAATGTTCCCCTTCAATAAAGGTTCTTTCGGGAGTACCACAGAACTTTCTTCTTGGCCATATTTGGTTTGTTTATTTGTTTTTATCATTAGTTAAGCCAGGAGCAGGGAACATCTGACCTGTGAATCATAATCTTTGATCTAGTGCTGCCACAGCACCTTCAGTCATGAGATTAGAAATTCAATAAATCAGGGCGGCTAGGTGGCACAGTGGATAAAGCCCTGGCCCTGGAGTCAGGAGTACCTGGGTTCAAATCTGGTCTCAGACACAGACACTTAATAATTACCTAGCTGTGTGGCCTTGGGCAAGCCACTTAACCGCATTTGCCTTGCAAAAACCTAAAAAAAAAAATTCAATACATCTAGGAGTTTTTTATGGGTGAATTAATTAAATGTATGGCCAAATAGAGTTGGCTAATTTTTAAATTAATAATTTTGTATGGTCAGCGATTTTTGTTATAAATATCCAAATGATGCTTGGCAGAAAAAAGGTTCCCAACCCCTGCTATAGATGAAGAAAGATATAGATGTAGATGTATATTTTCCAAACCTGCATAATGAAACTAGAATACATGATGACATACATTGTATCACTTACATCCTGGAATCCAGAAGATCTCTATGGACTGGAACAATGGAAAAAAAAAATATAACAGGATGGAATTTAATTGGAATAAATCTAATGTTATGCCCCTATATTAAATAATAAACTACACAAAGTCACTGTAGAGGATGATGATAAAGTTTGTCTTTGTTCTAAAAGAAGATCATGACATCAGAGAGATGTCAAGAAAAAGCAAATAAATTGGATTTGAGTGGGGGGAAACGGGGGCTGTGCTAATTCACCAGACATTTTCTCCCCAAGAGCCATCTGGGTCCAGTGGCCAGATATGAATCAGGACTACTGAAGATGGACCAGGATGAGGGGCAATCAAGGTTAAGTGACTTGCCCAAGGTCACACATCTAGGAAGAGTCCTGTATCTCAGGTCAGATTTGAATTCAGATCTTGCTGACCCCAGGACTGATACTCCATCCACTGGACTATCTAGCTGCCACTGTAGGGAATACAAACAAAGAATCAGAAGTTTTAAATAGAGGGTGACTTCAATGTGAGTCAATAATATGATATGATAAGATGGTAGTGGAGGGTGTGGATTAGTGAGATGTTAGGTTCTATTAAATTAAGTAGAACATCAAGTCAAGGAAGGCTAAAGCACATCGAGAATATTATATTCAGTTTTGGGAGTCTCATTTACTTAAATTTTTGGTTTATCACTCCAGTGATCTTTCCACTAAATCCCAATGTTTTTCCTGCTTGAGTCATAATAGTCAATTATCTCATTGGGAGCTTGAGTGTACATAGAGGAAGGTAAGCAGGAAAATCAGAAGAAAAGAAACATTTCTATGGAATAAATAGCAGAAGAGATATCCATCAACAGCCTAAAAAGAAGTAGCTAAGATAGGAGGTGAGAGACAAATATCTTTCTTCAATTAAATTCAATAAAAAAGTATTAAATGCATACTATATACAAGTATTGTTCTAGGTAATGGGAATACAAAGGATGAAAATGATATTTCCTGTCCTCAATAAGTTTTCCATATTGTTGGGAGTTAAAAGATATTCAGTTATATTCAATTATAATATAAATTAAAAAAGTAATTAAGTTCTTAGGAGACTGGAGGATTCAAGAAGATAGAAATCACTTCTCTTTGACAAAATCATAGAGGTGACTCGATATGGGACTTGCATCAAGAAAAATATATTGTTAGTAAAAAAGAGATGGGGCAGGGGCCAAAATCAGAGAAATGAGAGATAGTATGAGATCTAGAAGTCATGACCAAAGCAGATTGAATCTGATATAGTGGATATTAATGGGATTATCAGAAACAAATTTCTAAGGACAGATGAGAACAAGGATGTGAAGAGTTCTGGATGCTAAGCTCTGGACTTTGCATTTAATTTTTTGGGAAAAGTGGGAGCTATTGAAAAGTTTAAAACAGAATTAGCAAGACCTGTGTATTTGAAAGTTACTTGGCAGATGCTTAAAGAATATCTTATAAAAAAGGAATTTTCGAAGATAGAAAGAAGAATTAAGAGACTGCATCAATAGTCCAGATGAGAAAGAATAAAAAACTGGACTATAATGTTGTTTAACACTTTAAAGGTTAAATATACAGAACTAGACTAAATAGGATTAGACAACTAATTGGATGAGATAGTAAGGAAGAATAAAAAAAGGACTCAGGTGTGTGACTTGGGCAGTCAGTTAAACAACATACATTTAATAATGTATCTATGTGTCAGATATTCTACCAAACTCTAAAGATTCAAACAAAGGCAAAAAAGTCACTGCCCCACAAGAAGTTCATATTCTAGAAGGGAAAATGGGGGGGGGATAACATACAAATAAGATTATGTTGGATAAATTCGAGGTAATTTCAGAGGGATAACCTGCCTTTAAGGAAGTTTGGGGAAGAATTCTTGGAGAAGTAATATTTTAGCTGGGACCAAGGGAAACCAGGGAACTCTTGATCAAAGATAAATAGGGAGAGGATTCCAGGCACAGAGTTAAGGCTAGGGGGAATACATGGATTGCAGAAATGGTGCAGTCAATTTGAATTCAGGCAAGATCTAGGGAAAGGACATATAAAATCCAGTTTCTTCTAAATTAAAGTGAGAAGAGAAGCCACTGGGAGTAGGTGAGATAGCCAAAAATAAAGGGGAAAAGGAGACATGAGGGTAAAGATTTGGGAAATGATCATACTTAAGAATCAGGAAGAAGAACAAAGAAGGAAATTGAGGATGAGCAATCAAAAGGGTAGGAGAAATAGGGAATGTCCAATATCATTTAAGGCAAGAGAGAAGAGGTAATTGATAATATCAAATAAAACTACATAAAGGTCAACTGATAAGGACTGGAAATAGACTTTGCAATTAGTTTTTGTTTTTCCTTTGTTTTTGAAGAGGGTCAATGATGTTTTGACTTTTTTGGATGAATTGGATTTAAGTGAAGCAGGGTTGCACAAAGCCTGACTTTCTCAGAGTCATTAAAGTCCAGGAGCAAGATAAAGGGTCAAGAAGACTGGTCATGCCTATGATGCAGTGGAAGACCTTGGTATCTTTGATGCCTGACCAAACTCTTAGTATTCTACATCACTTCCGTCAGCTGCCACCATGGTGGTTGGAATAAATTTGGGGATTCAGCTGGGGAAAGTCTCATATGCTTAGGACAGATATGCCAATGGATTTGAGGTCTCTTAGTTAACCTCGACTGACTACTGAGATGATTTGCTAGGATGTGGCCACTGTGCTTGCTACAATGTCTTGGAGCCACAGATGAGAGTTGGAAGCCAGGTAGATACCAAAGTTGGATAAGCATCCCTGAAAAGGATCTTCTCCCTGAAAAGAAAATCTTCTCACCAGAGGTGCTGATATTTCTTCAATTCTACAAAATCTTCTTTTACTTGTAGTAACATAGAAGAAAAATTATAATTTAACTTGTCCTTAGAGGTCAAAATCAGGATTAATAGGTAAAAATTAGATACAATGGATTTTGAATCACGGTAAGGGACAATCACTTGCTCCTCACCTCAAACAAAAAGAAAAAGACAAAACACAAACAAAAGCTATCTTTCTAGCAGTAATACAAAAATGGAACAAACTAACTTTGTAAGAGAGTGAATTTTTCATTCATAAAGGATTTCAACTGGAGACTAGATGACCATTTATCAGGAATAATGTAGAGGCAATAGGAGTTAGGCTATATGACCTCTGAAGTTCCTAAGTGTCTATGTTTCTATGATTGAGTCTAGCATTAACTTCAGCATAAATACAATCACCTTGGGACTTCAGTGGAATGAAAACAGCAGGGAAGGGAGGATGGAAAAGAAGAGGAAGAATAACTATACTCTGCTTTGAGAATATGAGTTAAAGACTTGCTGATTAGAGTTAGAGAAGCATAAGGTTATCTTTGGTTAAGGATTCATTCTTGGGAAGCTATATGATCTTTCATAGCCTAAATCAGGTCATTAAGGTCTTTTATTCATTCAAGATCATTGCACTACGAGTGCCATGTGAGGTCCAGTGGACTGGAATTTGAATCCAGCCTCAGCTACTTAGTAATTTCCATTAAATTGAGCATAACTACATATGGGAAATGAGTACAGTTTTCAGCACGCTCACTCAACAAGTTTCCATCAATGGATATGATGATCTTTTCCAATCAATTAATTAAACTGTCATTTAACTCCATTCATTTGTTAATTAAAATATTAACGATTCCATTGGTTCCATCCAGGGACAATTTTCCATGAATCATAGATTTTGGTCATAGGATCAAAGATTAAGAATTAAAAAGAATCTTAGAGATCATCTAGTTGGACTTTTTCATTTTACTGATAAAGAATTTAGGCCCACAGTGACCTGCCCATAATCACACAGGTAGTAAACAGCAGAGTTGGATTCCTACCCAGGTCTTCTTGACTCCATATCCTTCACTTATGCCTCTTCCCACACTTTCTAAGACTTTAAATCAGTAAATAGAATGCAAGACCTATCTATGGTGTCCAAATATCACATTTTCCAGAAGCCCAATCAAGTTATGATAATAATGAGATAATTAGCTCTTCCTACATTGAGTGATTTAGTTTTTATTGCATAGGCTATTAATGTATTTCCTGGTTCCTCTTAACTCAGATTTTTATGTGATCTCCAGGAAGCAAAAGATGCCCAGGAATTATTGGGGGGTTAGTGTTCAAAAACATATATTTTAATGTAAAGACAAAACACCATAAAATTTACGTACACATGTATGCTATGAATTGGGCAGATCAAACCACTTATTAGCACCTTGAATACCATTAAGTTTTGTATCCTGGTAGAGATAATTCAGCTCTTCCCAGGCAACAAAACCTACTTCAAACTCAGCTCCCATAGACTTTAGTATGGGGGAAAAAATCATAGCAGAGAAGAAACTCACCCTTAGAAATAGTTACCAATCAGCTATGACTAGCTTTTAGAGGGAGAGGTAAGAATAAATATAGAAATTCCTCAGACCAGGGGTCCTACTTTCAGCTCAATCCTTATAGCCATTTCTTCTGATGTGGAAAAGGGGCCAGTCATCCCCTATTAACTATCATCAAGTTGTCACTCAAAGGGCAGACAAGCCAGCCTATCTGAAGCAATGAGGATATTAAGGGAGAGAAAGGAGACAATGTGCATTAGGGGAATCAAACCGCTATCATCATATTGACCACCATCTCCTTTCAGTCTTTAAGGAAGACAGTCTAGGTCCCTGAACCCATAAGATTTTGGAATAACAATGCCTCTAATCCAATATCAAATGGTTCAAAACAGAAATTGATACATTTTTTTTTCAGTGGAATGGCATTAAAGAAGAGATAGTGATATCTACTTTCTTTTGTCTTCCAAAAACCATGTAATCCTTCCTTCTGTCTTGCTGCCAAAACCTTTCATGTATGTTTGTCTCTCCCATTATAATGTGAGCTTTTTAAAAGCATAGACTACTTTCCTTTTATATTTGTGTCTCAAATATTTAGCATAGTGCTTTGCAAATAGTAAGCACTTACAACTGCCTTATTTATTCATTTATATTGATTTACATATATCTCTATAAATGTCTAATGCATATATATATATATATATACACACACATAAACATAAATGTATTAGTCATGTGGCCATGAGCAAGTCTAGTCAACAAGAATTTATTAGGCACCACTATGAGATAGTTATTATGTTACACCCTAGGGATATAAAGAAATGTAAAAAACAGTCCCTACTTTCAAGAAACTTATAGTCTGAGGGGAGAGAATATATTCAAAACTGTGTACAAATGTCCTACAGATAAAGATAGATGTCCTATAAGATAGAGATAATCATTGAGGAGAGGCATAAGCATTAAGCAAGTCATTTAACATATAAAAATTTCATTTCTTCATGTGTAAAATGAAATAATTGAACTTGAAGTGTTTACTTTGTGGCATTGTGATGGTGGCCAAATGAGATCGTTTTAGAAGATATTTTGAGCAGAAAGGAGCAGGACCAGGGGAACATTGCATATAGTAACAGCAATATTGTTTTCAGAACAAGTTGGAGTGAGTATATCATTTTGACTATTATAAATCCCCAAATTAACTACAAAGGACAGATGAATGAAGATGCTATCTACATCCCAAAAGAGAACTGATAAATAGAAGAATGTACTTAAATATATGAATATATATATATATATGTATACACACATATATATATACACACAGGGCATCTCTATGGCATCTCTAGGGCATGGGGAGGAGAAAAAGGAAAACATAAGTAATGATTTTGTTGCATATTTAAGGGAAGTAGAAAATTTCACATTATAGATATGTAGTTTCATGTGCAATCAATTTTTATCATACTATGTTGTGAAAATATTTGTTTTATTCAATAAATTAAACATATTTTTTTAAAAAGGACATTTTGAAAGTCTCAAAGGGCTATCTAAATGCAGATTAATAAAACTTCAATTTCAAAAAATTTCAAATGTATATTATATCATCCTTGCTCACAAAGCATGTATTTCCATACCATAATTGGTGTTCAGAAATCTAGGGACAGGGCTAAGAGTTTCTGCTGAGGGTGAGAAGGAATAATTCAGAATAAAGATTATTTTGGTCAATAGTCAAGCTGGGACTGTCACCACAAAACTTTTCCCTGGTCTCGTACATGACTGCGATTGTTATCATACTTGCCTCACTCTTCATCTCCCAATTCCTTCACTTCTCCCTTACCTTAGCTTCCTTACTTGTAATGGTGGCAATTACCCAAGTCCACAGGGAATGCTGGGAGAAGTAAATACACTTCTTTATCACTGGATTACTGGATATTTATGTATTAAGTATAATCATTCCTTTTTACTGAGAAATCAAAATTATACAGATGCCATATGACTCCTAGAACTAGTGATGTCTACCCAAAGGGTTAATCATTTAAACAATGAAAGGGGGGTTTTGTCTTCATCGAAAGGTAGAGAATAAACTTCACTTTAGATTTCAGTATCCTAACACTGACACATTGCCTATGATCAGACAATTCTTCCTAAGGTAAAGGGTCAGTGAATTAATTCATTGCATCACCCATTCACCTATGTATGCCAGCTGGTTTTGGGAACTCTACAAGATGATGGAAAATTCTTAATATTCTTTGACAGTACAATATTTTTACTTAGGCTCTGACTATTCCAAAGTGACGCTTCTCTGATAGAATGGCCAGTCAATCTCACAGCATGATGGAAAACAGATGTCAGATTAGGATGCAAAGTAGTTTTCCAGATCCTTAGTCCCAGCATGCTGTACAACCCAGCCCCAGAGTTAACCAGCCAAGTGCTGACACATGTCTTACAGCAAAATATCACTCACAGCCACAGTTCAAAGGCCTTGCTACCCTCCAGGGCAATTAATACAGCATCACGTTCAATGGTGCTTGAACCAAATCCATTGAATTCTCCGGGGAGAAATAACGAAGCAATCTCAGAGCTCAGACAAGAGTAGCATGCACCAATGGCTAAAGTTTCAGTCCCTGAAAACACAACTCTTCCTGAAAATGCCTCTAGGGCTGCAGACTTACTAGAATCAACCTCTACTTATATTGCATAATCTTCTTGTAGAGCTGTCTATGGAAAACAGTCTGAAAAACATAAAGCAATAGGGGAAAATGCATGTATTTGCAGACATTGACTGTTCCAAAGTGGAACAGAGATTTTTTCCTGAAATGTTTTATTGGCTATATAACCAGGTAAAGTGTAGAAATTTAAGATTGTAAGAAAGTGGGAAAGAATTAATGTCCAAGGGCAGCACCTAGAAAGAAAGGTAGAGCCTCTTTCCTCATTCTTTAAAAATAAGTATTTTTCAATGGCATGCAGAGAAAACATGAAGTTCTCTAGTTAAGGTAAACTCAACATTTCATTCTAAGATTTTTGAGGGGAGAGGGAGCAAAAGCAAACTGCAGGTTATTTAAGTCACACTGCTGGTGAAGTGCGAATGTCAAAAATTTAAATTAAATATATATTCTATTATAAATATAATTCTTTTCAAATTTAATATATATGAATTTGTAAAAAAGTAAAAATGAAATCAAATCTGAGTATGTATTTTGCAACCACTGAAATAAAGAATCACAGGTGAAGACCTTGGATTCTATGATAGTTGAGAACTTGATATTCTCCATTTTAATTAAATTCAAATTAGTCCAATTCAACAAGCAATTATTAAACATATACTATGTGTAAGATATTGGAGATAAAATAAAAATGAAAACTGTTCATGTCTCAAAGAGTTTATTTGTTCTACTGGAGGGGGAAAATGTGTAAATTAACATATTCAAATGTGCGTAAATGATATCTATCTAAGTACCTACCTACTTACCTACCTTCTTATTTATACCTCTCTCTCTCTCTCTTTCTTTCTATCATCCTTCTTATTTATCATCTATCTATCTTTATATGCTGATATAGGCACATAGATATATGTGAGAATGGTCATATTAAAATAATTTACATACATCTTATGATATATGATTTATATATCATAGATAATATTTAATTTATATGATAGAAAAGTAATTTAAAATTGCTGTAAAATTTTATATCATATATAATTTTATATTATGATATACTATATAATCATATATATACAAATTTTCTGTGTCTCCTTGATCTCTAGCAGTTAAAGACCATACAATCAGTCAAATATTTCCAGAAACTGACCTCCATCTTAATTTTAGAGAGTATGACCTGGATTCAAATTTTGTTTGCCTTTTATAAACTTGCTATTGGTGAGTTATGGAATAATGACTTCAAGAGTTGGAAAGAAATTCAGAGGTCATTTTACACAAGAGAAAACTGAGATCTAGGGAGGTGATGACATCCTAGGGTATAACCTTGCCTGAGGTCATACAGGTAGTAATATGTCAAAACTAAATTTTGAATTTAGATCCCCAGGCTCATGATCTAGTGCTCTTATCACTATACCCCAGTACCTCCCTTTAACATCTTTCTTACTCTTAGTTTTATTATCTGTAAAAATGGGTGCCATAATATCTGCACTGCCTTTTTTCTATGCTTATGAGTAGAACTAGAAAACCTTTTACATCTCTTCCCTCTCTCAAATTCTGTGATTTTTTTATATGATCCTTGAAAAACTCAAACAAATGAATTTTAGCAATCTTAAGTGCTACACAAATGTCAACTGCCATCATTATCATCTTTAAGCAATTTGATGTTGTAGTGGTTAGAGAGCTAGACTTGGAGGTGGGATGACCTGAGTTCAAATCTTATCTTAGGAATCTATTCCTTCACCATGCTAGACCAGTCACTTAACCTCAACTGTGGTTGAGGACTGGTTTTAGTGGCCTTCAAAGTCTCATCTACTTCTAAATCTGTAATACTATGATTATAACTCTTTCAGACCAGTCTTTAAACATATGGTACCTAATAAAAATCAGGTTGGAAGAGCCGGTTCTGCCATTTATTGGCTGGGTGAGGTTGGGTAAATCATAGAGCCTCTCTAGGTATCAGAATGACTATCTGTTGCATTTATCTCATAGGGTAGTTGGGATGCTCATTCATAGCTTCTCTGCACAGCTTCTTTATTGAAACTTCCTGGCACTTCAGTGGCATGAGATCGGTTTTGGTCTCAAATCCAGCATGTGCAATATTGAGTGCCTCTTCTTTATTCATAAAGCTTCTCCTCTTTCCTCTTTCACTTTTTTCTGTCATGAGTTCCATAAGGCATACAATCTTCTGTCCTGGACAACTCTTTTCAACACTCTCATCTCCTTCACCTCTTTTATTGAGTCAGTTACAGATCTATATAGATTTTTACCTTTCTAACATCTCTCTCAAATCTCTTCCCTCCCCCTATTTCCTTTATTTCTCTCTCCAGTATACAAAACCATCACTACTCTTCTTAAAGGTCTCCTGACCTCTCTCTCCTCCTTCCAATTTATCCTTCATACCAATCCCAGATTTATCTTTCTTATGAATAGGCTGCTCATTTCCTTCTACTCATAAATCTTCAACAGCTCCCTGTTTTTTAATAGAGTTGTATCAAGCTCCTTTGCTGACCTTTCAAGGCTTTCTTTTGTCAGGAATGACCCGACCATTCCATCCCAGTATTGTATTCTATATTCTTACTGAACTGGAGTATTTTCTTACCCTTAAATATACTTGATATTTGCCCACTTTGGTGCCCCTCCTCTTGCCTATGCCCACTCACATGCCAGTAAGTCTTTCTGATCTTTAGTGGGAAATGACTTTCTCCTTTGGATTTCACATCAGACTTTATTTCTTTTCTTTTTAAGGCAGTTATCATGGACTAGTGTATATTAAAATTATTTGTGTATAAACTTGTTCTTACTAATCCCAAGATAATAGGATCATAGAATTGCAGGTTTGGAGTTAGAAGAGTGTTTAGAAGTCTTTGATTCTTAGATCTCTTTTAATAGAAAAGGAAACTGAGGCATAGAATCACACAGTTAATAATGTTCAATGAAAGTTTTTAACCCTGTCTTTCTAACAGAGCAATGCCCTATTTACTATATCCTTGTGCTTCTGAATCTCCAAATTTTGGTAAAATAACCTGTTTTCATTGGAATGTTTTATCATTTTCAGTACTCTACTCAGTCCATAATAATAATAATAAAAATATATGTTGATTTGAAATAAAATAAAATTCATGAAAGTATTCTATAATTATATAAATTATTATGATATTGAAGTAGTAAATTATTGATAATGTGTTAGAATTCTGACATATTGAAGTTTTTCAAATGCCTCACCCATTCATTTTCTTATTCATTCAACAAACATCCAATTATTCTCTAGAGAGATTCTCTGTGGAGGACAATATGATTCTTTGAGTTTCCCAAGGGAAGATCTCCCAGAGAGAGAGAGAAAGAGAGAGAGAGAGAGAGAAGTTCATTTTGGCCATGGAAGAGCAAATTTGTGCTGGATCAGTTTTCAAGGTCCATAGCAATAATGTTAAGCTATGGGGCTATAATTTAAAGTGATGCAAGAATACTTAGGACCAGCAAATTACCACATCAAGCTACACATCCCATGTAGTTTCCAGTATTCCTCTCTGGATATTTTAGGTAGTACCAACTGACAAGTGCTTGGAAACTTTGGGGACAAGAGCCCTGATTGGTCCCCTCTTAATTAAGTCATTTAAGCCTCAAAGAAAGTGTTGGAATCTTTAAACCTGTGTAGCGAGCATGCTTGCCCTTTGTATTTCCTATATATCCCCAGTCTCATAACCATAGACACTCCCCTCCAGCACCCTACTCCTACCCAACAACAAAAGCAACCAAAAAAAAAAAACCATTTCCAAGTAATCAGGACTCAAATAATAATGAGACCTTGAAATGTGGCCAGTAAAATAAAATTTTAACTTGGCTATTATTAATCAGGTAAAGTATAGAGAATTAATAAAAAGAAATGGTGAGCCATCAGATAAAAAACCAGGAGACAGCAGGAGAGGAAAGACTGAGAATGTCTCTGTTCTGAAGGTTAATGAATTAGGCAGAACATTTGCATTCCAGGACCCTCCCAGGAGGCTGAGTGAGCAGATTCTGCCTCAGCTTGTGTGTGCAGATTTTTGAAATGATTTACCAATAGGTTATCTCACTTGGGGAACTGAGGGAGGAGGGCATTAAGTATCTTAACAGAATTCCATAAGTTGGAGGGAGCCTCAGAGGTTAACGAGATGAGATTAAGTTATATCTAAAACTTTCATGGAAATTTTCTTCCTTTTACTCCTTGGATTTTGAATAATTGAATCAATGAGTGAAATCTTTCAAGATCCTTTTAATATTAATACCTTTTTTTTGGTTATTTTCTATTTATCCTACAAATAACTTGTTTATACATATTTGCTTGTTATCTCACTTAATTGATTGTGAACCCTCTGAGGGCAGGGCCTATCTTTTGCTTCTTGTTGCATGCTTTACATTTTAGTAGAACATAGTAGACATCTAATAAATGCTTGGGCAGCTAGGTGGCAGAGTTCTAGGTCTGGAGTCCTGAAAACTTAAATTCCTGAACTAAAATTTCAACTCAGATGCTTACTAACTATGTGACCTTGGACTACTCATTTTACCCTATTTGTCTCAGCTTCCTCATCTATAAAATGAGCTGGAGAAGGATATGGCAAACCACTTGGCCAAGAAAACCCCAAATGGGGTCACAAGGGATCAGACACAACTGTAAAACTATGGAACAACAATACAAATGCCAATTGACTGACTATTCAACAAAAATTTATTGATTACTCACCCTGAGAATAGTACTGACTTGGTTCAGTGCCTCCCTACTGGGAGACAGTGTTATATGGTAGAAAGATTGTTGGAACTGAAGGAAAGTTAAGGGACTATGGGTTGAATTTGAGCTCTGACATTGTCTAGCTATGTGACCATGGGCCAGTGAGAAGAATTATAGCCTAGGGTCTAATAGCTTCACTTCTATTTAGGAAAACACATTTTCAAATTCTGCCTCATAGATTTACTAGCTACAAGACCCTCTGGTCTTGGTTAATGGCTACAAGTCATTTGATCTCTCTCATTTTCTAATCCCTCATTTGTTGAATGAGAGTCAATTAGGATCCTACCAAATCTTGGTAAGTTTTCTAAAACTCAGTTTGCTAATCTGCAAAACAGACTTAAGAATATTCACTTCACCCCCAACTAAGATTGTTTTGAGGAGGGCAGTTTGTAAGCTTTGAATCATCATATCATTGAAGTCACTGAATACAAAACAGGAAAGTGAGGCCCAGAAAGTACAAGGGACTTGTCCAGAGTCATGTGGATAGTAGTGTTCAGGGTAAATCTTGAGCCCAAACTTGAATTATTATTCTCTTGGCTCTCAAGAAGTTTGATATCTATAAGGAGGAGAGAAGATATATACAAAAGTTGCAGTTCAGGTCCAAATATTTAAGGACATGTATTTATGGAAGTATTAAGACTGTGGCATAAAAATGAAAGATTGAGGAAGGTAACTTTCTCACTGACCTCATTCAGGGAATCACAGAGATATATCTATTAAGTTGGGAATAGTTTTGATAAATAGATATTGGTGAAGAACATTCCAGGAAGAGGAAATTATAATTGTTAAGCATGAAGAGGGAGAAAAGTATGAATACCTATCTAGGGAACATCAAAAAATTCAGATTGCTTGAGATTTTGGTTTTATATAGGAAGGTAATGATAGCACAGTAGAAAGATAAATTGGGGGGGGGGCAGAATCTGGAGGGTCCTAAATTCCTGTCTAAATATTTGGAGTTTTCTTTGATTGGCAATAGGACACAACTAATATGCTTTGAACAGGGTGAAAGACCTGATTAGAGTTTCATTTTAGGAAGATTAATCTTGTTTATGACAAAGATGAAAGTAAGAGACAGGATATAATACACTATAATACACTTAAGAGACAATAAGAGTCTGGATAGGGTGATGATAATAGTATTAAAAAGAATGGAATACATTTGATAAATATTGCAGAGGAAGGGTATATTTGGTAACAGAAATATGTGTGTTTTGGGGTCAGAGAACTATCAGAAGGAAAAGGAACATATAAGATTTGGTCATCAATTAGTTATGAAAGACAACAAAGGAAAGGGAAAAGTAAAAGTCTGGCAAACCTAGAACAGATTTCAATGTTTGCTAGGCAACTTTTTTTTTTTTTTCTTTTCCTTTTTTAGATTTTTGCAAAGCAAATAGGGTTAAGTGGCTTGCCCAAGGCCACACAGCTAGGTTATTATTGTCTGAGGTTGCATTTGAACTCAGGTACTCCTGACTCCAGGGCTGGTACTCTATCCACTGCTCCACCTAGCCACCCCTAGACAACCTTTGACAGAAAAGAAGTGGGGTTGGGAGACAAGTTGTACTTTATGGTGGACCTCAGAAAGATGCGGACAAAGACTTATTTAATTTTATAACTCTTAGCCCCAAATATACTGTCTATAATTTGACATGTTGGTGGGGTGATGATCTCTTTGATATTGTTTTGTCTTAACTCATGCAGATGGCAACCCTTACACATCTTCTGATCCTATGAGAATTCTTGTTCATGTTCCTCCAAAAATGATTGATTCGATGACTGTATGCCTTCTTCAACTATTTTGGGAGGAACAGGGGCATTTGGTTTTTTAATGATTGCCTTATACAACACTGAGAATGCTGATGTATTATCCCTTGCTGACTTGGCTATCAATTTCTCATTTCATTTTTTGGTCATCTTTGATGATGTCTTTTAGGTCACTTCATGAATACAGATTAGGGTCATTAAAATTGCTATACAAGTTTTTCAAATGTGATACAGTACTTCCTTCCCCTCCCTATGACACAATTCTATGGTCACCTCAATGTCCATTTGTAGTATGTGCTTCTCAAAGTTATCTTCACCATACTAGGCATAGATACTGGTGAACTACTGCAATCCATCTAACCATCTATCTATCTATCTATCTATCTATCTATGATCACCCCTGGACAATATGTAATTATCATTTAGGTTATCAATATGAATTGAAAAATAAATCCTGGATCATCTATAATAGTTTACTAAGTATTTTTTTTTTACTAAAGATTGAGTGGATAATACTGTAATTCTCAAACAATAAAAGTTTGTTGAAATGAAGCAAATGGTATTAAATAAAAGTAGATCCTGATAATATTAAAAAAGGTCTATGTTTCTGAAGGTTGTTATTTTCACATTTATTCATAACCTTTTGCAGATGTTAGTACACCTATTTACATCTAACACTTGGTAAAGGTTAAAAAAAACACCTACCCTAGTCATTTGGAATGAATGAAAGATTTGAGAATGGGTTTTGATAGGCAGATAAGTGAGGAGGGGGTAGTGTGTAAGTAGAGTACCTAGGATTCATCACTGAAGGGAAAGGTGGTACATGGGATATATATATGTATATATATATATACATATATATATGTATATATATATATATATATGTATACACACACAAACACACACACACACACACAAACACTTTTATTTATGTAAGATTTGTCCTAGTTGGAAAAATATAATTAAAAACCCCAGTTTTATTAGTGCTTCTTGCTTTCTGCATCATATCCTTTGACTTGCATTCTTTTTTTTGGCAAAGTAATTGGGTTAAGTGACTTGCCCAAGGTCACATAGCCAGGTAATTTTTAAGAGTCTAGGGTCAGATTTGAACTTAAGTCCTCTTAACTCTAGGGCTGGTGCTCTATTCACTATGCCACCTAGCTGCTCATGTTTTGTATTCTTTAAAAAAAGAGACAGAAATAATCTAGCCATACAGCAACCACAAAGTACATGAGCCATTCAGCACCTGTACTCTCCCATACCAATATGAGGAAAAGTATTGCATATTTCATCATGCTTAGGAATGATAGAATCAAATTCATATAGAAATGGGGCCTTCCAGCCTGTAATATTAAGGTCCCCGAGGGCTACATATTGACTTAACTAGATATAAATTATCACTTATGTTTTCTTATTTTGTATTTTGTTAATTTTTTCTAATTACTTTTTTATCTGGTTTGGAATTTACTCAGAACTTGTGGGTCACAAGTGGCTTATAGGCTGCATATTTGATGCTACCACTTTAGATGAAGGATTCTCAACTGGGGGTCTATGACCTTGGCTAAATATATATACATACACACATATTTTAAACTTCATTTCAGTATTATTGCTTTCCTTTGAAATTTAAGGAAGTTTATTTTATGCATTTAAAACATTCTGAAAAGGGACATTACCAGATTGCCAAATGGTTCCTTTGCCCTGCAAAGGTTAAGAATCTTTGCTATAGATCAATATTGGACATTGCATTTAACCTGAGCTCAGGTGCTTTTGGTATTATTTTCATTTAAGTCTTCAGGAATCATAGAGCTAATTCTTCAGATTCCACTTCCTTTGCTCTGTAGCATTAATATCGTTTTCATATTTTTTGATTTAATAATTTTTAACATTTTCTCACAGCACCATGATACTCCTTCATTTACTTCCCTTCTCTTTGTCCTAAACTTTTAAGGGCAACAGTAAAGCCATTTTTTCCCCCTGCAAGGTCATGCATCATGGGCAAGGACAGCTTAGAAGACAGGAGGGTCCTGACTTAAGATTTCTATATTCACTGCTTGAATCTTGAACGTGGGTACCATTGAAAGTAAGTCAACATTGCTGAAAAAGATGTTCCTTCATACAAATCAATTTTAAATTTAAATCTGACAGTACTGTTTGGTTCAGTATGGGTCAAATAGGTTAAAGTGAAGGGAGGAAAAAAACTCTTCAATTTTTTTTTATATATCCTGCTTCTTACTCGAAGAGAGAACATGCCTCCAGGCTATGGTGTCAGACTGAATTTATTGGTTGTGTCAGATGATTTGTAAGATTTTGCTAAGCTGTACAATGCTTAACAGAAACATAATTCTGGGGCTCAACTGCGATATTGTCCATATTATGTTTCAAATTTTGCCCGACATTCTGTTCATATTTTAGGCTCTTATCTCTAGGTCAGTACTTTTTGCAAGGAGCTACATTTTTATGTTTAAGTGATAGTATTATATCCACTATAGAATAGTCAATAGAATTTCCAGTTGGATAAATAATATAGAATTTTCATGAAATAATTTGATTATATATTCTAGTCTCTCCTTTTAGAAATCTATTTTTCTTGAAGTATTGATAAACTAGGAATATTCTCATACCATGGTCTAAGTCCATACATTTTATTCATATATATTGCATATCTATCTATCTCAGAGGCTTAGGAAGATAAGAGCTTGGATCCAAGCTCATCTCCAGTTTTCCTGATTCATATCTGGCCACTGGACCCCCTCACTTAAATCCAATTCACTTGCATGTCATGCCATCACCTCCTTGATGTCATGGCCTTCTTTGAGAATGAAGGAGAAACAATAGCAATAGGTAACTAGGTGACATGGAGTCAACTACACCTGAGTTCAAATCTAGCCTCAAATACTTCCTATCCATGTGACCTTGGACAAGTCATTTAACCTCTATTTGTATCTATTTTTCTCAGTTATAAGATGGGGATAAAAGCACCCTTCCCACATTTTGTGAGGATAAAGTGAAATAATTCTGTAATGTAAATTCTTCTTAGCATTGTGCCTATATAAATAGTTGCTTCTTTCTTTCTTCACGACGATAGGTATACATTTCCTAAATAGGAACATAGGCTATGAGTGAGAAGGAAATAAAGAAATATTCTAACACAACTCCTCATTATACAGTATAGGAAATTCTCATTTTATAGAAGAATACTCAGAATGAAAGAAATGACTTGCCTAAGGTCACATAGGTAGAAGGGAGAGGATTTGAACTGTGAACCCTAAGTAGAAGTTGTAAAATGTCACTACATGTATTTAGAGCAATCTAAAAGTTGTTGGGGGTTCTTGATCTCTAAAGATCTTCAGATAACAGATGATTAATCATTCTTGTTCATCTTTCATTTTCAAAGGGGATCAATGATATCATAGATGACATCTTGACTTGAATATGAATTGGTTTCAAGTGAGGCAGAGAGATGCAAAGTCATTAGCCTCAGTTTCTCTTCCTGAGTTATGGGGTGGCTAGGTGGCACAGTGGATAGAGTACCAGCCCTGGAGTCAGGAGGACCTGAGTTCAAATCTGGCCTCAAACATTTAATAATTACCTAGTTGTGTGACTTTGGGCAAGCCACTTAACCCCATTTGCCTTGCAAAAACCTGAGTTATTGAAGTCCAGTGGCAAAACATAAGTCAAGGTAACAGACAATGATCTGGGATGCAGTAGTGTTTTTGATATATTTTTGTCCTTCATTCTTGAATAAGACCATGACATCAGAGAATGATGCCATGACAAGCACATGAATTGGATTTGAGTGAAGGGGATACTGTGCTAAGTCACCAGCTTCAATTTCTCCTCCAAAGCCATTTGGGTCCAGCAGCCAGATATGATTCAGGACAACTGCAGATACCTTGGAAAAGAGACAATCAAGTTAAGGGACTTGCCCAAGGTCGTACAAGTAAGTGTTAATTGTCTGAGGCTAGATGTGAACTCTTGTCCTGTCCTTCCAAGAACCCAGCTTTATCCACTGCACCACCCAGTTGTCTGGGATGCAATGGATGACCTTGGTGTCTTCTATGTAACTCAACTCTAAGAATGCCATAGTGCCTGCTTCAGCTGCCTTCATGGCCACTGGGACGAATTGTTCTCATCTGCTCATTCCATGGGATGAAATCTCCATATGCTTGGGGTAGACTACTTATTAAGTATGTTCTAAAGGAGATCTCTTGTCTAAGTAAGGATTGGATTAAATGGCCTCTGAGGTCTTTTCAATCTGTGTAGTGTTGTGCAGTCTCATCTTGCTGCCTATTTTACCTGGTATGTTTTTTATACTTTTTTTTTCAATTAAATGAAAAGATAGTTTTCAATATTTATTTTGTAAACTTATGAGTTCAATATTTTTCTCCATCTCTCCCCGTTCCTCTTTTCAGTTAGTAATCTGATAAAGGTTGCACATATAGAACCATTACATGGTGTCTTTCCTTTTAAGGGAAGTAGTTGATATGGACAATTTCCTTTTTTATCTAAATATTCTGCTTTTGATTTTCTATTAGCACTCTAAAGCAGCAGAGTGATAGCTTCATCTTCCTTATGGCTGCCTCTGATAATCTAGCACTCCTTCCTGTTAATCTCAGAGGGGTATGACTCTAATATTGAATATCTTTGTTTTCCAGAATCCATTAATAAGAACATAGTCAGGGGGGTTGAGATGTTTTTATCTCCTGTTCTATGTAGTACCCAACCCCTTAATCACATATAATTTAGGGCTCATTATTATAACTATATCTTTTTTAATGAAGCAAAAGCAGGAATTTTGGAGGTAGGATTTGGGTTTTTTTCTTAAATAATGACAGTCTGGGTTAATGTGATCATGCATTAATCTTTTGGTAATTAACCCTCCAGAGATTTTTTTAAGGGATTTTTAAAACTTGGGAGGATTTCAAGAATGAAATATTAGGAATAAATTATACATTGCCTGTCTTTGGAGTTGGTCAGACAAGAAAATCAATTAACCAAGAGGGTTCTTGCATTAGACTCTGGAATTTTTTTTTTATTAAATGATAATAGAACTACAATGTTGTTTCCAGAATGAACCAGATAGTCCCTCATGAAGAGGATAATTGACCTAAGAACTTTTTTTTTTACATTTGAGCAAACAATATTATAGAATCTGATTCTGGTAAATCTCCTTTACTTAAAGAAATAATTAACCAAAATGTTCATTAGTGTATTCTTCAAATATACTACATAAAGAGCCTTGGCACTTGTTGAAAACCCCAAATGAGGGAACAACTCCCAGAGAGAAATATTTGTTCTGAAATTAACAAAAGGGGTGGTGAAATTTGAATTAAAAACAATCAAAGCAATTTATTCCTTAAAATTTATTAAGTTCTTAGTACATATTAGGGACCATGCTGAGTATTGGGGATGAAAAGAAATAGCAAAACAATCCTTGACTGCAAAGAATTTATATATTCAAGAGGGATACCACATTTCCAAATCCAGATAGAGTAGAGAAATGCAGAGAAAGTGGAAGATGATCTTGGTGAGGATAATACTACTAGAAACTAGTTTTTGAACTAAACTTACAATGATATCTTACTTATAACTGTCATTTCTATACTCCCTCTAGAAAAGGAAAAAAAAACCCAAATATTTTTAAAACAAAATTAGAATGCAATCAATCAATGGAGTGATCTAAGTAGGGATTTTATACTATTAGGATAGATCCATTATTTTTATTACCTTTTCTATTCAGTAAAGTAATATTTCCAGTAATCTCTTGATAGTTAGCATACATATCCCTTATTAAATCTGAATTAATACTTCATTCAAAACAGTTTAAAACATGACCACAGGCTCCTATCTGTAGACACAACACATCATAAATACATTTTTTTGTATGTTCTGAAAATCCCAAACTAAGTAAGTCCTGGGAGATGCTTATTGGGATAATGTTTGTGGTTGCCTTCAGGATTTCAACAATTGAACTCCCAGCCAGCCTAGCTTAACACAAACTTGCCAAGATTACTATTCTGGATTTTGTATAAGTTTCTGCTATTATCATCACAGCACTTATGGCTAGCTACACCCTGACCAATTCTTCCCATTTAAGAATTTTTTTCAAAAAGGAAATTTGTCAATGATGAATGATTTCAGGACTGATCTAAGTTTAAAACATTTTATAAACCTTAAAATATGATAAGGATATATACATATTATAATTATAAAGATACTTTTTTAATAGTTTGGATTTTTGAATCTCATCAATGCCATTGTTCTTTTTATTTTATATCAATTGATATTCAATATCATTTAGAGTAAACAATGTACTAATTGATTATAAATTATCATATACTTATATATGTATAAATTATCACACACACACACACATATATATATATGTATATATGTAAATTTATATATGTACATATACATTTCCCCCGTCAACTCCAATGCATACTCTTCAAAATCTGGGAGTCTTTTCTTCCTCCCATCCTCAATATCTGAAATGATGTTGACCTATAGAAGGCAAACTCACATGAAAAAATACTGAATCTTTGGGTTAGAGAAAGCATCTCAGAAGTCATAAAGTACAATGGGTTCCTAAAATAAATGCCCTACAAGGTATTCCAAGATGAACTTATCTGACCCATTTGCCAAAAGAAGTTCACTACTTTCTAGGACATTCCATTCCATATTGTGTCTGCTTGAACTGTTAGGATGATTTTCTTTATACCAGTTAAGATCTGCCTACATAAAACCTTTCCCCTATTAGTTTCCTCTGAGGCCAAACAGAACAAAGCTAATTCCTTGTCTATGTGTCAGTCATACAAAATTTTGAAGGTAGTTACTATCTCTCTTGATTTTTTGGTTTCTTCACCAAATCCTTGTATAGCATGTGATGTGGTGCCCTTTTCCATCCTAATGTACTTGTTTGGAATTACCCTATTTTATCAGTAGTTTTCCTAAAATATGTGCTCAGAACTGAATGCACTGAATGCAGGACTAGCTATGGTCTGACTAGGATAGAGCATACTGGAAATATCATATCCTTAGTCCTGCAAACTATGTTCCTCATCATTCAGCCTAAAATCGGATTAGGCTATTTCTCACCATTAGGGTGCCAGATTACACTGCTGACTCTTATCACTTGTGGAATGATTCAGTTTCTGCCAAAACTGTGCATAACTCTATTTCTTATCTTATTTTATATTTCATAGCTCATAGAAAGTTAATACCGAGATATCATTTTGTGACATTCCTTTCCTCTTGACTAATGCTAACAGACTCAACTATTGATAGATCAGCTATGGAGTTCTGGATATTTCACTTCCCCAGAATATCTGATAGCTTTCCCTCCCACTCAGAGCTATTTCCTTCCTCCTGCTGCTATGCTTAGGGAGGAGAGCAATGTATTTATACCTTTCTGATCATCTTGTTTTATTTATTTATTTATAGATAGATTGATAAGATCGATAGATAGATGTATATATCTCTACGTACATATATATATTTGTTTATACAAAGGTGATCTAATGTGCATATATATGTATGTAATATATAGAAAAAGACACAGTTTACATGGCTTCTTACTCTTTTGTTAGCACAGATACTTGAAAATTGAATTTAAATGAATTTTAAAGGTATTATCCCCAAGTCCCATGAACACTACCCCATTATTTGTGTTCTGGACATTTTATAGACCATAGAGATTAGTTTATAGCTTAAAATTAGTGAAAAATTCTACTTTCTACATTTTGCTCACTTTATGGTTGTTAAATTCCCTGTCTTTCCATCTTCCCATTAGCCTCTAGGGAAGAATCTGTTGCATTTAAATTTCCAGAAGATTTGTTTAAGGTTTCTGATGTCATTATGATTTGTAGGACTATTAAAATAGCATTTGCTGATGACACGATACAATGCATTGCATCATTTCATCTTAGCATGAAAATGTACTGATCTTTTCATCACCACCACGTAGGTAACGTGGCAACACATGGCTAGAATGTGAACAACTGCATTACCAATGCCAGCATTTGCATAAGTGCTTCTCTGTGATAGACAGATTTTCTAATCCAATGTCACATTAGGAAAAATAGCCCCATCCTGGCAGAAAATATTGAGCTTTTTAAGTGTGCATTCATTTACTAATATTGTATCCTGTTGCCTAACAGTCTTACAGAGGTGACCCTGGGTTCCTGAAGACTGTTTCAAGGCAGCAGAAACTCTAACTGGTCCCAATCAAGCTGAAAAGACTGAACAAAGGTCCAAATTTGACAAGGACAAACTTAGCTAAGTTTAGAGAGGTTCCCCATTAGGTTGACTATAGTTGGATGAGGATGTTGCTGCTGCTGCTGCTACTGATGATGATTTTGGTGATAATGATTATGCTAATGATGCTGCTGCTGCTGCTGCTGCTGATTTTTTAGCTATAGTCAATTCTGAAGACCGTTTATTAAGTGATAGTAAGGTTTCAATCTGTATTAGTAGAGGGGTTATAATACATAATATTGTATGAATGTATATAGTTGAAGTATTTTTTAGAATGAAAATGGAAAAGGAGATACATTCCTGTTTTTTACCTTTAGATGATATTCAAATTTAAAATGGTAAAGCTAAAGGAGAGGTTGTCTCAGTGTCTCTGTCTTATAGATAGGAATAGTAATATTCTAAACTTAATCTCTCAACCTACATGTGCATTTGCAGATCAAGTCTCCAGGGTATGGTTGACTGTTTCTCCACATTGGCTTTCCATGGATGCCTTGCTATTGTCTTGAACCCTCATCCAGTGTGTTTAGAAGCAAAAAAAGGGACGGTTGGTTTTCATACATACTTAGACTCTGATCATTATGAGATTGTTGTCTATAATAGAACCTAAGAAGAATGTAATAAATATTTATTGAATAACTGATTGTCCAAGGCCTAATCTAAGTATAAGAACCATTCATTGGTAAGTAGATGTTGAATTTTTACCCATGAAATTCATGAAACAAATAAAATTATAAATTGACCTTCAGCCTGGTGTGACTCCCACTTTTGCATTAACAATGATGTAGTAATGAAAGAAGAGACAAACTATGAATCATACCAATTTTAGATCATCTATTACCTTTGAATATTGGCACTCATGTGTTTGATCTTTTCTCAGTGATCAATGAATTGATTTAATATTGGAAGAAAGAAAAATTGGCATTTTCAAAATAAATAAGTTTTAAGTTTTAAGGTAGTTATAGATAAGTGACAGAATGGCTAACAGAATGGAATGCTTGATTCTATACAGGAAGAAAGAAATATGAGCTTGATTGATTGCCAAAAAGTAACAAAGACATTTTTGAGAAATTCAAAAACCATAAGGCACTAGTTTAAGTGGGGCAACCAGGGCTTTGTTTAAATTGTACATTTTGTAGGAAAACTCTCTTTGATTTGAGTACACACTGAGTGATGTGGAATAATAGGTTAGATTCTAGAAACAAAGTCAAGTCAAAAATATATTTGAATTCTACTTTCAAATGAAATCATCTATGTTCCCAAAAGAGTTTGGAAAACTTTTCTTCTACCAATTGGGAATGACTATGTCTAACCAGGGTTAGAAACCCAAGTACTGAAATACTAAAACCTATGTGTCCATACATTCAAAAAAATCTTTTTTCTTAGGCTTTCCCTCTATGTGAAGATAGGACACTATGGATAAAACAATCCTTTTGGAGTTTATTGCTGATATTTTTGTTTTGTTTTGTTTTGTTTGATTACTTTAAGGACTTGAGAGGTTTGAATATTTTGTTTGTGTCAAGTTTTAGAATATCCTGGAATTTGTCCTTCAATGTTTGTAGCCTATTGACTCCCTCATTTAAAGTCCATGTGGTGACACAGAAAACTCAATGTGAGATTATAAAAATACAACCACCTGGTTCACCATATATATATACATATATATATACATATATTATATATACATATATATGTATATATATATGTATATATATATATTTTTTTTGTTTCCAGATACACAACTTAGACTTGAAGGTGAGCCATGGCAAACCAGACAAACCCTATTTTATGGGGAAAACACTTTTAGTGAATCATTCCTATTGCTGGAAACCTATTTTTTTTAAATTAAGCATCCTTACTGAGAAAATAGATCATTTTTAGATGGCAGAATTTCCATGAAAAACCTAGTAAGTGTGACCATTCAAAAATACCTTTATATTATAACCTCAGACCCAATGTATCCCAAGCATTATCCAGAATTAAGTGTGATTGTCAGGACCAATGTATCATTTCTTCCTTCAATATCTGAATTCCAAGCTGTGATAATGTTATGAAACAGGAAGAAGGCCTTCTGCTGGCAACCTGATAGCAATGAGATTGGCATTTATATTCCATGTCTGTGCTATAAATTACTGTCATCTGTCAGTATTTCAATGCTTGTCACTGCTTACCCAGAGATGCCGTCTTTATGAATAAGAAAAGTGGGGGTTGGGAGGACAAAGAGCCATCAAGATAGAAAACACTATGGAATTAATTGTAGAACCCTGCTAACAGAATAGAATTAATAGTGGAAAACATTATGTAAAATGAAAAGTTAATGAACAGGATGGTGAGAGCACAATGATATTTAAAAATAGAAATGGGCTTTGTCTAAGATTCATCAGAGAATTAAGGACAGATTTTTACCTTTACCATTGTGTGAGTTTGGCTTGCCTTTTTTTTGAAGAATTGCATGGGCCAGAAGATTTATAAACACATGAAAGCACAGTGTATTTGAATTTATAACAGTTTTCTTCATATGGTTCCTTTCTTTCTGCTCCTGCAGACTTTTTGAATAATGGGAGAACTAATTTCTAACTTTAATATTTCAGTGATCCATAGTTTCACTGGTTTGAATAAACCTTTCACCAATATACATTACTTCTCTCTATGCCTTCATGACAAACATGAACTGTTATGACCAAAATGATTTTTACCCAATAACTAATCTTCAGATGAGTTTCTCTGAATTTAAAAGTTTGATATTCAGATAACAGATTCATAATCCATTGCTGAGATTATGTGAAAAATCTTTCTAACTTGACTAGACATGATAGAATTTCAGCTTTTACATTTTTTTTCCCCTTGATCACCTCCTGACCAGTAAAAGGCATCTGAAGTAGAACTACAGTGAAGGTCTTGATAACATTACAGTTAAACTGTTATGTCCATTGGACTATTATAAAAAAATAAGCAAAAACAATATTAGACTTCTTACTTTCTCTCTAGAGGCAGAGTACAGTGGTAAAAGTCATTAGTTTTGGATTTCTGGGTAAGCAGTGACAAGTATAAAAATCTTTCCTCACTCATTCACTACCTGTGTGGCCTGGGACAAGTCACTTAACAGTTCTTAACATGCCTTCAGTTTTTTCATTCATAAAATGAAGGGTAATCTTCATTCTTAGTCTTTGATTAGAAATTCACTTGTATAGAAAATTTTATGATTGATGAAATAGTAAATAAATATAAGTTATATGACACATAATATATAAATATAAATATATATGCGTATATCTCTTTCAGTTATTAAATGAACTCAGAAACATCTTCTCAGGTGATCCTTATAACAGAAAGGTAGTACAAAATATACAATTGGGAAAAAATAAGACTAGAGATGTCAAAGAACTTATCCAAAGTAACATACCCAATAAATGGTGGAGTTGGGACTCAGTCTGAAGTCTTTTGAACCTAAAATTTATGCTCTTTCTAATTTGCCATCATTTCTAATTTACCATTATGTCAAAAGTAAGTAGTTATTTTAAAAGTTGCCCCTTTTTATGTTCCATAAGACATCATACTTTATATTTAACATCAAATTTTACTGTTGACAATATGTTCAAATGAGATGGAAAAGTTGCTTGGGAATTTTCATCCAAATCTTCACAAGACTGGGTTGCAAAGAGATGTTCATTATTTCTCAACATTATGAAGACAGAATTAATAAATGCAGTGATTTCAGGGTTTCTTTTAAAAGTCCTCTCAGCAATTTTTACACAGAGGAAAATTTCCAATCATTGCTTTGACACAATGACAGGGTAAATTATATCAATCAATCAGAAAGATGATCTGGGTTTTCAGATTGTTTCACTTTCTGGGTTGCTGTGATCTCCAACTTTTTAAAAACTATACAGAATAGGCCTACCACTTTTATTAAGTAAAGCTAGGTTATTACTTAAACAACTCAAGTGAAGTAATGATTTTACAAACTATCTGTATTCTATCTATGCCCCTTCAAAAACTCCTTGAATTATTTAAATGTCATTGTTCTTCATTATGTTAATTAAAAAATAATAATCGTTATTATAGTGAAGGACAAAGAAGATGAGGAGAGAGAGAGAAAAATTATTATTGAGAGTAGAGGTAGTATAATGGATGCAGATCTGAGGCTTGGTGTTAGGAGCCCTGGCTTCAAATTCTCTATCAGACACTTCATAGTTGTGTTTTCCTGGGAAATTCATATAACTTCCTTGAGCCTCAATTTTCTTATCCATGAAAGGGCTGATGTTCTCTATGGTTCCTTCTTGGCTCTACATCTAAGTACTATGAAATAGTTTATTTAAGTTTTTAAATTTGCTTACCACAATTCTGAGGTATACATAATGAAAATATCATTATCTCCATTTTTACAGATAAAACAAATTGAGGCTTAAAAAACTCAAGTAATTTGGTCAGGATCATATCCCAAGTAGATTTTGGAACTCTAATTTATCTCAAACCTTTGACCCCGATGACCATAATGTCCACTACTTATATGTAGGTGAACTGATCCAGCAAGTTCCTTTAGTGAAGTTTTTCAATCTCTTTCTCACCTCTTCTTTACTCCCATCCTGAGCACAAATACATGCACAACTCCTTCTGAAAAAAAAAAGGAAAAATGGGAATGTCCTTGACTCTGCCATTATACTAAAAACCAGTATTTATATTAAAAGAGATTGAACCGCTTGGCAGGGCAGAGAGTGGGGAATCTGTCAAACACAACGGAACATTATCAAGATTGCTGGCTCCAGTCAGAAGGAAGCCTTCTACAATGCAAATTGAATCTCACTTGGATATGGTGCCAGAATTTTAGATTGGACATTTTTCCTCCCTGACTACAGCCAAAGTAGCCTATTTGCATTATCTGAATGTGGTAATTAAGTCATTAAGTAGGAGTGTTTCATGATTGGTTCATGTAGCAAGGAAACCATTAGGAAAAGACTAGACAGATTCCATTAATGCTAAGACATCACAAACTATTGAGGGAAATCAGCCAAGCTCAGTAGAGCTGACCTATCACAAATGCTGAAGTTCTCTTTGTCTCTCGATAACCCAGAAAGATTCGGTTTCAACCTGCCCTACCAAGACTAGTAGATTTAACAATCAATAGCAATAATCTCTAAGGTTAAACATGATAGCTTATTTTATATGGCTGGATTAACTATTTCTTCCCCTTTAGAAACTGGTAGAATTATTCACATTTAAGTTCATTGCTTGTGAAGTAACAAATGGATTCATTTAATTTAAGTATTTTCATTGTGTCTTTACCTCTTTTCTCAGAGTATCTTTGCGATTGACTAAAATGACAAAAAAGGAAAATGATCAATAGTGAAGAGGATGTGTGAAAATTGGAACACTAATGCATTGCTGGTGGAGTTGTGAACTAATCCATCTATGCTGGAGAACAATTTGGGACTAGATCTAAAAGGTAATAAAATGTTGCATACCCTTTGCTCTAGCAATACCACTAGTAGGTCTGCATCCCAAAGAGATCACAAGAAAGGGGGAAAGACCTACATGTACACAAATATTTATAGTAGCTCTTTTGAAGTAGCAATGAAATGGAAATTGAGGGAGTATCCATCAACTGGGGAATGGCTGAGCAAGCAATGGTGTTTAAAAGTTACAGAATACTATTGTCCTGTAAAAATCATGAGCATGTTGCCTTCAGAAAGCATGCAAAGACTTGCATGACCTGATGTTGAATGAAGTGAGTAGAACTAGGAAAATATTATACACACTAACAGCAACATTGTGAAATGATTAACTAAGATGCACACAACTCCTCTCAGCAGTTTAGTGATCAAGGTCAGAGAAAAGTTATGGATTCTGAAAGCAGAGCAAAGAATACTATGTTTACCTTTTAAAATTTTTGTTAATATTTTTACTTTTTTCTTATGGTCTGTTTTTCTCTCTGAGTTCTAATTATTCTTTGAAAAGTGACTAATTTGCAAATATGTTAAAGATGATTGTGCTAATACAATCTATATCATATTGATGCTTTGGGAAGGATGTTTGGAAGATAGGGTAGTAAAAAAATGTGGAACTCAGTAGTTTGCAAAAGGATAAATGTTGACAACTATCTGCATGGAGTTGGGAAAAATGTTTGGAGTCATTAAAAAAAATTAATAAAAAAAGAGTTCTTTTGCAAGGTGATGTTTGTCCTTTGTTCTCAACAAAGACCATGACAAGCACATGGATTGTATTTGAGTGAAAGGGTGGTTGCTAAGTCACCAGTCTCACTTTCTCCTCTGGAGTCATCTGGGTCCAGTGGTGAGATATGGATCTGGATAACTTGAGATGGTCCTTGATGTGAGGCAATCAGGGTTAAGTGACTTGCCCAAGGTCTGGATTCTATCTCTCATCCTCCTGACTCCAAGACCAATGCTCCAATAGTGCAGTGGTAAAAGTGGTAAAGCACTGATCTTGAAGTCAGGTCCTTACTAGCTGTGTGACACTGGGCAAAGTACTTAATTCTGATTGCCTTGCATCCAGGGCTATCTCAAGTCATCCTGATTTCATATCTGGCACTGGACCTAGATGGCTCCGGAGGAGAAAGTGAGGCTGGGGACTTGCCACAGCCCTCTTCACTCAAAACTGCTTCACGTGCTCATCATGAAATCAAATCACTGATGTCATGGGTCTCACCTTTGCATAAACCCAAATGGGAAGCCAGGTGGTTCAGTGGAGAGTGCCTAACCTGAAGTCAGGAAGACCTGAGTTCCAAATCCAACTGTGTTACCCTGGACAAATCACTTTCTTTTTTTAGCTATTTCCTTTTCTGTAAAATGAACTAGAGAAGAAATAGCAAAATATTTCAGTATCCTTCCCAAGAAAATATCAAATGAAATCACAAAGAATGGGATGCAACTGAACATTCTCTGGTGGATTTGTCATTGATCTTCTGCATGTTTCCATATCAGTGGAAAGAACCTGTCAGTGTATAAGATACTTCATTAATAAACTCTACATTTTTATGCAAATTTCTCTCTCCCAAGTTTCAGATACAATTCCTTGATTTAGGCAGCTTAGAGGATTGGGTAGACTTAAATATAGGAATAATTGTTGATTGCTGCTTGAGTTTCTTAGTAACTGTGTGATCCCTGGGTAAGACATTTAAACTCTTGACTTCATTTTCAAAATAGTGATAATATCCCTTACTTCACAATACTGTATCAAATGAGATAATAAATACATATGCTTTTCAAATTTTAAGGTACTAAATAAGTGGAAGCAATTTAATGATTTTCATGGCCAACAAAAACAACAGCAATAACACATGCTGCCATGCACTCTTTTCAGCTTTTACTATCAGGAATGGATATCTAACAACATCTTTAGGACAGGATTTCCTGATTCTCTCCCCTCTCTGATGATAGCAGATGATAGCATTCTTCCCATCTCAAATTATTTCACATTTATGTTCTATTTGCTTAAAATTTGCATCCTCTTCCCCTCAACTGCAGTAGACAGTAAGCTCAGTTGAATACAGATCCTGTTTCATTTTTCATCTTTGCATCCCATTGTATCCCCTGGTTGAAAGGTTCCTTTTATATTCTCCCCACTCTATTTAGAATGCCTTTTACACCCTTTTCTAATGTGAAACATTAATTTCCTTCCAGATCTAATTCAAATTTCTTTGAAAACCCGTTTGACAATAAAATTTTTAAAATTCAAGCCAGAATTCTTACATTTGAATAATCTATTATTTCACCATTTATTTTACCCCTCCTCCATTTCACTCATCTACCAGTATGATTTGGAGCATATAATTATTTGGAATTACTTTACCTCTCAGATATTCATTTCATTCTAGATCATTGCAGCACTCTCATAACGGCTTCAAACTGTCCCTTCTTCCTCATTCTATTCTTTGCTTTGATCTATCCTAAAATACTACTACCAAAATGATTTCCTTAAAGAACAGCCCAGAAAAAATCCACTCCTACTCAAGAATCTTCAATGGTGGTTCTCTACAAATTCTTCAGTTACACTATTAGATTCATAGTCTAGTTCCAGTTTACGTTTCTAGAATCACTTCTTTTCCTTCCTTGCTCATTTTAGTCCAACAAGCCCTCTTGTTCTCTATTCATCAAATCCAGTGTTCTATCTTCTCCTTTTGTACCCCTGCCAGATTGTCCCTCTCTCTTCTTCACTCCCATTTTCTTAAATCCTTAGCTTTCTTTAAGGTTCAATTCAGATGTCATCTGCTTTCCCAATATTTCTAGTTCCTTGTACTATCATCCTTCTCAAAAAGTATTTTCAAAAAAAGCTATCTGGTAGCAGAACCAAGAAAACAGTGTAAACAGTAATAATAATATTCTTTTAATAACTAATATAGACAAATAAGTTATTTGGACTTTGGTGACTTTGTAGAGCCTTCTCTCACTTAAATCCAATTCACTTGCAAGGCATATCACCTTTCTGATATCTTAGTACTCTTCAATAATGAAGAAAAAACAACATCCCTTTCTTATTGTTGAGGCTAACTAATACAAAATACAAAATATGACAGATAATTTTCAAATGTCTACTCTGAGAAGGTACTACTTTAGGTAATGATAAAATATGGCAGTTGGTCTCAAGGAGTTTATATTCTAGTGGGTGAGAGGGAACCTATGATATGATACCTGTAGAGCTAAATATAATAGTAATGGGTTTACATTTATAGTGTTTATAGTTATAGTATGAGCCACTGTGCTAAGCAGTTTACAGTTGTTACTTCATTTGATCCTTATATCAATCCTGGGAGGAAGGGGATATTATTATTTCCATTTAAAAGATAAAGAAACTGGAGTAAACAAAGGTGAAGTAACTTGCCCAGAGTCACAAAGCTAGTAGGGATCTGAGTCTGGATTAAACTCAGTTCTTCCTGACTCCTGGCTCAACCCTCTTTACACTGCCCTACCTCACTGTCTGCATATAATATAGGGTAAGGAGTAATATTGGGTACAAAAGAGATCTGAACAAAATTATTTTTAGGAAAATTGGAGGAGAGAGAGGATACTTTTTAATAGAGAAGATCAGAGAATGCTCCATGGAGGAACTGAAATGTGAGTAAAGCTTTGAAAGAAGAAAAAAAATTCCCAAAGGTAGGAATGAGAAGTAACTGTTTTCCAGATGTGGAAATGGACAGGGCTATAATATGCTCAGTTCACAGAAGAGATAGCAGTCCATATTGACTGGAAATCACAAGGGAGAATAATGTGAAATGAGCCTGGAAGCCAGATTGTAGAGTATCTTAATTGCTAGGCTAAAAGATTTATATTTTATCTTAGATATAAGACAGAACCAGTGAACGCTTTCATGCAGGGTAGGGATGTGGCCACTCCTATGCCATTGACAGATTACTTTGACATCTGGGTAGATTATGGATCAGAAAAAGGGGAAAAGTCAAAGATGACTTTAAATTTTAAAGTTTGAACCTCGGGACACTCAAATTTTAAATTAGAAAATAAAGTAGTATAATTGATAGAAATAGAGTGGATTTAGGAGGAAAGATGATGAGTTAAGTTTTCCACATTTTTAGACAATGTTACTGGATTATTCAAATGGAGAGTCGGCTGGAGATATGGAAGTGGAAGTCAGGAGAGAAATTAGGTATATATATACATATATACATATATGTATATATATATATATATATAGAAATTATATATATATATATACATATATCTTTTGAATTTATATTTTGGTTTATCCCTCCAAAAACTTATATATGTATACATACTTATATGTGTGTTCTACATTGAAGTCATCATATAATTCAAGATAGATGATTGGCATCATCAAGGGATGGAAACATAAAGAAAAGGACAATGTTGTTTTATCCAGTTCTCAGATTATCCCAGTTCTTGTTCCATCAGCAGAGCAGTTAGGTCATCTTTTTTCTTCTTAAGCATCAATTTCATATTTTTATTTTAAATACTCAACTCTTCTGTATCCTGAAAGGGAAACAAAATTTTCATCACATTCTTCAATTCCAGTCTTTTTCCTCTTATTCACTACTTTCTATTTTTAAACTCTTAAATTTGTAGAAAAAAAACAAACCATGTTTATTTTCTGGTGGAGGGGGAGGGAGGACAAAGGTCCCACTAGTCTTTGCAGTTTGGGGACCTACTCATCCTTTGTCATTTGTACAGGAGGGGGCATCACAGTGTGGGAATGCAATTTCACTGGATTACATTATTATTTGCGGAAGTAGAGTCCTGGAACTCTTTGCCTTGGGGATGGTAGGTGGGTATAAGACAGGAGAACTAAAATGCATTTCTTATCATGTGAGATTAGATTTTAACAGTGTAACTTTTTCTTACCATGAAGAGTCTTATAGGTCCATACTCCTTCTTAATCTTACCCTGCATGTTGTAGAGGTAGATGAAAGATCTGACAATCAGAGCTATAACCCTCCTCAACAAGGGAGAGGTTTATAAACAAAAGTATCCCTCCAGCAGAACTAAGTGGATATTAGCTGACTAAAAAGATCATCCTCTGCCTAAAGGCCAGTTGGAGTGATGATGTGATGCTCAGCAGGGTGAAACAGAGTGGGGACACATCATAGAATAGTACTCAGTGCAAAGCAAATACAATAGAACACTTTTTCTCATCTTCTTATCTGGACCAAACAGACGTCCTAATCACACAGAATTCAGATATATTTTTTTTTCTACATTGTTACAATGTTGTTTTCTGTGATGAGTTCCTGATTTGGCTCACTTTCCTTTGCATCAGTTTATAGAATTTTCCCCATTCTTCTCTTAACTTTTTTTTTTTAGGTTTTTTGTTTTTTGCAAGGCTTGCTCAAGGCCACACAGTTAGGTAATTATTATTAAGTGTCTGAGACAGGATTTGAACCCAGGTACTCCTGACTCCAGGGCCGGTGCTTTATCCACTGTGCCACCTAGCCGCCCCTTCTCTTAACTTTTTGCTCTCATTTTTATAACACAATAATATTGTATGATATTATTAATGATCAGTAAATTATATCTATAGAATAGCCCAGCTTTATCAGTTTATAACCTTATAAAAAGTAAATGAAGCTAAGCAATTCTTGATAAAGCCATATCAGCTCTTTGTGACCACCTCATACTTTTCCTGATGTTCAGTAATCATTTCTTTAAAAATACCAGACTTGGGGCAGCTAGGTGGCATAGTGGATAAAGCACCGGCCCTGGAGTCAGGAGTACCTGGGTTCAAATCTGGTCTCAGACACTTAATAATTACCTAGCTGTGTGGCCTTGGGCAAGCCACTTAACCCCATTTGCCTTGGGAAAAACCTAAAAAAAAATACCAGACTTTTAGATTTCAGGCTTTATTTTCTTTATTTTTTGGATAAATGGGATGTTTGACTTTCTCTAATAGAATAATATCAGTTCCTCTTTGTCTTCTAGCAGAATTGACTCAGCAATCACATTTTCTAGCTTTTTCAATTACTAAAGAACAGAATTTATCTTGGCCTAGTAATATAAATTCTCTAATGGCAACCAGGTATTCTCTTACTATCTCTCAAAGTCCTTGATTATTAGCCATTTTTGATATGCTCTTTCCAGTTCAAAAATTATTTTCTTAGTAGAAAAAAAGTAAGAAAAATGTTATCCTTTCAGCCACCATAAAAAATAGTTATATGTTTTCCTTGCTCTTTCTCTTTCCTCCAATATAATTTGAAAAATAATTCATTTTTAGTTGACTTTGACTTACTCTGCTTTGCCCAACCTTGATTTTTTGGAAGCTCCCTCTTTTTTTTTTTCTGCCTATCAGAATTGTTTCTTCTTGTATCATTAAAATTTATTCTTGGGAATTTTGTCCTTGCAGAATTTTAGTCAATGGAATGTTAAGGTTATAAGGACCTTTTTTCCCCTGAGAACTTAGAAATTACCTTTTCTCTAATTTACTGTGCATTCCATAGTATTGTTTTTTTTCCTGCTTCATAAGACTTTTTCAATTGGAGTGTTGCAATTTCCCCAAGAGAGACACTCTTTTTACCGTGACAACTAAATCTTGCTAGTTAATAAGAAGAGATTCAAGATTGATTTCTCCATCTTTTGAAAGGTATAATTATTATTAAAGCAAGTCAAAAAATAATAACTATACTGTTCAAAGAGAGATTCAAGAGATATCTGGAAAATGGAAGGACCTTATTGCTTCTATAGCATGCCTCTGGGTCATGTTTGGAAATCTGTTTTCCAATTCCTCAGTTTAATCTCATCTTTCTGTCTGGATGAACTAGAATTCATATCAATAATTTGGTTTACTTCTTTTGTTTCTCTATTTTTCTTAACCCAAATTCTCTCCATTGTAATTCTCACTTCTGGTTCCTACATTTCCTTATATGAGTTTACCTTATTGTATAACGGCATTCCATCTTAACCTTGACTTTCTCTTTAATCCAATTTTTTTTCTTTTCCATGATGCATACCCTTCCAGAGATATATTCTATCCAAAGATTTCATTAATTCTATCAAATATCTATGATACTTGAGGGTTCAAATTTTCCTATTTTCTTTAGGACCTTTGGCTATCTTTCTTGTTACTCATATTTTATGGGTTTATTAAATGTTAATTGATGAACTTTTTAGTTTAGACATTTGAGACCATGAAAATTGATCACCTCCTCTCTTCGATGTTACTGTCTGAACTTAGGAGATTTTTAAAACTATTCTTTCTACCCTATAGATACCCTATATGTTATCAAATCTATTATATGAAGAAGCAGTTTTCTCTCTCACTCTTCAAATTTTTTAAAACATATTTGCATGCATTTAGATTATCTTGAGATCTTAAACTCATTCTTAGACACCTTTTTGACCTGTTATTCACTTCCCAAATGTGCTTTACTTATTTGAAGCCTTTACCTTTAATGATCAGCAGTGATCAAAATACCACCTCTGAACTTAAGGTCATTCAAGGATTCATGCCCAACAGTTTGTAATCTTTCATACTGCTTTTCTAGGCTTAATTTTTTTTAAAAAAATTAAATTTTTTTTCTTTCTAGGCTTCTTAAAGCAGTCCCACTTTGTGACCATCTGAATTATCTATCAGATTTAAAGGATTATATTAGTTATTCATTTTTGACAAATTTGAGAGATTTTCTATTATATTTTATATACACTCTATCTATAACTGATTATACTTGATTCCATTGGAAATGATTCTTCCCTTATCTTCATTCCCATCACCATCATCCTGGTTAATAGCCTCATTCTCTACTACCTCAATTATCACAACTACCTGAATTCACATTATTCTCACTGTCTTCAATTGCATCTAAACATTTTTCTTAGTTAATCATATTAAAATACTGCTTTGGTCATGTTATTGTGCTGCTAGGAAACCTTAAGTACTTCCCCATCATCTTCTGAATAAAGTCACAGAATCCCAAAGTTGGAAACAACCTTCTAAACTATCTAGTTCAATCAAATGAATTTGAATATGAATTCCCTCTACCACTTCTCTAAGAAGTTACCATAGAAACATTTACTTGAAGAGTTTTTAGAGAGGTGTTTCCTGAGAAACTTTGCATTACTTTTATTAGTAGAATTTTCCTCCCCTTACATCAAAACTTGGCATCTTGGAGTTCTTCAATCTAAAGTTGGATTGTCACTTTGAGAGTTAAAGTGTAGGAGGGACTCCTGCTGCAGATAGGCATTCAACTGGAAGACTTTTGAGGGCTTTTCTAAGTCTATCAATTTTTATTTAACAAATTTGCTTTTTTTTTGTATTTTGTTTTTGTGCATGATAAATAAAGTCACTGTGGTATAGTGGAAAGCATACTGGACTTAACAGTTAGGAGACCTGGGTTCAGATTCTGACTCTGACATTGATAGTTAAGGAATCATAAATATACACATATTTTTTTCTTAAATTTAGTTTACCTATCTGTGAGGTAGGAATGATATTGCTTACATTTATATTGTTGTTATGGGGTAAACTGTTAGTCCTTAAAGAACTGTATAAATGTGAAATGTTTGCTGTGGAAATAATGAATAGATTTATGGAAGCTTTGCCTCTGTCTTATCCAATGGTTGATTCATGGCTGCATATCTTATGTTTTCAATTTTGTTGCAATAGTAGAAGAGAAAATTCCCATTGGGAACCAGAAAAACCAAAGTTCTAATTTATGGTAGATCTTGTCTGTCCAAAGGATGAACATCTACTGGTGAATTCATTGAAAACATTGGCCAAACTAGTTATAATATAAGCCACTATAAAGAATAAAAACTATCCACAACATCCAACAACCAAATAACAGATGTTTGCCTTTTAACCACCTGTATGTGAGCACATATACAATACAGCCTTAGAAGAAGCAAGGTGAAGCAATGCAAAGCATTTCTATTGTGAATTCTGATCTACTTAAAAGATCCTTATAAATACTTAGTCTGAAGGACTGACACTTGAAGTTGCCTGGGGGTCATTATGAGTTCAGGAATACACATATATATTTAGAACATTTTTCCCATTCTCTCTGAGCATATGTTGCTCTTCTTTACTTTGGGTTATTCTGAAAAAGAGATTCTGGACATTGAGGAACCAGATTTGTTATTTCACTGGAAAAGCTGCCTTTGTTGGAGAATAAATCTTTTCAAAGAGCAGTCAATTCCTCATACTCACCTAATTAATAAAGCTTGAGACCCATAGTATTTTAAAGTTCTTGGTTTCCTCCATTCCCTCCCCAAATTTTCTCTAAAAAATAGACATGTCTCAGAGATTTATGAAGCTACAGCTGAGGTATCTTAGACTACAGAAGAAAAAGTATGTAAGAATTTCCATGTTGTCCCAAAGCAGTTGTCTATCCAACTGAATCTTCTCTCAATGAAAAACCGAAATAAATAAGAAAATAATTTAAATTCATTTTATTAACCTTATTTAATAGAATTAATCTTACCTGAACATATTAAAACACACATTGCAATATAATAGTAATTTATTAAATTATTTTTATAATCCATTGTGGCATATATCTAGAAATAACAAAATGCTCCTAATTTCATACTTTTCCTATGACATTTCTTAGACATTCTAGTGGAGTTGTATTCATTATCCCTAGGGAATTTAATAGTGTACCAAGTCATTTATACATTTCTCAACTATGTGGCAATCTCACCAGTAGAACTTGAAAAAGTTAATACATCTATATGAATAGGAATCTCCTCTACAATGTTCTCAAACAAAAGTCATTCACTCTTTTCTTAAAGAACTAAAGTGTTTGGGGAATTGACTAATTTCTGGATTATCTCATAGCAATTTTGAGCAGTTCTAATTGTTATATACCACCCCCTTGCTCCATACCTCACTTAACTCCATCCTTCTGCAACTCCTACCTGTTACTAAGACTTTTGTCCATTTGAGCCCCCAAACATAAATTTGATGCCCCTTCTACATGACATGCTTTGCTAAATATTTTCATCTTCAGGATAATTATCCTTATTGTCCCATAGGTCAGAGTCTCTGTCCTTTCATTCCATCTCAATACCCCAATCTATATCTGTTCCAACTTGTTAATGTTCTTAAAATGTGGTGTCCAGAATTGGATGCATTATTCCAGATTTTATCTAACTATGGTAGTGTGCAAAGGGATTGTATTAGCTCCTTCTCCTTTTCCTTACCAACTCCCTTATTTCCCTCTCATTCTCTCTTTCCATAACCTTCCTTCCTTCCTTCCTTCCTTCCTTCTTCCCTCTCGGTCTTTATCCTTTCCTTCCTATTTTGTAGTTGTGTGATGACTGAAAAAGCTGAAGAGACAGTTTCTGAATAATTAATAACCAATTGATTAATTAGACTAGTAAATAATCAATAAATTGGTCAGTAGTTAAATTAGTAGTTAAAGACAAAACTCCCTGGAGAACATCTAATGCTTAAACATCTTTGGAAAAGTTTAACCCTGATTGGTTAACAAGCAATAAGGGAGTGAACATATTAATGAGGAGGTGGGCCAAAAGTCTTCAACTTCTCCTGCTGAGAACTTGACTTAAACTGGAAAACCATTTCCAGAATTCCTGAAAAAGCAACTATCTCCACCCAAACTACCCTCATCTCTGGCAATCTGAACAAACAGATCCATCTTCACTCAGACCACTGAATCTTTTTGGTGAGGGCAGTCTGGGTGGTGAGGAATATGGGTTAGCATAGGGGGAATGGTTCAAACACAAGAGTCTAATGCTTTACAGCTGGAATTCACCTATATTTCATTCTATTCACACTTTAATCAGAAGTAAGTTCTTTTAGTAGCATGAAGTTTAGTCTACGATTGAGGAAAATATTCCAGGCGCATTAGGACAACCCCATTTCAGCCCTGTCCTTCCTAGGCTGACTGATCTAGGATTAGGCTTTAAATGTGGAAAGAGAAAAAACTCTAGATTCCAACTTAATAATTGGTTATTAATTATTAATTAACATTTCTCTCAACTCTATTATTGATTAACATCGAACATGTTGTCCACTAAGACAACCAAATAAACAGTTATATAATCTTATCTCCTTTATTATACATACTTGTACGGTTAAAAAAAATCAAATGGTAAGACTTTGTATTTATGTCTATAAAATTATCTTATTAGACTTCATTTATCTATTTTTTTAGGTTTTTGCAAGGCAAATGGGGTTAAGTGACTTGCCCAAGGCCACACAATTAGATAATTATTAAATGTCTGAGGCCAGATTTGAACTGAGGTACTCCTGACTCCAGGGCCTGTGCTCTCCTAGCTGCCTCTATCTATTTGTTTTTTAAAATCTTTTCATGAAATGTATTTTCTATACTTTTCAACTTTATTTCATCTGCACATTTTATAATATGTCCTTCAATCCCATGGAAACGTATATGGTAACTCAGCTATTTGTCAATATCATAAGTAAAATTATAGAATCTTAGAGTTGAAAGTAATTCCAGAGATCACCTAGCCATTGATATTCTTCCTAAAAATATCTAATATGGCAGGGCACAAGACAGTGTCTCTTTCCACTCCACTTCTAGAGACACTTCTCCATGTTGACAACAATTCATAATCACTTTGGACTGAGTTCTTCAGTTTCAAATTTATCATACTGAAATATTATTTAGTCTGAATCACATCAACTCTTTTTACTTTAATTTATTTGTTTTTCAATTTTTCAATTTTCCCTTAATCTTTCTTCCCTCCCTCACCAATCCCCACAGAAGTAGTCTGTTAGTCTTTACATTGTTTTGTACTATACATTGATCTAAATTGAGTTGTTGAGAGAGAAATCATATCCTTAAGGAAAAAAAATAAAATATGAGATGACAAAATTACATAATAAGATAACAGGTTTTTTAAATGAAAGGTAATAGTCTTTGGTCCTTGTTCAACCCCCCTAATTCTTTCTCTGGATACAGATGATATTCTCCATTTCAGGTAGCCCCAAATTGTCCCTGATTGTTGCACTGATGGAATGAGCAAGTCCATCAAGGTTGATCA
Source organism: Macrotis lagotis (assembly GCF_037893015.1). Lineage (NCBI taxonomy): Eukaryota > Metazoa > Chordata > Mammalia > Peramelemorphia > Peramelidae > Macrotis > Macrotis lagotis. Next base: position 65,844,727 of record NC_133663.1, read on the forward strand.
TCACCCACGTGTTGCCCTTAGGGTGTACAATGTTCTTCTGGTTCTGCTCATCTTGCACAGCAACAGTTGCAAATCCTTCTAGGCTTCTCTGCATTCCCATCCCTCCTGGTTCTAATAGAACAACAGTGATTCATAAGGTACATATGCCACAATTTGTTCAGCCATTCTCCAACTAATGGACATTCTCCAATTCTTTGCCACCACAAACAGAGCCACTATGAATATTTTTGTACAAGTGAGGTTTATACCCTTTTTCATGATCTCTTCAGGTATAGACCCAGATAGTGGCATTGCTAGATCAAAGGGTATGCACATTTTTATTGTCCTTTGGGCGTAATTCCAAATTGCTCTCCAGAAAGGTTGGATGAGTTCATAGCTCCACAAGCAATGCATTAGTGTCCCAGATTTCCCAAATCTATTCCAACAATGATCATTGTCCTTTCTGGTCATATTGACCAGTCTGAGAGGTGTGAGGTGGTACCTCAGAGATGCTTAAATTTACATTTCTCTAATAAGTAATGATTTAGAACAATTTTTCATATGACAACGGATTGCTTAGTAAATCTCTCCATCTTGGTCATAAAAATATCATTAGAGACTTTGTCAAGTATCTTTTGAGGGCAGCTAGGTGGCGCAGTGGATAGAACACTGGCCCTGGAGTCAGGAGTACCTGAGTTCAAATCCAGCTTCTGACACTTAATAATTACTTAGCTGTGTGACCTTGGGCAAGTCATTTAACTTAGATGTCTAGCAAACAAAAAAAATCCAAAAAATGTCTTTTGAGATATTTAGTTATCAACAATTTCTTCAGGATTGATTACTAAATTAATAGACTTGTTTGAAGAAAAAAAGGAAGAAATGGAAGAAGAAAGAAAGGAAGTAAAGAAGGTAGGAAGGGAGAAAGGAAGATATGAACTGTTACTAATGAAATTAAAATAATTGCAGTTATCACTATTTTCTTTTTTATTAGCTCAGAAATTGACCTTTTACAAGCACATTCTAGAAATTTGCTAGGCCTCAGGGAAGTTTGTCAATTTAGATTATGAAGAATCTACTTTCTTTAAAAAAAAAATAGGCTTTTTACCTTTGGTTCACCTTGCAATAACCCTGCTGTTATCTACAAATAAGATAGGTGTCATCATATAAGATGAATTTGGCCAAAATCCAGTAAATAATTAAAAAAAAAGAAAAAAGACCCATCCCAAGCAACTGAGTTATAAAGTTAAATTATTAATTATATATATATATATATATTTATTGCTCAAGGTGATTCCTTCTTGTTCTAACTTAAACCTTTTTTACTTTTGTTTTACACATAATTGCAATTAGTACAGTTAGTAGTTTTCAGATCAGTCAAAATTAAATGTAACAAATTAGAAAATTTTTATTAGAGACAGATTCCCTGATAGTAGTAAAAAGTTGCAGAACAGGGAGTTTCTTGAATTAAATATAAAGGGACTGGATTTGATAGTCTACGTGTTTCTTTCTACCTTTTTGTCTAAGATCAAAGAAAATTGCATAATGTTCAACTTAAGAGTCAGGGAAAGATGTAATATATTTTTTAAAGAAAAAAATGTAATCAAATTGTTTTGGTTCTCAAAGGTGAAAACACTCAGCTATTTTAAAGTCTTGGCTAAGCAGTTTGTGGAATGCTGAAATTATGTTGAAATACCTTAGAATGTTCTAAAGTCAGATACAAAATAGAGTTTCCCCATATATCAAAGATAGAGATAAGAGATGAAAGATAGAGGTTTAGTTTGTTAGGTGGGAATATGAAGACTGATCTGATATTCTACTGCATTTCCTTCCTCTTCCTATAGGTAGGGCTATTTCAATCCCTTTAGGGATCACTTTGCTCCTGCAAGAGCAGTATGGTTAGAAATCTTCTGGAGTGTTTGAAGCAGGGCAGAAATAAAAATGCTGTAATCCTTTGAAGTTTTCCTGAATTGTGGAAGAAGTTCACCATTCAGACTCCATTTCCTAAACTGTGATCTCTTGTCAGGCCTTTTGCAAAGCAGGAGGGAGAGAATTTTCATCAGGGTTAAGTGACTTGACCAAGATCACATAGCTAGGTAATTATTAAGTGTCTGAAACTGAATTTGAACTCAGGTTCTCCTGACTCCAGGGCCAGAGCCCCATTCACTGTGCCACCTAGCTATCCCCTAAAGCTTCTTATTTTTAAGCTTGGAGAACTAATTCCTCGAGTCTGCCAGGAGTTGGAGGTCTGCCCCTAAGACACCTGTTGTTAACTTATAACCTTCCCACCTTCCCTCCTTGTACAAATTACATGCTGTCACAATATCTAAAGGCTGTCTTGTAGCCAACTGATGTTGTCTGCTGCTGGGCCTGTCTGGTAGATTCTCCTGGGTCTTGACCCTCTTGTTCAGTTCTAGGACTTTCTGATCTTGCCTCTTCTACCCTAGAGCCAACATCTAATCTCTGTATGCTGGCATTCTCTGCCCTAGGATCTTATAGACTATTTATTGGCTCCATTTCTATTTTTTTAATTTACAGAATAAAACAAGCATTTCCATAATATTGTACAATAAAAAAGGTGATTGCACAGGAAGCTGCCATTCTGCTATGTACAACTTGCTTTATCTTTCAAATATACCACAAATTGCATAAATGACTTTCTTTTCTCACCCCTCCTGTCTTAGAGATGGCTACCAATAGACATACATACATGTAGACATACATATTTATAGGAATGTAATCACATATATATGTAAATTATTTTATACATCTGTCTATTAGTTTTTTTTTTTGATGCAGATAGCATCTTCTTTATATGTCCTTTATAGCTTACTTTTGATTATTTATAATAGACAAAAAAAAACTTACTGAAATTTTCCACTACAAAATGATTGGCCAGAGCTCACACAGCCAGGTTATATCAGAAGCAAAACTTTAAATTAGGACCTCCTGGCTTTGAGGCAGCCCTCTATCCATCAAGTCATGCTGCTTCTCATCAAATGGTTAGTGAGATTAAAAAAAATACAGACTTGGAATTATATTCAAATAATTAAATATGATTAAAGGATTATTGGATCAAGATTCAGAGTGAACCTTAAAGAGCATCTAGTCAACCTAACTCCTTCATTTTACAAGCCACTTAACCCCATTTATTTATTTTTTAGTTTTTGCAAGGCAAATGGGGTTAAGTGGCTTGCCCAAGGCCACACAACTAGGTAATTATTAAGTGTCTGAGGTTGGATTTGAACTCAGGTACTCTTGACTCCAGGGCCTGTGCTCTATGCACTGTGCCACATAGCCACCCCGAGGGGAAAAAGTCTTAATCAAATCGAGAATAAGGGATCAGATGACATTTATATCTAACTCTCCCAAGGACAGTGGATAGAGTAATTGGCTTGGAGTCAGGAAGACTCCTCTTCATGAGTTCAAATCTGACCTCAGACACTTACTAACTGTATGACCCTCAGCATGTCACTTAACTCTGTTTACCTCAGTTTCCTCATCTGCAAAATGTGCTGGAGAAGGAAACAGCAAACCACTTGAGCATCTTTGCCAAGAAAACCACAAATGACAACATGGAGAGTTGGACGTGACCTAGCAATAACAACTAGAACTAAAAATCTAATGCTCTAATTTATCTTTCTCTAAACTACTCAATTTTCCCCTCCCCTCCCCAACCCTCTTCAGCCCTACCCTATCCTACCCTACACTCTACTCATTATGAATAAAGGACTATGAAATTCTCTTTAAAGAGTTTTCTCAATTCCACAGGATGTGGAATGTCAGTAACTCAGCACCATGTACCACCTTGCCCTAAAGGGCATCCTTTTATGATGGCACACACAATACAAATGTACCAATAAAGCCAAATTAGTATGTATACGTATATTGCTAGTCTGTCTGTGGATTCTCTAGTTATTCTGGTTGTTTTTACCATCAAGCTACCCTTCAAATAAGCATATCTCACTTTTATTGGGCTTATCCTCAAGTGGGAGACAATCCAGTTCCTTTCTGGACCTGTGATTAGTGGGAGCTAGGTAGTGCAGCCTAGAATCAGGAAGACTCATTTTTTTTTTGATGACCTCAAATAATTGTTAGCTGTGTGACCCTGGATAAGTCTTTTCAATCTGTCTCGATATCCTCATATGTAAAATGAGCTAGAGAAGGAAATGGCAAACCATGTTGGTATTCTTGCCAAAAAACCCCACAAAGTGGTTCATGAAGACTGAAGTCTGAAGCCTGAACTCTCAAGTTTGAAACAACTCAAGAATTCAACAAAGGTATGTGAATGAAATCTCTCTCATTTGATATGGAAACTTCTTGATGTTGCTCTCTGTTAGTTTGGCCTTGGAGAGTACCGGATCACCAGCAGGATCAGGACAAGACACCAGAAGCAGTCTCACATGAATACTTAAAGGAGCAATGATTTTATCAGCTAGCACCCTCCACCAACACAGGATTCCACTCTCCTAGAGTTGAATAGGTGAGCCCTCAGAAGCTGTCTGAGGTGGATAGATGCTAAGGACCTTGATTAAGGGTCGTCCAGTAAGAAAGTGTCATAGGATGAGAGTTGAATTGATTTCTCTCTGATTCCAAGCCCAGAACTCCAATCCCCATCTCTGCACTGTCTCTACAGTAACCACACAAGGAGTGTTAAACAGTAATGTTCTGTTACCAAGAGAGGCTTAGTGCATCTTGTTCACTACAATACAAAGAGCACATAATGGAGGTGTGAGCTTTGTCCACTGACACCACTGGCATAATGGGTTTTTACTGCATTCATTACTCCTTAATGATGGTAATTCTCTTTCCAAGGTAATGGTTACCAGCTATCAAGCAAATATGTAGCCTAGAGTACATAGCTCTTTGAAGATACCAAAGGATGGACTTCCAAAGGCAGTTTCTTTTTCAGTCAGAGATTCCCCCCCGCCCTTTCATGTTGTCTGTTTTTCCATCCTTTTGGCAGTAAGTAATTGGGAGACTTAATTGAGTTCGGTCCACTTTGTGTAATTGAAAGAATGGGCTGTTTTTCCTAATAGTGTTGTAACTTCTTCCATTTCATCTTGATTCCAAGGTAGCTATTATAGCCACATTTTCTAAAGTTGTTTCCTATCTTCACCTAATCACTTCTCACACTCCCTTATATTGGTTGTGAGAGCTTTTATGATGGTATTTTGATGGCCTTGTTTAACTTTATTAGTGGGCCATTTGTCAGCTAGAGAAATGGAAAATATAAGGCAGAGATTCTTTTCTTTTTTTCCTCACATTTTCTTATTTGGTATGCTGATGTATTAGAGTGAATAGTTTCTGATCAGACAGAGAGAAAGAGAGTTTGAGTCCTTAAATTTATAATCCACAGGGAGATGGAAAGCTATAGAGATGAGTGATGACATATGGGACAGGATTTTGCTATATTTTCTATACTCTATTTGGGTGATTGTACACAAGTCAGTTTACTGATCTTGGTGCCCATGTCAACTCATAAGACTTAAAACCTCAGGTTGAAAAGAGAGTAAATAGCAGATCCAGGATTTAAAACACAGCTAGTGGATCATAGAATCCTAGATTAAGTACTGCAAGGGTTGGTAAAAGTCTCCTCCAATCTTCTTTTAAAGATAGTGGCCTGAGGTTCAGAGGGTTAAGTGACTTGCTCAAAGTCACTTAGTATATTTTAGCTAATTATTTTCTAAATATTTTCAATATGGAAGGTTTATAAAATAAAGTAATTTTGAATTTAATGGTATGACTTCTCTCTTGTAACCTTGCAGATTATCTATCTGCTTATCTATCTACCTGTCTATTCATCTATTTATTCATCAAGAAAACAAAGAATATTACTACTATTGTTTCATGTCATCCAACTCTGTGATGCCATTAGAGGTTTTCCTGACAAAGACAATGGAGTGGTTTGCCATTTCCTTCTCCAAGGTATTTTACATATGAGGAATTAAGGAAAGCAGGGTTAAGTGACTTGCCCAAGGTCACACAGTAAGTATCTGTGACTAGATTTGAATTCAGAGAAGATGGGTGTTCCTAACTGCAGGTCCAGCACTCCATCTACTGTTCCATCCTGCTCTCCTAACAAATGGGATGGGATCTGGGGTAACCAGATAAGCATAAGAATTTGGGGGCTACTGAAAGATGAAAGAATTAGAGTTCTCTGGAATGTTAGAACTGCTTGGGATTGTATTATGAAATATAGCAAAGTAAACAGGTTAAAAACTTTGTCTCCAGAGGCTGAGACAGAGAGAGAGATAAGGAAAGACAGTCCGAGAGGACTGACTGGACGAGAGAGAGAGACAGAGAGAGAGAGAGAGAGAGAGAGAGAGAGAGAGACAGAGAGACAGAGAGACAGAGAGACAGAGAGACAGAGACAGAGACAGAGACAGAGATAGAGACAGAGAGGTTTTATATCCTTATCTGGGCACTGAGGGCAAAAGGTGAAATCCCTCCCCCTTTACATGACTGAAACAAGGTAGAAATTTGAAGCTGGGTATTGGGAAAGAGGAGACAGGCTACAAATTTTGCATTAAACAATGAAAGAACCGGAGTCAATTTACAACTTAAGAGCTAAGACCCTCCACACTCTTAACAAGATTACCAGATTTTAACAGCATTAAAATATTACAGATTTTGCTTCTGGTACATTTATAATTCTCTATATCAGATGGATGAATATAGATATGAACATGTATTTCTATATATGTATTTATATAAAAACATTCTTTTGATATAAATTTATGCAATTTATACATGTGTTCTATCACACAAACATATGTATAGATATAGATGTATATGTGTGCATCTACATATACTTCTAACCTGCTACACAACTGTAAACCCTGGTCATTTCCTTGCCATATGTCCTATCTCTATATAAGACCCTTGTTCACTTGCTTTTTATTTCTTTCTCTGGGAAAATAATCAAATCAACTGTACCATGGATCCTAGAAAGAATATTGCAATTGACCTCACTATGCCTCTGATCATCACATTTGTGATGCTCCAAACCAAAACATTCTTCCCTGGCCACCATTTCCTGGCCCTACAAAGACAAAATACATTGACTTATTTTGTCTTTGTAACCCCAGTGATCAGTATGGTACTTGAAACATAAATAAATTTATTTTATCCATTCATATGTACACATGAATAAAATATATGCATTTGGGTGAATAATTGACCAACAATGACCCCATTCTGGTTTCCAGGTGATTGTAAGTCTCCCATTGAGTCCAGGCATTGTGACCAAACTATCCACTAACAGTGAAATGTAACTGCAGTTAGATTTATAGGCCTACTTTGCTGCTTGTAGGATACTCTATTTAGGTGGAGATATGGGATTTAATCACTGCAGGGAAAAGTTGAGTGATTTTTTTTTCCTTTGGAACATTCATTTCACCCATCTGCTTTAAGATACTTACAAGACCATCATCATGCTTGAAGCACCTCATCATTTCTTACCCGGACTATTGCAACGGTCTCCCAATGGCATTTTCTACTTTCCAGTACATTTTCAACATAGCTGCCAAATCGATATTCCTAAAGCTCAGGTCTCCCCATAGTAATATGCTGCTCAAGAAGTCTCTGTTAGACATAGAGAGCCCTTTGTGATATGGTACCAGGCTACCTTTTCAGAATTTCAGATTATTCCTCCTCTTCATATTCTCTATCTTCCAGGCAAACTGGCTTACTAGTTTTTTCACCATATGCAGGATTTCATATCCAGCTTCCTTGGTCTTGCCGAAAATGCCTCTCTCTTCCCCCTTGAAATTCAGAGCTCCCTTCAAAGTTACCTCCAGTTGCTATTTCTCATGTGAAATCATATGAGTTAATCTTTTTCATTCATCACTCCCCCCCACCCCCCTTGTTGAAATTAGGATACATTTCATAGTTTCAAAGATTCAGAGTTGGTGGGGACCTTTGGGAAATTTGTTCTAATTCTTTCATTTTACATATGAGAAAACTGAAGTCACAGAAGTAGGTGCTAAGTGGTTTGTCCTACAGTCTGATAGGTAGTGTTAGAGTCTGGTCTTGACTTTGATCTAAAGCTCCTTTTATTGTACTATGCTGCATATATTATATATATGCATACCATATATATGTTTATACATATCTATCTATCTATCTATCTATCTATCTATCTATCTATCTATCTATCTATCTATCTCAGTATATATTTTACGATGCACATAGTAGAATGTAAGTTCATGGAGGGCGGGAACTATTTCATTTTTGTTTTGGTATCTCCAGAACCTAAAACAATGCCTCATACACTTATTAAATGCTCATTGAATTAATTAAATTTGAAATAATTATATTTTGGGGAGAGGAAGAGAAGACAGAAGAAATATTTTTATATTTTTTTCCTAAGAAATAAAAGAAGAGAAGGATTCTTCTCTTGAGCTGTCAGTTTTCTGCATTTCCCAGCTCATGTAAAAATAGAAAGCCATCATCATGTACAATATAGAGAGCTCTTTTAAATGTACTAACTAGGAAAAAAAGACAGAAAAGCCCCCAGGTATTTTACATTTACTTAGAGCTGCCACTTGAGTCTTTAAAAAATACTTCAAAGGATTTAATTTTTTTAAAAAGACATTTGTAAACCATTATATAACTATCTCTCTTTGGAAGAGATTTGAATAACTACCAAATAACTGTGACAATACATTTTTGGAGTTGGTTAGAAAAATGATTTCTTTATGTTTTTTGACAGAAATGTGTGATTTTTAAATATAAGCTCAACAGAAAGATAGGCCATGTTTGTATGTGAACAGTTTGATTGGATGTGACTGAAAGCTATTTGGCCAGCCTGTTTCCACATAGGCGTGGGAGTGTTAAATCTGTAGCTTTATTGGTCTAACCACTTAGTGTCATCTTAATGATCTCTAGTATATTGAGTAACTCATTTTAGTAGCTTTTATTCTAACCATATACCTATTCTGCTTTAAAGTATGGTTGACTAGCTCCATACAATTTATTATATTTCTTTATTATCTTAAAGTGGGATCTCTGACTTCAGGTCATCCTGCTCAAGTTTTCTCATTATTAAACAGAAAAAAAGAAGTAATCTGAATGACTGAAGTGCGTTTGTTACTTATATGTATTCATGGGATTGCTGATATGTTAGATAGGGTCCTGGACCTAGAACTGGGTGAACCTGGGTTCAAATTCCACCTCAAACAGCCTGGAAAATCATTTAACCTCTGCCTTGGTTTTCTTCTCTTAGAGATAGGAGAGAGGCTGTTTGATGGACAGGTTCATTCAGTTGGTCCTTCAGTAAATGGATCTCATTCTATCAATAGCCTTTAAGATTCATTCAAGTTTCAAATTGGTGGCCCTATGATGTGGGTCCCCTTTCCATAAGTGAGATTGAAAAATATATCCCTGTCTTTTCACCGTATGTACCCTAGAGGCAACTTGCTTGACCCAAAGCAGTAGCGAAACAATCTGGCAACTGAGACACCATTTTTTTATAAGCAAAGGACTGACTTCTTTCATCAATTATGCAGCATTAGAGAGTGAACTTGGTGTGATGAATGTTTTGTAGTAATAGCTTTAAGTTTCAACCTACTCTTCCCAAGGATTGGGTTGGCATAGGTTAAAGTGTCACTTTGGGTGCTAGCAGAGAGCAGTTGTCATGTCTGTTCTTGCCAGATTTTCTTAGTAAACATCCCTTTGTAAAAGCTAAATGATTTTAATTGAATTTAATTATAAAATTATAAAAACCTACATGAACTATTGCAGCATAAAGTAAGCAGACACAGAATAATAATTCATACTACATAAAAATAAGCAATTTTGAAGATTTTGTCAACTGAAAAATGAAATGAGCAGAATCAAGAAAGACTTTATGTAATAATAACAATACTTCTTACTAGTAAATATTTAACTATCAGATCCATGATAGGGGAAAAAAGTGCCACATTTAAGTTTAATCTGCATTATTGACATTTTCTTTATTACTTTCTTAAGTCTAGAAATCAACAAAAAAAGAATGATTTTTCCCCCAAAATGAAAGTACTTGAAGTAGAAATTTAACAATCATATCCCTATACCACTCACTTTAAAATGTTGGAATTTGCTATGTATACACATCCCAATATTTTCCTTGTCCTCATTAGAATGAAAGCTTGGGGCGTCTAGGTGGTGCAGTGGATAGAGCACTGGCCCAAGAATTAGGAGTACCTGAGTTCAAATCCGGCCTCAGACACTTAATAATTACCTAAATGTGTGGCCTTGGGCAAGCCACTTAACCCTATTGCCTTGCAAAAATCCTAAAAAAAAACCAAGAATGAAAGCTCCTTGAGAACAAAGAATGTTGTTTTTCATCTTCATATTCGTAGTATCTAACAGTCTTGAACATAATAATCATTAAATTTATGTTTAATTGAGTTGGATATCTATTATCATGACTTTTGGGGTCACATAAAAGAAAAAAAATAAAATCTTAAATATGAATATGATAATCAGGGCCAATACTTTAAACTTTATTAGCAAACAGAAGAAATGACTCTATATTTTATAGAAATGCCTTTCTCTTCTATGCCTTGGAATTTAATTTACTGCAGTCAGGAAGTCTAAACTTTCTAGATAAGACATTGCTCAGAAATGTAACCTTAGACTCTGAAGATAGACCCTAAATTTTCTTATAAAAGGGAGTCAAAGAATTATATGTTTTCATGAAAAATGAGTACCTAGGCTGTAGGGGGTTTCTTTTAGTAGTTTTTATCTATGTTCTTACCACTTTGTCTCAGCTCTTTTTTATGTCTAGGAAGATCTTTATTTTGTTTACTTTTCTTCTATTTGTAGGATTATGTACAAATTTTAAGGTAATTGGGCTGACAGTTAACATGAACCATATTTGCTATCCTTCTCATTTTATTTTTGTAATTCCAACATTTAAAGTGAGTGATTGTTAAATTTCTACTTCAAGCACTTTCATTTTGGGGGAAAAAATCAGTCTTTTTTTTTGTTGATTTCTAGACTTAAGAAAGTAATAGAGAAAATTTCAATAATGCAGATTAAACTTAACTGTGCCATTTTTTTCCTATCATGGATTTGATAGTTAAATATTTGCTTGTATACTAATCATAGATAAATTCTCCCCATTTATTATTTGTGAGATAGTAATTGGGCAGCTAGGTGGTACAGTGAGTAGAGAGTCTTGGTTCTGGAGTTAGAATGACTGAACTTTTTGAGTAAAAAATCTGGCCTCAGATACTTATTAGCTATGTGACCCTGGGCAGGTTTCAATTTCCTCATCTATAAAATGAATTGGAGAAGGAGATGGCAAACTATTCCAGTAATTTTGACATGAAAACCTAAATTAAGTCACAAAGAGTCAGACAGACCTGAAAGAAGATTGAATTACAAAATCTGAAATGATTACAGTGTTTTAAAGAAGTGAGATCTCACTTTTTATTCTGAAAATATCCATAACTGAATATAGGTACAAAGGTATGCAAAGGAATTTTTTAATTAGCATAATAAAATGTGAAAGTGGGATAGAAATTTAGAGATTATCTAGTTCAGGAATTCTTAACCTTTTATTGCACTACTCAAAATATCACTTTTAAATTTAAAAAAAAAGCATGTATGATTATGAAGTAAACTAATCCAATTAAAATATATTATTAAAATATTATTAAAGTCCCAAGTTTACAAGTTCTCTGAAATCTATACATGAATCTTTTTGGGGTTTGTGGACCTCAGGTTAAGAAATTCTGATTTACTTCAGGATATGCATTAAACCAACATGGAAAATGAAATACGCAAAGGTCAAGTGACTTCCCTAAGATTGCACAGCTCAGGCATGGCTAGGTGGCACAGTAGATAGAGTACTAGCCCTGGAGTCAGGAGTACCTGAGTTCAAATACGACCTCAGACACTTAATAATTACCTAGTTGTGTGGCCTTGGGCAAGCAACTTAACCCCATTTGCCTTGCAAAACCTAAAAAGAAAAAAAAAAGATTGCACAGCCCAAAGGAAGTGACTCTAGGACTATATTCTACCAAATCCAATGAGCTGTTCTTTGGCAGCTCATCATTTCTATTACAATCATAGAACTTTAGAATTGGAAGAGATATGAGAAGTCATCTAGTCCTATTCTATGGATGAGGCAACTAAGATGCTGAAAGGGTTAGTTGATTGAATAAAGATCATGTAGCAATTGAGTGGCAGAACTTGGAACTAGAAATGAAATGCTTTTTGAGCACCATGAAAGTGCTGTGTCAGTATAAGCTATGATTATGACATTTTTTTATCTCTAGTATTTGTTTTCATGGTTTGTTCTGGAGTTTAATATTTTCATTATCTTTTAAAAATAATTTTTGGTTCAGAGCTATTTAGAGACATTTCTGTCTATATTTTAAACATAATACTCTCCAGGGCAGGTGATATCTAAAAGACAAAGAATCAAACAATAAACATTTAATATTTGCACTTAATTTGAATCATAATGCATAAAAAAGATTAAAACAGTTCCCATCCTTGTGTCTAGTAGTGAGACAAATGTCATCTATGTTTAAGTATATATAAAATACATACAAAGTGTGGTTCAAGTAACTTTTATAAGTAGGTTGAGGGGGGAAGATGTGAAGAATTGTTCAAATGTCTGTGGAAAAGAATAGATGAATAAGATGAGGCTGCAGAGTTCTTTATGGAAAAGTGATATGACTAGAAGAGTTAAAGAAATGTGTAGTTCTCTCCCCAATAAGTAAATAAGATAAGCTTTTTGGTATGTAATGAGAGAAAAGGAAAACAAATAGAGAGCAAATATGCTCCTTCTATATATTTAAGATATGAAGAAAATGTAGAAAAGGACCTTTGCATGTTGAATGGAATTTCTGTGGGGAAATTTTCAGAGATATGGAAAATAGAACTGGTAGGGCAGGCATGAATAAAAGGCAATCTGCATTGGTGGAGAGAACCCTTCTGTGGATGATATCACAGATTCTTTGGAGTATTGTGCTGTATTCTAGCTTCTTGGGTAAAGCACATATCTGGCATATGATACTTTGAAGTTTACAAGGAGTTTCATGAATATTATCTCATCTCAGCCTCAAAACAAAATTTTGACTTATATTCATTTTTTAAGAAAAGGAAGCTGAAGGGTCACTAATAGAACTAGTCCATGGTCACACAATTCCTAAAGGTCAGAGAAGGATTTGTACTCAGGTCTTCATAACCCCAAATGTAAAGCCCTAGGTACTATAGCATGGTAAGCTTCCATTTCTTTGAAAAGTCAGGGATTTTTTTTTTGTCATATTTGAAAAGGAAGAATGACCATTTTGGCTGTTTCTATATGAAATTACTAAGTGATCATTTTCATTTCTTTGGATCTTAATGCTTTCATGTTTAGTCACATCTTCCAGCTGAAGAAAATGAGATGCAAAATGGACATGTATCTTTCCCAATATTATATGTGTAATAAAGTGAAAGAATGACAAAAATCATACCCAAATCACCAAATGTCAAATCCTGGATAAGTTTGCTCTGTTTCAGAACTGATTGGAGGCTCTTCCGTGAACAGTGATTTCTGAGAAATATATAACTTGATAGCAGTTTGTACATACATGAATGCATTCATTTATATATACATATACATATACATACATACATACATATATATATATATACATAAACATACATAGTGGTTACATCTTGTAGCTAATTATATTTTTTTGTGTTCCATATACCTCTTTATGTATTTATTAGTTCTTTTGTTAGAATGTAAGCTCATTGAGGGCAGGGATTATATTCCTTTTGTCTTTGCACCACTGATGTCCGTTTTCTTGCCTGGCACATAAAGGACTTCATAAAGGCCTGATTGATTTAATGTTCAAAAAATAGCTATTTAGATTTGGAACTATGTCCAGTTTACATCTGGAGCAAAAAATGACCTTGGTAGATAATAATATTCATATAATATTAAAACTAGTTGTAATATACACAAGAAGTAGAAAAGTTGGAATTCTTAATAAGCAGATAGTCAGTGATAATATTGGAAAGAAGATTACTTTTAAAGATGGAAACTAGTGCTGAAGAAAAGCTCTGATGATCTGAACGGATTTTGTAGCTTGGCTGACTGACTTTCCACAGACCACTGGACATAATCAAGGTTTTAAGAGTTGATTGACAGTTCTGAATTAATGCAGGCAGGATAGGAATATCAGAGGGACTTTATGAATATGGTTAAAGATGAATGAACTAATTTTTCTTGGATTATAAGTCACTAAACATACATTTTTTGGGAGGAGGGAGGAGAGGAGGGAATTAGCCTTTATGTTCACTGTGAACCTTTTCCTAAGAGCATTATTTTCATCCTGAATTCATTAAAAAAAACTCATCTAATTAAATATTCCCCTAAAGTACTGACTGGATCTAAAGAAATGTCTTAGAGCTGAGATCCTGAGATCAGCCATTTCAAGTCTTGATTAAAATCAATGAGTTTGGAATTTCAAGTCAAACTAAAGCTTAACGTCCCCCTTTATTTTCTTTTTGAGGACCAGCCAGATTTTCTTTGTATAACAAAAAGGCTTAGGAAGCTTCTTTATCACAAAGACTTAACAGCCTGCTAAGTTTAAAAATAGCTGTTAAGCAGAGTGCCAAGGTGTGCAGCTGCATAGGGCATGGTACCAGGAGGGACCAGGGCAAGGTCACATTTCTGTATTTTTACCATATCTTTTGGCTCATTGCCTTTTTTCTGTACCATACCCCTTCTGAAGCTCATTGAGAGCAAAGACTGTGCCTCTTATTTCTTACGCACTCTCTCCCTTGAGTTCAGATCATGGTTTTCTATTTGCTAGTGTCCCTTGGCAAATCACTTCTTTTCTGTCCTCTATTTTTACATACAAAAAATGAGAGCATAGGGCTATTTTTCTCTAAATATCCTTTCAGTTTGAAAAATGATCGTATGATCCTTAACTATGAACTCTGGAAATAGGAGGTATAAATTTTAATAATCTTTTGGTTTATTTAGTTAGCCTCAGAAGAAGAATATGGTTGCAAGGGTTTTGTTTGGTTTTTTCTTTTCTTTCAGAGCATGGTTCTAAAATTTGGGATAGAAAGAAGGTAGAATCCCACTCGCTTGTTTGGTTTTTTTCCTTTTCTTTCAGAGCATGGTTCTAAAATTTGGAATAGAAAGAAGGTAGAATCCCACTCTCTTGGGATTAGAGACCATGAAGAATTCTTACTTTTATTGAGTTTGATTTGAAGTTTGAGTCAGAAATTTTGGGTTCTAGTTCTTATTCTACTTCTCATTGTGTCTATGACCTATGATTCATTTCAATTCATATAACCACAATTTTTGCTTCTGTTTCATGGGCATTGGCATACCTGTATTGCCCATATCAATGGGCTACTATAAAAGTTCCATGAATTAAAGAATATGATACTATTTTGTACCCATAAAACTTTAAAAATATAAGATGTTATTAGGATTCTACTTTGCTATTAATTACTATTAATTCTGCCATTTGGAATAAAAATGTTCTGTACAGAATATATTTAACTTTCTACCATCAAGACTAGGAGATGTTTGGGTAAACAAATGCTTTGTCAAACCCACTTATAATGAATAATTCTTTGTAAAAATAATGAATTTTTCCATGAAATAGTCAAACCTACTTTGAACCAGCTTAAAATCCATATTAAACCAATCTCATTACCAAATTAGCAGCATAATAACATGTGACATCTTTAAAGGATGTTTCATATATTGTCTCATTTAATTTGCATTTCACATTAATCTTCTGAGTATGCACTGTTGATGAAATTATTTCTGTTTTACAAATGAAGAAACTGAGGAGTGAAGAGTTTAAGTGATTTGGCAATATAGTTACTAAGATTTAAAACTAAATATGTTCATCGCTTTTTTCATTTCATTGCTTGCCTTATCATGTAGGTCTTTCTTTCTTGTAGGTAATAGTGGTTACTAGAAGAAAAATCCCTTGAAAGTGAGGCTGGTCCAATTAATTGCTCTAATAGCCTTTCATGTATGTGTATATTGGAAAAGCAATCTTTAAGGGAGGAAAAACAGAATAAAAGAGAGAGTCTAAACAATACCAGTTCTATATACTCAGAGTACTAAAAGATGTATGCTGGGTGAAATTCTTCTCAGGTAACCATTTGCTATGGGGAAGAGTTTCCTGACAGATTCTAGACTCTATATTTTCTCCCCATCATTTTGTAAACTGGTAAAGTCCTATTTCTCTTTTTCATGATACACAAATCCCTCCTGAAAACCTCTCTGGCAGTGAGCGTGGAAAGGACCAAGGCTGGTATAAATCTTTCATGTTGAAGAATTTTAGCAAACCTTAATGCCATACTATTATGGAATAAAATATATCTAGGGATAAAATATCTCTAGAGTGCAGCAGGCCTGATAACTCTGCCCTTTGCCTTCATATTAGCAATATAGGATGGTGAATTTCTCCAAAGCAAAGATTTTTCTCCGGTTCATATTTGTATTTGTATACATATTATATGCATTTGCATATATTTACACTCTCTCATCTATCTTTTTCCATTGATCCATCCATTCGTCCATGCATCCATCATCCATCCATCCATGCATCTATCTGTCTGTCTGTCTATCTATCTGTCTATCTATCTATCTATCTATCTATCTATCTATCTAGAGATATCTTTATCTCTCTCTCTCTCTATATATATATATACATGAAAGCATATATATATATATATGTATGAGGATGTATGGAGACAAACATGTATATATACATTTATATATTTATATAGACCTTACAAACATAGAGATTTATATATTTTTGCTGATTTATCCATACATTATTAGTTTCTTTACTATACAGTCACATGACTTTAATGGACAATAATGATTTATACATGTTTTCTAGTACATGTACTATTGTTCCCCTTTGCAGAAAAATTCCTCCATATAGCAAGCATAAGACACAAACATTTGTGAAAAAAATATAATATACAGAATAGGTAGAGGATGCATTGACCTGCTTCCTGGTCCATTGCTAACTGGCTTATGACAAGAAGTCACTGTGTTACTGTTAGCCAGTCAAGAAAAATATTTTAAATGTTTTCTGCTTTCTGGGGATGTAAACAAAGCCAAAACTTTGTTCTTACCCCCCCCCACAATGTTCTCAGTTTGGAGGGGGAGATTGCAGTTTGCAGCATGCAAACAGCAGGGTACAAAAAAGTCATAAACAAGATAAATTGGGGATAATCCTGAGAGGGGAAAGAACTAGTAGTAGAGAGATCAAAAAAGGTTTCTCACAAACAATTGGATTTTTTCTGAGACTTGAAGGAAACCATGAAAGCTAGAAAGTAGAGATTAGCAAGGAGGGAACTCCAGTGATTGCCTTTCTCATTCGCTCATTTTTGATGTTGACAGAGAGAAAGGAGACCAAGAAAGAGATATAGAGGTAGACAGAGTAAAAATAGCAATAAAATCTTTGGTATATCCTGCATGTATGTAAACATGTATATACATGTATGCTTATATATGTGCACACATGCATATGATGTAATTCAAACTAACTTCAAAAGGTCTATATTTTAATTAGTTTGTACATTTCTTCTAGACAGTTCCATAACAGATCATTTTATGAATTGTTGTGGTACCATCCAAAAAACCTAAATTTCAGAATTCAGGACCATAACATTATGAGCCATTGGAAAAGATTTCATTTTCCATTATCATAAGACTCTAACGTCCCAACAAATTCTATTTATCTAAGTCCCTTTTATCTATAGTCATCCAGCATGACTCTTATCATAGGGATGGTTTCAGTGGATAATTATTGGGTGAATGAATGAATGAATGAATGTACTATTTCCCATATGGCTCCCAAGCATGTTTTAAAACAAGGTAGCTGAATGAAGATTTTCCACTTCTAGTTTTATATATTTTTTTAATGTGACAATTGTATAATTAAAGTAATATTTGAACAGAAAATTGCTGGCATATTCAAGTAGGCTTCTCTAGGTAGATTCTCACTCAGCATCTGTGGTCTCAGTTTCCTCTGGTGTGGGATAAGGAGAATTTTTGCAATGATTTAATTGTCACTTTGTAAGCAGCATGACAATGAATCTCTTTAGTTTGGTTTCTGGGTAAGAAGATTGTGACTCAGAGCTTTTCTAGGTTAGTAGGCTTTGTTAGAGCTCTTGCTATATCTAGATAAGGCATGACTCTCGAAAGTCACCTCCACCTAAGGAGAAGATAGTGAAGAACAACTTTAGCAAAGTTGTTTAGCAACTTTAGCAAAATAAATTTAGATATATCTGTATGCTTTAATAACACATTTAATATAGCTCAGTATTGGTGTGACTATTTTGTGTTATGCCTACTATTAAAAAAATTGCTGATCTCCAAAATTGCCACCATCCATCATCCCTGCTTCAAGTATGAGAAGTGTAGAAATTGAATTCATGGGTGTTCTGAGTGTCAAACACCTAGTACAGTGGTATTGGATAAATATTTGATCAATTAGATGATAATGATGATCTACATGGAAGACAGAACATTGTTGGTGGTTTTCTTCTTCCTCTGGCATGGAAGAAAACAGTATTTGACATTCTACTTCTAAAATATTTTTCATCTGAAACTGAAAAAAGGAAAAATCTTATTCCTCAAATGAACAGCAGATACTTGAAAAATTATTCTCCCATTAGGCTTTGTTAAATCTTTCCATTACAGCAAAGTTTGAACCAGCTTCATTGTAACTGAGATAATGTCACTGAGAACCTAGGAATTTTTTTTTCCAATGGGGGCTGGGAAGAAGCTAGCATGAGAGCAGAACTGATATGTGGAGTTTTCTATTAGAGAAGCAGAAAAAAAAAAGTAGAAGCAAAAATAGGGAAAGGGCACTCTCGGAGATGGGAGGGTGTTGTCTCTAAACTCTCTCCCGAGGTTGAAGTCCTGAAGAAAAACAGGAACAGAATAGATAGGTAGAGCCTGACCTTCCTTAATGCCCTCTTTAGTTTTACTGATGATGATGATGATGATGATGATGATGATGATGATGATGATGATGATGATGATGATTGTAGCTGTCATCCATTTCCAGATGTTATCTTTGATCCTGTTCAAGATTATACCTGATGGATTTTTTTTTAGGTTTTTGCAAGGCAAACGGGGTTAAGTGGCTTGCCCAAGGCCACACAGCTAGGTAATTATTAAGTGTCTGAGACCAGATTTGAACCCAGGTACTCCTGACTCCAGGGCCAGTGCTCAGTGCTTTATCCGCTGCGCCACCTAGCTGCCCCCTGATGGATTTTATCTTATTCCTCCTAACTACCTGTGGGTGGACCCTGTCCTTTACATTTCCTTGAACCTCTTTTTTTAAGACAGGACAGAACAGCTCTGGAAGTCACATAGGAGTGAGTGACCTTTCCTAGTTCAGGACTGGGATGCTAAACTCTCACCCACTTAATTTTCTTAGTGTAATATGATGTTTCATGAGAGGTCATTCATAGGTTTAATGGCACTACCAAGGTCAGAATTATTACAAGCTCATTATTTTTTTATTGTTTCATCAGAGGCAATTTTAATTACCTTCAATAGAAAGTTTACATAAACTTTAAAATATACTACTGAAAATTCTAACAAAATTCATTCTAAAGAACAAAAAGTCAGAATATCAAAAGAACAAATTTTAAAAATGTAAAAGAAGGAGGTCTAGCAGCACTTGGGTTTTAAACTATATTATAATGTAGAAATTATCTAGCTCATATTGGTGAAGAAATACAAGGCAGATCAATGGAAAAAAATTAGACGTACAATTTGCAACCACAAATCATTTTCATAACATTGTATTGGACAAATGTAAAGGAAAGTTTTTGAGATGAGTTCATTATTTGGTTAAAAAAAATTTTGGGAAACCTGGAAAGGAGTCTGGAAGAAATTGGACTTAGACCAATATTTTACATCATTTATCAAAATAAGGTCAAATGGATTGCATCAGAATGGATTGAATACACAGAAACATGGAAAAACATATAGAAGAATTCATGTTAAATATGTCAATAGAAATTGAACCAATCAGATTTTTAAACGAAGATACGAGACATTACAAATAATAATGATAATAATAATAACAACAATAACAATAATAATAATATACAGATGTTAAATTAAACAGAGTTAGAAAATGGCATGACAATATTTCTAAAGCACGGTTTAAATTTAAAAATCAAATGCAATCGTCTTTGTGTAGGGGCTCTATCTTCCATACAAGCCAACAGAACTGGGGTCTACCATGAATTGGTCTCCAGGGTTGAGCAGCAATCTTAGTGTGAAATTAATTCACAAATAGCAGTTTTCTAAGAGATATTACAAGAATATTTAAAGAACATGGACCATATTACTTATCAGACTTATGGATAGGCAAACAATTTTTGAATAAACAAAAGATAGAGAACAGGAGGAGGTGTAAAATGAAAATTTTGATTACATCAAATCAAAAAGGTTTTGTACAAATAAAACAAATGTACACAAGATCAGAAAGAAATCAGAAAACTGGAGGAAAATCTTTTTAGAAAAATTTTTAAAATAAGATTCCAAATTTCAAATATATAACAAACTTTATTAAATCTATAAGAATTCAAGTCATTCCCCAGTTGATAAATGGTCAAATGGTACAAACAGGCAGTTTTCTAATGAAGAAATAAAAATAATTTATGATTATGTGAAAAATGCTCTAAAACATTATTGATTAGAAAAATGCAAATTAAAAGAACCTTGAGAGATATTATTTTATACCTATCAAGTTAGCTACAATTATTTTTTTTATTTTTTAAATTAATTTAAGGCAATGGGGTTAAGTGATTTGCCCAAGGTTAGATAACTGGACAATTATTTAGTGTCTGAGTTGAGATTTGAACTCCAGTCCTCCTGACTCCAGGACCAGTGCTCTATCCACTGTGCCACCTAGCTTCCCTGAACTACAATTATCTAAGGGGAAAGTGATAAATGCTGGAGGTGATGTGGAAAAATTGGAACACTAATTCATTGTTGTTATAATTGTGAACTGATCCAACAATTTTGGAGAGCAATATGAAATTATGGCCAGAGTTATTATCTGCCTATAACCTTTGATCTAACAATACTGTTATTCTTTCTATTTCCAAAGATGGTTAGGGAAAAAGGAAAAGAACCCATATATTCTAAAATATTTATATCAGCTCTCTTTGTGCTGGCAAAGAATTGGAAGTTGTGGAAATGCCCATTAGCTAGGGACTAGCTGAACAATTTATGGTCTGTGATTTTTATTGGAATAACTACTTTTCTGTAAGAAATTATGAGGCCATTGATCTTAGAAAAACATGAAATTAATGAAATAATGGAGAATGAAATGAGAAAAACCAAGAGAATATAGCATAAAAATATTGTTTTAAGAACAACTATAAGCAAATAACTCTTTTGACTATTATAGATATCTCATTAACTAAAAAGGATCTATAAAGGAAGATGCTATCTGTATGCAGAAAAGAAGTGATAAATAGAAGGATGTGTAGAATGATTTCACACACACCCCCACACCCCCCCACACACATACATGCATACACATACATATTTTTGTCTAATAAGAACTATCTTTGAGTGGGGGAGGGAAGGAAAACAAAAAAAGAAAGTTACATGATAACTTTATTATATATTTGAAAGGAATCATAAATTGTACATAATAGATTTGCAGTTTCAAAAGCAATCATTCTTTAATTCAATGTTAAATAAACAATTGTTTTATTACATAAATTAGAAATAAAATCAATGAATAGAAGTTAAAAATTCTACTAAAGCAATTTTCTCACCTCTTGGTAGAGAGAGAAGGACTAGAGGTACTGAACCAAGTATGCATTTTCAGACATGCCCTATATCTTGATTTGTTTTGCTTGACTCTACATATTTGTTATAAGGGACAACTTTAGTTCCTAGTGAGAGGCTTGGAGTGTTAACAGGAGGAGATCATAAATAAAGCATTTGAAAATTTCTGTTTATGGAGGAGAGGGGAAGTGTTAAAGGTGCTAAAAAAAAACTCAGCCTAAAGCACAATTATTACTACCTAATTAAGCTTAGATATAATATATGTTTGAAAATTAAGCACTAGGTGTGGTAGAAATCCACAATTCATTATATTGCCTAATTCCATGAAATGTTTGTGATTATTGGATAATTTTTTAAAAAGCCAAAACATGCAGAATTGATTAATGCATGTAAGATGGAGAGGATTTTGGTTTTGTTTTGGGCCTTTTGTTTTTTTGTTCCTTCCCCCCTCTCTCTTCCCATGAGAGAATATTACTTGCTTCTCTTATGTATTTAGAAGACTAGGATATGTTTATCATAATGACTATGACTTATTACAAATTATGGAATGGTTAAAGAACAAACCATACTCTGTAGATTCCTGCTTTCAAAGTATACCTCCCATGAAGAATTATATTAGAAATTTTCCCCACTTGCCCAGATCACAAAAATCACTCCATCTCTGAATGTGACTCAATTAACCCAGCCGAGAAGGTTGCTCCCAAAAGAATAACAGCTGAAGACAATAAGTCATTGGCTGGATTATGACTGGATAGCACAGTGGTGCTATGGCTTTGAATAGGATCTTTGAATGAGTCTAGCTTCAACCCATCTTCTATAAGCCTCTTGCTCTCATTAGGACTTAATCCTATGTGGCAGTTCTCTGCCAAAGGAAAAGGGAAAGGAAAAAAAAAAATTACACACCCCTCTATGCTCTAAATCTTGTCATCTGCATAGGGCTTTCCCATTTAGCTAATTTGTCCTGTGGCTCTTTCTTTGCAGTCAATGTAATCTATGCTTGGAAATTACAACTCTTCTGGCTTCCTAACTTGTCTGTCCTGTCCTTGCCTCTTGGGAAGCTTCTTCCTTTTCAGATAGCTGACCTGAAAATATCCATGCAAATGATTTTGTCCGAGGGAGCTATCGCCCTGCCACACTGAGCTCCTAACAGCTGGCCATACTTCATTGTAAAACTGCAAATACTAAAAACTTTTGCTCCCATTCCCAGGGGATCCCCTATTAAAATGATTTTGCATTCACTACCTGCCAACAGGACCTGTAAATGAGCCAAAAGGACCCGCAGATTAAGCATAATTATGAATTCTGAGTGGAAGAGAGTAGTTTGAGATTGTTTCTCATGAAAGACCCATTTTTCCCTCCTGAAAATTCACATAGCAGAGTATTGAATGCTCTGCAGAGTCTTTATATTTCAACGTATTTTGCAATTAACGCCTCTCCTCTGCTCTCATGGAACAGATAGAAAACCTCCCCAACATGAAAGCCTCTTGGAATCAAGTCTTGGTTAGAGCAGACTTTGTATCTAATAAGCACAGAACTTTCACGCTAAGTATATGGCCGTTGATTGAGGAGAGCTGCTATCAAAATATCTTGTGCTTGCATTTCCCAGGTTTACCATTAATGTGCTTACCTCCTGGTCCACTTGGATTTATAAACTCTCACATCTAAGGAACAACAATAGCCCTCTACCAAGCATGTCCAAGGGTCAGAACATTTCACCTTTATTAATGGGCCCAGGGTCTGATTTATCATCATCATCATCATCATCATCATCATCATCATCATCATCATTTAGGCTTTTGCAAGGCAATGGGGTTAAGTGGCTTGCCCAAGGTCACACAGCCACACAATTATTAAGTGTTTGAGGTTGGATTTGAACTCAGGTACTCCTGACTCCAGGCCCGGTACTCTAATCTCTGTGCCGCCTAGCCGCCCTGGTCTGATTTATTATTGAGTTCTCTGCTTTCCCATAGTGAGGAATAAAGCAAATGGAAGGTAGGAATCTAGTCACTTTTTTGGAAAACACATGAACCATACCTGCAGATTACTAAGGCTATTAACAATGCAAATACCTTTCCTCAATTCATTGGGGCTTCCCATGTATTTTTTTTTTCCTTCTTCATTTCTGTGGTCTACTTTTCTCTTTTTGTCTTAAAGTTTCTTGTCTATATGCTGGATATGTTACATTTTTTTCCCTCCAAGATTTTCTTTATTTTCCAAGAAAGCCCATCTGGGTTTATGCTTGAAAAGATTTCTAAGTACATTTCTAAGTACATTGAAAAGAATCAGTAACACTCAAGGTTTTACTTTTAAAAACACACTATAATTTAACTCCTTCACCACAACCATGAGCACCATTACCATTAATGCTATTGGTCTGTCTGTGTGTGTGTGTGTGTGTGTGTGTGTGTGTGTGTGTGTGTGTGATTTTACCAATGTGGGAAACTCCAAGTGTTAAAAAATATATTTGTGAATATATATGTATAATATATTATTTATATTTATGCATTTGTTTGTTTTATATATGTATACAAATGCATATGTTTATAGATATGCTTTTTGAACTTTTGTCTCAGATGAAACATATATAAATATGGGAAATATTCAATGGGTGATTCTAGATTTGAGGTGCTGATCCTAGACTATGTAGACGGGCTAGGAGACTGTCTCAATACTATTCCTACATGCTTACTAAGCCTCTTTCCTTCTGGGGTGTCTCCAAATAAGCCACTACAGTTTTTCCTTTTGGGGCCATGCCCAAATTGTAAAATAGAAAGGCTTATTTCTTTCAGAACAGACTTGCTTCTCTAATTCTTCAGTAATGCCCCATTGTTCCAGAAATAACTGTTAATAATCTGTTATGACATTTTTGTGCTAAGAACCACAAAATGGATGACCAGAAGATCAAAAAATTCAAACTCTAATGAGTTTACTGATGAAATGTAAAGTTTTCTGAAGAAAACCCAGAAAAGATAATGATTTACTAGCCTTTTCTGATTTAACAAAACAAAACAAACAAAAAAACACCATAGCATGTACATACAAAGGCTTATAAATAACAGCTATATAGCTGTTGGGAAAGAGGGAGAACCAGGACGGTTGGTGATTATAATTTTGTGGTTATATAAAATCCAGTATGAAATAATGACTTTTCTTATTTTTAAGACCTACAGGAAGAATATTTGTGATCCAAAAGTAATTAACAAGTTTTTAAAAACTATATCTGGCAGTTTCCCAGAAAAAAAAAAGGAGGGGAAATTACAAAACTGCTTTTTAAAGGTAGGTCTCTAGAAAACATCTAATTACCTGGACCTGATTCTCATGCTCTTTCCAAAGTGAAAAGAAAAATCTTTAATTTTCCCTTCTCATCAATACTTTTCGTTTTTCTACTTCAACCAAATTTCCCTTTGTATAAAGATCTAACATGAGACTTAGTTCTCTTCCCACTCCAAAGTATTCTTCTCTAAGGTGTTAAATTGATTACTCTAAAACACAAGTTTTCATTTTTGTTTTTGAAAGAAAAATAGATTTTTTTTTAAATTTTGCTATCTTTATCCTCTCTACTTTATTTTTAAAATTGACTTTTTATTTTAAAATAAATGGAAAATAATTTATTATGTGCTTACTATGTGAAAAAGACTTTGCAAAGTATGAATGTGTGATGTTATAAGCATTTTGCTTTTCTTCTTAAGTAAATGATAAAATTATCATATAACTTAAAACGTTTTTGAGTTCTAAATAATGTGCCTCCCTTTCCTTGACATTCTCTGAGATGGTAATTTTTTTTTTTTGCTCTTTTTTGGTTTGTTTTTTAGATTTTTGCAAGGCAAATGGGGTTAAGTGGCCTGCCCAAGGTCACACAGCTAGGTATTTATTAAGTGTCTGAGACTGGATTTGAACCTAGGTACTCCTGACTCCAAGGCTGGTGCTTTATCCACTACACCACCTAGCCACCCCTGGTAATTTTTTTTATAGGTTATACATGTGTGATCTTACAAAACATCTTCACATTAGTCATTTAAAACATGGGCTCTAATTGTATCACCTCTTTATTTGATAAACTTTAGTGGCTCCCTAACACTGTTTGATGTTCAAAACCTTTCACAACATTATCCTTACTACTCTTCTAGTCATGTTATACTTTACCTCTATAGCCTTTGATGCAGTGGCATTGACTTCATTGCTGCTCCTCACACAAGACATTTTCCTGACACAAGAGAATTTTCATTAGCTTTTCCTCTTGATTTCTGCCTCTTTGCCTGTCTCCAGGAAATTACCACCTTGTTTCAAGAATTTTTTTTTTCAGGTAGGACCTTCCCCTGTCAGATTGTCCCTATTTCATCCTGTATTTATCTTGTGTTTATGTAGTTACTAGCATATTGTCTCCCCTATTAGACTGAGAGATCCTTGAGACTGATTTTTACCTTTGTTAGAATTCTCAGTGTAAAGAACAATGTCTAAGACATTGTAAGTTACTTAACAAATAACTATTGAATGATTGGCTGACCAATGAGATTCATTTTTTGCTAGCAATAAAAGAGATTTAATGAGAATATTCATTGAGAAGTAGAGATAATTTTTTAATTGGACTGCACTAGAGAAATGGGGAGCAAGATACTTGGGAATTTTGTAAGATAACTTCTCAGAAATAATAACATAATTTTGAGTTTCTTTTTTCAGTGAAAGTAACAGAACTTTCTTCATTCAGACAAAGCAATGAAGAGTCTACCTGCATATTTGCAGTCAAACTACATTGCTTAATTAACCTGAAAATTAAGCTACCAAAAAACCAACTGGGTATAGCTTGATTGCCAAGTAGATGAAATTTCATTAAAATACCATGTATATTGAGATGGTTAAAGCATTTTTAAGTTGAAAAGGATCCAATTCCCTGGAGGGAAGATGGAGGTTAATTCTTAAAGAGGAAAATAAATATCAAATGGTTTGATTGAATTTATCCTTCAATATGTCTTCAGATCTATGTTCTTATGAATAAGGGAATTTTCCTTATTGATATGGTGTGTTAGTTATCTAAACCTTCCTATGCTCCATTATTTCTCCTACAAAGATGATCTAAACCAATTGTAGAAGTCTTCCTCTGAGTCCTTTTAAATTGCATTGGTAGGTACTAATCTGGAACCTTGATTTTCTGTATTTTTCCTTACTCTTGCTACATTATTGGTTTACTGACAAATTTTCTCCTCAAAATTATATTGAAATGTTTCATAAAGTCATAGAGATGACCTTGGGTCCTTAAAGACTATTCTAATAGCCTATAAGCTTGGCAGGTTCTTCCATATTGAAGTCTTTGAATATAATTCAATGCTATTAATAATAAAAATAATAATGATAATAATAATAACTAAAGTTCATGTGGCACATTAAGCACTTACAAAGCCCTTTATAAGTATATTACATTGTATCCTCACAGCAACCCTATATGCTATTATTCTGTTTTACAGATGAGGAAACTGAGGCAGGCAGAGGTTAAGGCATCTTCCCTAAAGTTACACAAGTAGAAACATCTGAGACTGAATTTGAACTCTGATCCTCCAGACTTTAGGGCCAATACTTCACCACTGTACCATCTTCATGAAAAACATTTGAGGTTACTGAATTTGTTGAACTTTAAGTAGCATTAAACAAAAATGAAATCTATTCTATTTTATTCAGAAATTAATTACCATCAAATCAATGACTTCTTAGAGGAAAAATAAATTATCCTAAGAATATTTCTTTGCCAGACACTTAGCCTGTCTGGTCTCAGTTTTCTTATCTGTAAATGGGGAGTTGAACTAAATGAACAATCTATAATGGTAAATATGTATTAAGTTTCTCCTATATGAAAAGTACTGAGTGAAATAAAATAACCTGTGTCTTCTTCATTCTGTTTGGATTTTGCTGCAATAGTGATGACTGAAAAACTTTTTTTGTTGTTTTTTGTTTTTTCCAGAATCAAAACTTCATTTTTAAGTTAAAATATTTGCTCTGTAAAATAGAATGGTCATGTTAAAAGAATAACCATTTTGAAGATGCTTAATTACTCAGATTGTAATCTTCACCTCCACCTCATCACCCACATAATGTTCTAGCTAGAATTTTTTTTAATTTTTTTTCCATACAACAGTTGGCTAGCTATTAAAATTAAAAAAGTTTAATCGATAGCCAGATCTGTGTTCTTCCCATATATAGCAGATAAGGATCTAATACCATCTGAGCTATAATTTACCATTCCTTTTTAATTCTCATAAACCATTCTTACTTAGTAAGATCCACAGTGGGAAAGTTCATACAATTTGTTTCCCATAATAATAACAGCTAGCATTTATATCATACTTTAAAAATTTCAGAACACTTTTCTTAAATTATCCCATTTGATCTTTGCAAGCCTATGAGATAGATGGTTTTTGTTCATTTTACAAAGAAGGAGAATGAGACTGAATTGACTTGCCCAGAGTCACACAGCCAGTAAGCATTTGAGGCAGGATTTGTAATCAGGTCTTCCTAATTCCAAATTCATCTATCTACAGTGCCACCCAGATGTATGTAGTATATTTGCAAGAAATGCAGACTAGGGAGATAAACCCCTTAGACTAAAAGCCCTATTTTTATAAACTTGAGGAAAGGTCACTTAATCTCTATGAATATCAGATCCCTCACTTATAAAATGGTGTTGGAGTCAGGAATACCTGAGTTCAAATCTGACCTTAGACACTTAATAATGACCTAGCCGTGTGGCCTTGGGCAAGCCACTTAACTCTATTTGCCTTGCAAAATGCTAAAAATAAAAAAAGAATAAATAAAATATAAGAATTGAACTCCATGATCTCTGAGGTCCCTTTAAGCCTATTGAACAGTCTATAAACACAGATTAGTTGATCAGTTTTACTCATTATTACCTTTCAGAGAGAAGGGACAGAAGAGATGACATAGAAAAAAGCCAAGGTTTCTTGAAGAGAAGAGAGAAAAACCCTATCAGGATTATTAGGTCCTTCTTTGAGTGATCACCTGGGGCAATATGAGGATTGAAGTTTGAGAAGACAAACAACAATATGATCCTTTGCATATATTAGGACCTTAATAAATATGTGTTTAATTTTAGGTTGCATTTATTAGAGTCAGTGGTTAAGAGGCAGAACATCCAACTCGCATGGTATCACACTGGGAACTGGGAAAAGTTATTTAGTCCCTTGAACCATTGAAGAAACTTTGTAATTCTTTGGTGACTCACTTTATAAAGAATGTCAGTGTTTTCACTTCTGAACATAATCGATATATTTGCTTCTAAGCTTCAACCTGAGTCTTTACTTTTATGTGTTTTCCGTTTTTTATTTATCTCAGAGATCCAGGGAATAATCAGGTTTGATGTTAGGACCCACATAAACTTGTCAGAATTGATGTAATTCCCCCTCAGATCTATATGATCTTGCTCCTTTTATTATTACATATTCCGAGTTATGCTGACCATCCAGTGAATCTGGCAGTATACATCATGGAGGCCCCATGCATTCTGCTCAGACAAGAAGCTTTTATTCAAAATCCCTGCTGTCACATTTGCTTTGGAAAATAGTAATCAATGAGCTTGAGCATATTATAAAAAGATTTATGTATTAGCTGCAGGACTCTTTCCCAACCAGTGAAGAATTTTAACCTTTGGGGATACATACAGTCAAAATGTTAATGCAGTTATTTGTTGGTCTTATTAAATGACACACTCTTCAGTGTAGGGAGCTTGTTAAAAAGACATTGGAAAGCATAAAAGTGGCTTAACTCAGAGAAAAATTGCAACTGTAAAGGAAAGTCTTCTTTTTCTGCAGGTAAAGAAAGCTCCCAAAGAGAGTAATTTCTTCCTAGTTGAGGAAAGGAATTCCATATTATTAGCTCCCAGAGCCTTTGATTGAAGGGATCATAGGATCATAGAAGATGTAGACCTGGGAGAGACATTAGAACTAATTTTGTCCAAATTCCTTATTTTATAGATAAGCAAATTGAGGTCCAAAAGAGATTAAGTGATTTATCCATAGGTCAGATTTGGAATTTGAACTCAGCCTCTGTGAATTCAATCTACTGTCTATTGAACCTAGTTGCCAAATTTTTAAGATCATTAAAATTTTTAAATTGGCAGGATTGGAGAAGAGAAAGTCTTTATTTTGTGAGGAGAAGATAAGGGTTAGAAGTTTCTTAACCAAATATATGCCCCACTTTGATCTGAGAGTAACAATTTTAGGATCGTTCAGTTGTAATGATTGGTTAATCCCAGGATTTCCCTCTGAGAATGCAGCCAAGTTTACCCAGCACAACAAATCTACCATTTAGATGGCTGTTTGGGCTTTTGAAGAGATATAATTAATATTTATGCATAGTGGGGAGGGAGAATGGTGAGAGAAAGAGGTTGGCTTTTTGTTTACTTCATTTCTCAGTCGTCACAAGAGAATCCTCCTATAGTAACATAGTAACCATTATTTTTTTCTAGATGTCATATTTTCCTCCAAATAATTAGTTTGTTTAAAATATGATTGTAGCCTATTTGACATATAAAACCTGGTTGAAACCTATGGCTCCAAGTCTTGTACCACAGATCTAGCATTGCTGACCTTAATCACTTTAACACTGCTGCTGTTTCTCCTTCCTTCCCCCACACACCTAGAGTATACTTTGTGAGAAGTAGTGCTAAAAGACTAGGGAGGGAGAAGAAGGATTTCTCCTTTCTTTTTGGATAACCCAAGATAAGAGGGATAGTGAATGCATTGTATGACATAGTCAAGATTCTAACAACATTCAAATAGGTTAGAATTTTGGACCAAATGGAATATGGTGAAACATAGTTAGAATGAATATTAAGTCTTACAATTGGGTACCAAAAATTAACTTCACAGGTGCAAGGTGAAGAAGATGAGATTCACTACAGTTACCTGAAAAAAAAGTTTTGGAGGACTCTAAACTAGAAGTATTATATGAAACCAGGATAAATGTGATAAAACATATAAAAATGTGATCTTATGATAGTGGCATCCAAAAAAAGGGAAATGTAACCTTTCCTTTGACCATATTATTACATAGTATGTGGAATATTATGATCAGTTTGAGACATGATAGTTTGGGAATTACTCTTCAACTGAAAAGTAGCTAGTAGAAGGCAACTAAGATGGTGAGGGATTTTGAGTTAAAGGAAAAAGGAAATGGAGTGATTCTATTATACCAGGAGAGGCTTGTGGGGGTAATATTCCAAAAATTTGAAGAATCATTATGTGGAAAAGGGGTTAGATGTGTTCTATTTGGTCCTAGATCTAGAAGTCAAAATTGTAAGAAGATGAATTTAGGATTGATGAAAGGAAAGCCATCTTACCAATTAGAGCTATCTATAACTAAAATTTGCTGCCTCTGGAAAGAATCTATTTCTTTTCACTGGAAACCTTCAAAAAATTCTGAATGACAATTTATGTTATGTTGGAAAGGGGTAGGACAAGATGGCATTCAAGTTCTATTCCAATCTGATTTTGTAATTCTGTGATTGTTTTGGCCCAAAAGAATTTTCAAGTGACTATCATTGGAGATATTCCCTCTTCACAGATGGTTTATAATTTTGTCCTAGATCAGGTTCTGTTTCCTAAATCATACGTTGATAATCTCAAGGCAATTGTTTGTACCTACAGAGGAAGTGAATTAAATACAAAGTTATTAAGTAAGGAAATAGGTAGGACTGGTGAATTCCATTTGGTTTTGAGTTTATTAACTATTATTATTAGTAGTAGTTCTAGTAATATTAACTGTTTTATTAATGAGTTTCCAACTGAACCAGTGACTATGCTACCACTGGAACAGAAGTGAAGATGTTATAGGTGGCAGAAATAGATTCCATAAAAGGCTGTGTATATCTTTAGGACTTGGAATCATCAAGTACAACTACTAATTTTTCAGATGAGGAAAATGAGATCCAATGAATTTAAATGATTCACTCAAGGTGGAGTTGAATCTTAGTCTTTATGAATCCAACCCCAGAATTGTATATTTACTAACCACTTCATACAACCTAATGGACATTAATGCTCTGTCTACTTTCTGTCTACCAAGCATTATAATCCTGTGGAGCAATTATTTTCTAGTGCATACTACTTGCATGTGGTTTATGTAAGCATATCTTTAGTATATAGTATGCTATATAGTCTATGGTGAATATGTATTATATATAGTATATGGTATATGGTATATATATATATATATAGTACATGGTATATATAAAGAGAGTATATATATATATATATATATACCATTTATAACATATATATAGTATATGATATGAATGACATTTATACTCTCTATATATTATTTATACAATGTTCCTTTCAATGAGAATAATTTCCATAAATATGCTCTAAATAATAATAGCTAAGATGGATATTGAACTTTCAGACTTTCAAAATTCTTACCTTATTCGTGCTTCATCGCTACCCTGGGAAATAGGAACTATTTTACATATGAAGAAACCGAGGTTAAGAAAGATTATATGATTTTCTTACCTAGAAAAATCCAAGATCCAATTTGATCTTATGCCTTCCTGACTCCAAGGCTGTATCCTATATTATGGAGTGACCAAGTGGTGACAGAGAGGGGAACAGAGATATCCAAATCCTCTCTATAAGCCAGCAGGATTTTCCAGTTTGCTGAATGGATGTTGGCATGTCATTAACACTTAGAAACGAGATTGATGGGAAGGGATAGAATGCTTCACCTCTCTCCCCTCTGCCTCAATCTCATCAATGGTGGTGGGAGAGAGGGGAGAGAATTTTTTTTCCCATTAAAGCAAGCCCAGGATCAGGATAAAGGTTTCTTCTTTATTATTCATGGAAAAAAATCACTGTAAAATACTTTTAGAAATCAGGTGGATAATCTAGCTTTAAAATATAAAACAGGGTCCCTGTGTTTCTATTTGTAAAACCCTCCTGGTTATTTTCATAATCTAAAATGTTTTGTTGTTTTCAGATGATATAGAAAAATCTGCAGAATGAGGATTCATTTATTTTCCTTGTCATCATCATTGTTTCTATCAATTTCTGTCTATTCAGGTTTGAATGTAGGCTTCCCTAGTCTCCCTCCCCTCCCCCACTCCATCAAATTCTTTCTATCCAGGGTTGTTCATTTATCTTCTCTAGGTTCCACATTTGTCTAAGACTGGAAAGAATACAGTGATTGATAGAAAATGCTTCTCTCACAGGTTCCTTATGGTAATATAGCTATCTAGCACAAAATAGGGAATAAAAAAGGTGTCTGGCTAAACTGAGCCACCAGAAACTCACAAATAGAACCCAAGAAGGTAAAACCATTAGTACTTAGGTTTCAATTGCAATCCCATTTGCAAAACATTATGGAGGCAGAACAGTATTGCTTTGAAAACAAGCAAGTGGAAGCTGAGAGGAAAATGCAAAGAACTCAATATAGGGTCCAACTAAGTGTGATCATATGGCAGACATGTGTAGATGAAATTAGTAGGAAAACAAAAAAGAAGAAAAGATGTGCTAACAATTCTAAGGTCATTTATTCACATCAGTAACAATAGTAAAGATACAATATTGGGATACCAATAGCTTAGTATTTATGAAATGGCATCAAAAAATAAAACACTAAAAACAGAGGCATCTATGAAATTAATTTTTTAATAATCACATTTCAGTATAATTGTTTTTCTTTGTTACTGATTATTTTTATTATAATGAATATTACTTCATAAGAAGAATGCCTCTGATTTTACAACCCACATGCAAGAGGCTAAAAACTTTATTTTGGGCGAGGTATGATGACCTGTAATGTAATTGCTTTAGGAAGAGTCTACTGTTATCCTGTAACTGGTTGTGGTCTACTAATGGTATGGTGAAAAGAGACTTTCTGATTGCCTCTGTAACCAGAAGTGAGAGTATCTTCAGAAAGATACTAGTGACCAGTCTCCCCCATTTAGCTCCACTCTACTCTTGCTCTGATTCCCTTGTTAATGGCATTTAGTAAAAGACAATGCTGTAAAGTGAGAGGATCTCTTTACCAAGGCCATTTTCTGGAACTCTCAAACAGGTTTTAGTCATTTGTCTTCCTTGCTAAGGTTTTTGCCATATTCCTGAAAGGGTTCATGACATACTATCCAAATTTTGATTTTCTGTCTTAAGAAGCTGAAGTCTAAAAAGCAACTAGACTCAACCAGAGGGAAATTGTGGTAGAAGTGGTGTGATTTTTAAAGGTTTTTGGAGATAGATTTAAAAGAAATCTTAGGGACAGCTAGGTGGCACAGTGGTTAGAACGACCAGCTCTGGAGTCAGGAGTACCTGAGTTCAAATCCAGACTCAGACATTTAATAATAATTATCTAGCTGTGTGACCTTGGGCAAGTCACTTAACCCCATTGCCTTGCAAAAAACCCCCCCAAAAATCTTAAAGAGGAATTTTTTAATAGAAAAGATTGTAGGTGACCTTATTGTCAAAAAGAAAGAAAAAGAGGAAACAAAAAGATAAATGAAATTATATAAGAAAACAACAACCAATATGCTACTTTCCCTATCACATTAAAATCTTTACAATGTGAATCCATGTATACATTCAGATTACCCTTGATGAAATCATAAGAGTGACTTCAAAAGGATTTTTAACCAATTTTATGTTGTGTCTGTGGATAAGAAAGGGGTCAAAGAATTCAACAGAAAGATGAGAATGGATAACATTTAGAAAATTGTTTTGCACTTTCAATGATTCTAAACTGCTTCTTGCTAAAAACACATCTTTTTTAATATTATTACAAATTACAGTGATTTTAGCTAACAACAAATTATGGGCAGACCAAAATCTCTGATGAATGAAAATTGTAGGTGACCCAAGACCACAGTGGGTGACAGTATATTTTGGAATGCATCAAATGACGACTTGGAAGTGAGAAATAGTATTTAAAAAGAGCATATAAAAATAACTAGAAAGGGAAGTGAACCAGTCAATTAGCAAGAATGAAGGATAATAGACAACTAAGTTGTATTTATCTTCAAAAAATATGAAAGAACAGGAAAAGACATAGAGTATCCTGAGGAAATACTAATAAAAATATTCATGGGAAGGCATGAATAGGAATCATGTAGTATATGAAATCTTGGTTGGACTTTGACCTCTGCTTGTAGATGGATATATGGGGTGTTTAGGGATTACTAGTACCTTTGGGATGAGGGATTGCAGAGCCCTTTTCAGAGCTGTTCATTCACCATTGGTGTCTACCTTTTACCCAACTCTCACCTGTGGCTCCAAGAAGCTATAGCATGCACAATGGCCACAACTTCTAAAACCATCTGGATTAAACCAAATTGAGGGTTAACTGACAGGCCCCAAGCCTGTTGGTGATTGAGATGAAAACAGTTTGTTCCAGTATTTGTAAAGGAAGCTGAAGCAAATGCTGTGGAGAGCTTTGAGCTCATTCAGGCTTTGAAAATACCAAGCTCATACAATGAGCCATCCATCATCAGTCATCCTGACTTTTGTCTTGACATTGAACTTCAGTGACTGGAAGAGGGAGTGAGGCTCTCTTCATATTATGCTTGATAAAATCATAAAAGTGTCTTCAACAGGAGTTTTAACTAATTTTTTTGGAAGGAAACCATTTCAACTATCACAAAACTGAGATGAGACAATGTAATATTTTGTTGTGTCTGTGGATAAGAAAGGGGACAATGAATTGAATAGAGAAATATGAATTCCAACTTTGTGCAGCTCTATCTCAGTTAACTCCAATTCATGTACAAGTCATCCATCCATGATATCTTTAATTCATTTCTTAACAAAGGAAGAACAACAATGTATTTTTTAACTTTTAAATTTATTTATTAATTTTGAATTTTACAATTTTTCCCTTAATCTCACTCCCCCCCCCCACAGAAGGCATTGTTTCCATGGTATGCATTGATCTAAGTTGAATGTGATGAGAGAGAAATCATATACTTAAGAAAAAAAATAAAGTATAAGAGATAGCAAAATTACATAATAAGATAACTTTTTTTAAAATTAAAAGTAATAATCTTTGGTCTTTCTTCAAACTCCACAATTCTTTCTCTGGATACAGATGGTATTCTCCATCTCAGCTATCCCCAAATTGTGCCTGATTGTTGTACTGATGGAATGAGCAAGTCCATTAAGGTTGATTATCACCCCTATGAACAACAAAATATTAATGGAAAGATTATCTACATTGCTGATAAGATCCCTTATCTACTCTTATGTAGACTCTTTAAAAGTAGGAATTGTTTCATTCTTCATATTTTCAAAATATTTGCTCCTGTTATAGTGCCTCAAAAATAATAGATGCCTAATAAGTGCTGATTGGTTGATTGATCCTATCCAAACTGAGATTTATAAAAAAAGTAAGATGGTTCAGAATCATAGAACCATAAATTGTTGGATCTGGAAGAAATCATAGCGGCCATCAAAAGCAATTCTTTCATTTTATAGTTAAGGAAAGTAAATCCTAAAAATAGTTATTGGATTTACCCAAGGTTATATTTCTATTTCAGGTTTTTTGAGAGGCTAAAGAAATGAGTTCTTAGTAAAGACATTTTATGTCCCTACATTTCATAAAATTTAATCAGACTTCAGAAGTAGTACACAGAAGCATCTGATGAAGTCTAAAGATCATAATCATATTTTAAGACAACTACTTCTTATGTTTTAAATAGTGGTATTTGACTAAGGAGGCAGACACAACAGTTCGTTAATGACAGCCATTCAACAAATATACATTTATTATCTATTATTTGCAATATATTGTTAGGGATACTGATAAGAAAGATGATATAGTCTTTGGTCTTAAGAAGCTTATGTTAAATAGGAAAGAGGATAGGTTACCTACACAGATAACCATAATATAAGATCAAGAGGAAAAAGCTTATGGGAAGAGGGGAAAGTAAAGAGGTAGCAGGAAAGGAGAAAATTTCTAACTATGGGACCAT
Source organism: Macrotis lagotis (assembly GCF_037893015.1). Classification (NCBI taxonomy): domain Eukaryota; kingdom Metazoa; phylum Chordata; class Mammalia; order Peramelemorphia; family Peramelidae; genus Macrotis; species Macrotis lagotis. The sequence continues at coordinate 65,881,476 of NC_133663.1, forward strand.
AAGAATTTAAAAAGAACTTGCTTTGTGCTAAGCATAGGCTCAGTCTAGGGGTACAGTGAAAATAAACACACACAAAAAAAGCCTTTGCCTTCAAGGAACTTACATTATTATTCCAAAAAACTCATTCCATGTATGAGAAATTACATTGTGAATAAAGCACAATGGAGAAAGCATGATGATGACAATGAAAGTGATTATAAATAATAATAATAATATACATTTAAATATTTTTAAAAAGTTATATTAATTTCATTAAGTATTTTCCACTAATTTTTAAATTTTTTAACATTTATGTTTTTTAAAAATCATATTCCAAATCTTCCTCCCTCCCTCTATTTCTCTTTCCCTTGAAAAAACAAGCAATACAGATTATTCATGTTAAGTCAAGTAAAACATTTTATGTCATTCTAGTTTCCAAAGGTTTTAGTAAATACATATATCATTTGACCCTTACAACAGAGCTAAACTGACTTATCTAAAGTCACATAGTAGTAAGTGTCTGAGGCAGGATTCAAATCCATGTTTCCCTCCATCCAATCCTCTATAATCTATGTCATCAATCAATCAGCAATCATTTATTAAATACTAGAAACTAGTAGGAAATATAAAGTATGAAATAATTGCTACTTTTATAAAAAGTTCACATGCTAGGGAAGAAAAGTACAGAGTGTCCTAAAGTCCGGTGAAACCTACCCCACTTTAGGGATCATGCATTAGCCACGCCACTTTCCCCAGTTATACCCACAGAAAATTTCCTTCATCTGGATAACATCAGCTGAGAATAGCAGTGTAACCTGGGTTCCTGGAAGCCTAATCAAGTTCATTAAATGCCTGCCCTTCAGTGTCTGGTATGTGGTTGGCCTCATTCAAGGGAAAGCACTTTTTGATACAGAGAGGCTTCAACTTACACACATGGGACTCATTTATAAATGACTGCCCTCACTCACCCCCAACCAGAGGACCTGGCACCATTGTGAAGCCATTGTGAAGAAATGCTAAGAGGCTCTTCAAGACTGAGATTTGAAAGTAGGAACAAATTTGAAAAAAGCAGGATGAGTTTAAGAGACTTGACTTTACACAAAGATTCCTAGGCAAGTTTGACTTATCTGGTCTATCACCCTCATTCCTAAAAATAGCTCCCCCTAAATTGTATATAATTTTTCCTTATTGTATCACATTACCTTGAATTTTACCAAGTACAAATGTTTCCCAAATGGTCGCTGTCATTCCTACCAGAGAATGGATTTGTTTAATCAGTTCAATCCTCTTTTTAACAACTATCTATAATCAGCAGCACTGGAAGAATGGAAGTTTTTATTAGGTCAGGAAAAGAGATTTTTTTTTAATAGGACCAAGTAAGACATTAAAAGGGGAGGACCCCCAAAGTAGCACCACTTTAGTGGGGCTTTAGAGCAATAAGATTTCACTAGAGCCTAGTGAAAAGGAGTTGGAGGTGGAATCAAAAACAAATTTTATTTATTTCAAATTTTTGTCTATTTTTGGTCACGCCCAAGGAAGGAGAGGAAAAAAAAATCTCTTCTTCCTTCTCCATGCTCAGGTCACTCCTAGTCATATCCAGCCTCAAGTCTATTTTAGAATAAATAGCCTTTTATCGTCTCATTTCACTGTCTTTTTTACTGTTATAAAACATATAATCATTTTTGGCAATAAAGATGGGTTCTTGTTAAAAGCTAGAAAATTCAATTTGATTCAAATCAACAAATATTGAGTCTACTATATGCAAAGTACATTGCTACCTCCCAGAAAAAATACAAACAGACAATTTCAATAGTTAGTATTATGCAGCAGTTTACTTTCTATTGAGGGAGAGAGAGGATCTGCAAAATTAATATATAGTAAAGGAAGCTGAGTAGGGGAAGAACACTAATGACTTGGGGATGCAAAAAACCTTCAGAGCTTCTTGGTGGATCAGTGGATAGAGAGCACAGAGCAGCAGTCAGAAGACCAGAATTCAAATTTGGCTTCAGACACTTGCCAGCTGTGTGAGCCTGGCCAAGTCACTTCACCCTGTTTACCACAGTTTCCTCATCTGTAAAATGAGTTGTAGAAACAAATGACAAACCACTCCTGTATGTTTTCCAAGAAAACTGCAAATGAGGTCATGGAGAGGACAACATTGCATCATTCTCCTTCTGTTCTTTGAGGGGAGCAAGATTTCACATAAAAAGAAACCCATTTTCAATAGAGCTAGACTTCATAAAACAAACAGCAAAATATCCATATGGCACGGTTTCTGAGAGATTGAGATAAAGGAGGTAGTGGATTCCAGGCATGGGGAATGACCTCTGCAAAGTTGAGAAAGCAGGAGATGAATTTGTTAAATACTGAAAGTAATCTCACAATTTGCAATTTATTTTTGGTGTGAAAAATGCATTCCTAGTTCTAAATAAGGGACTCACAAATTAAATTTTTTCTGGGTATTATGCATCCATTTTTTACTTTAAAATTATTTATTTTTCTGTAATTAATAAATGAAATAAGCATTTCCATAGAATAAAAAAGTGAGATAAAAGAATTAGGATTATTGCACATAGGGGCTGCTAGGTGGTGCAGTGGATAGAGCACCGACCTTGGAGTCAGGAGTACCTGAGTTCAAATGTGACCTCAGACATTTAATTACCTAGCTTTGTGGCCTTGGGCAAGCCACTTAACCCCATTTGCCTTGTAAAAACCTCAAAAAAAGGATTATTGCACATAAACTGCAAATCTATTATATTCAACTTTCTATTCCTTTTAAATATACTAAAATTTATTCATTGTTTTAAGTTATGTACTACTCAAACCAGTGATTTCTCTTGTTCCTAGGTTGTTTATATCTTTGCAGTAGTGTCATCCCCTTGGTCACCACTGCAGAAAGCTCTGTTTATGGATATATAGCCTGGTATGTCAGTCCTGCCCCATAATTCATATCTTCCAATATCTTTATCATTTTGATATGCATTTCTGAGCTCTTTCCAATTTATCTCCATTCTTGTTTCAGATATTGCTATGTCTAGACATGATTGAAGAATTCAAGATGTGATGTCACCAGATCTACAATTCTATACTTTCTCTAAGAAACAAGATATAATAAAATGAGTTGCTCCACCTAAAGGGCTTCAAAGGAAGAAAAAGGGACTGTGTAAGATAACTCCTACTTGAATAGTTATGGGAATATTTATGAAAAATATCTAAATTGGAAAATAGTTAATCTGGTGTGCTAGGTCTCATTTTCATCTGATTTCAGTTTCCTGTCCCATTGAGACATTATTGATCAAGTTAGAAATATCACCAAAGCAGTCACCTATAGGCACAATGTAAAACCCAGACAAATTGAGGTAAAAATTGTGATTCAAGACAATTGAGTAATTCCAGACACCTCGGAATGTAGTCTAGTTATCTGTCTCAAGTAGGCAAAAACTCTTTTACAGAAAAAAAGACAAGAGTGGGATGAGTTGTGGGAATGATGAGTAAATTAAGGGAAGCCATGTGAGCTAAGTCTGGAAGGCTAGGTTGGAGTTAGCTTGTGGAGGGTCTTGATTACTGGGCCTTTGGAATTTGAAAGGCAGTGGGGAGCCACTGAGAGTCACTGAGCATGGGAGTGATGGGGTTAGACTTGTTTAGCAAGTTATTGCAACAACTCAGGTGGGAGGCATCAACACCTGTTTTATTACCTGGAAGAAAGAATTGGCCTCCTGCTCTATTGCTAATCTGACTAGTTGGTAAACACTAGTTCCATGCTTATACTTTGCAGCCCACCAAACTGGATATTATTAAGGGAATTAAAAAAAAGGTCATTACACAGTCAGTGAGCTAATTTGCAGTTTAACTGGGAGGGAGCAATGAATCAACATGCAAAATAACTTGAGAATAAAAATAGCAGACCTTTTAATGTACTCTTTAAAGTTAACATTTCTTTTTCCCAATGATTTAGTGAGATAGGTATGATAGGGATTAAAATATTCATTTTACAGCCAGGCAAACTGAGGATCTGAAAGATTGTGATACATCCACCATCAAATAGTGCTAGAGGCAAGACTACAATAGAGGTATCCCAGACTTCAAGTCCAACACTCTGCTCACTATATATACCTCTGTAATTTCTTTTTCTTTTTCTTTCTCCTTCCTTCCTTCTTTCCTCTTTTCTTTCCTTCCCTTCTTTCTTCTTTTCTTCCTTCCCTCCTCCCTTCCCTCCTGCTCTTTTTTCTCTTCTAATTCCTCCATGAAGTCATCATTTATTCTCCCAAACCCAGTCATCCCTCCCTTAGAATTCTTGGAATATTCTCTTTCATATTCATTTAACACATCCTGTTTGTATCAGAGTTATTGATGTCCCCATCACATCCCCCCCCCACCAAATTCTAAGCTTTTGGAGTTTGGGGATCATGTCTTACTCATCTTTGCCTTGACTACATTACTTAGTAAGCTTTCAAGTAATTAGTAAGCACCTGCTATTCAAACAAAAAAATCAAAAGCCAAAGAGAGGAGCAGCTAGGTGGTGCAGTGGATAGAGCACCGGCCCTGGAGTCAAGAGTCCCTGAGTTCAAATCCAACCTAAGACACTTAATAATTACCTAGATGTGCAAGCCACTTAACCCCATTACCTTGCAAAAAAAATCTAAAAAGAGAAAAAGCCAAAGAGAAACCTGTCAGCTTTACCCAGAATAATCATGTAATAACCACTTTACCATCTCCATCACCACCACCATCATCAATTGTTTCTGAAGTTTCTATAGTGCTTTCTAGTCTGCAATGCACTTTACAAATATTGTCTCATTCTATCCTTTCAATACTCTGTGTGATAAGTACCATTATTCTCTCCATTTTACACATGAGAAAGCTGAGGCAAATAGAGAGGTGAAGTGACTTGTCCAGAATCATATAATTAGAAAGTATCTGAAGCAAGATTTGAACATAGGCCTTCATGTTTGCAGATCCACCTCTCTATCTCTGATTATTACTTACTAAAATTCTTTTAGTCCTTAATTTAAAAAATATAGTAGCTTTGCTAAAATGTATCCAATGCTTCTCTGTGTTCTTTAATGTAAGACAAGGGATGTATTTTTATCTATTGATAATAGCTAACATTTATAAAGTTAGCTAGGTTACATAATGGATAGATTACAGGCTGAAGTCTTCCAGGCACCTCAGAATGCAGTTTTATGTATTTATCTCAATTATGCAAAAGCTCTTTTACAGGTGAAAAACAAGGGTGGGATGAGTTGTGGGAACCATGTGAATTAATTAAGGAAGAGTAGGTTGGAGTCAGGTTGTGGAGGATTACTGGGGCTTTGGAATTTAAAAGGTAGTGGGGGGGCCTCTTCCTGGGTTTATATCTGGCCTCAGATACTAACTGTGTGATCCTGGTCAAGTCACAAGCCTGTTTGCCTCAGTTTCCTCATCTGTAAAGGAAATGACAAATCACTCCAGTCTCTTTGCCAAGAAAACCTCAAACAGTATCTTGAAGAGTTGGACATAACTGAACAGCAGCATTCTTTAAGAGTTTTTGAATCTTCTTTTTATAGGACTACTGTATCTCAGATTGCTATCAGACTTTCAGCTGTCCCTTCGTGATGCTGCCAATGGCCCGCCTACTGAAGCTCCCATATCCACCTACCTCATGTGTGGCTTTCAATCTGCTGTGGATGGGGAAAGAAGATAAGTTTGGCTTTTAAACTTGTTTGTGAATTATTCTCAGAGTGAGACTAACCTTAGGAATCCTTTGAAGGAGTCTTTTATGTGAATTTTATGACTATTTTGGTCACCAAAAACCTTTTAGGCTAACTTGGTTGGACTCTAGATGGTTAAAGTTATTTCACCATCAGCTAAGTGGAATATTACTATTCATATTACTTGGAAGGAGAAATATATCAAAAAATATTAACATTCACCAGCATGGCATACATTAAAATGGTAAATTGCTATCACCTTTTTAGACCCTGAAGGAATAGAATGCAGACCAGGTATGTCTTGGAATGAATTTGCTCAGAATGTGTGGTACTAATGGCAAGGAAATACTCAAAGGGGGTGAGATGGGTTCATAAGCATACTGGTTACCCAGAGGAGAGTGCCAAAAGAGATTTGGGTGAGTAGGATGGTCCAAATGAAGAAATGAAGAACGTGGAAGACAAAATTTATTTACTTTGCTTTAGGCAAGACCTGTCTGTTGTCATGGTTCATGTGGGAAATTATGCTTTGAGGAAGTTGATTTTCCTGTCATCTCTACAGGTGTAGCCCTGAAGCCCAGGTGTTACAGAAATTGGGTTTATGGTCTGGACCAACTGCTAGTTCTCTTTCAATGGCAATTCTCAACTGGTGTGTCATATATGTAACTTTTGACTAAGAAATGAGGCTCTCTATATGAACTGGGTTAAATCTGGGGGCTCCTCAATTCTCACACTTTTAGACTCACACCTCTATTTAGAATTTCTTCTGATATCATCAGAATCTGACCCTTATCTAGATTCTCTCTACAACAAAAGGAAAAGGACTCCCAGCTACCATGTAGGGACGCAGACTAACAAAATATGAATAAGAGATGGATTTTTAACTTAATCTGACTATGGAAAGTAAAGACTAAAGCCAAGGACTTGCATCCAAAGTCATAAATAGCTAGATGATTCTTGCTAATGATGTTTCCTTCTGGTGTTATAGGCTAATTAGCTTCTTGATAAGGAATGAATTCCTGGCCCCATTCCTACTCTGTCCCATTGACATCTGGGTTACACCTATTGCATGAATGCTACAGGTGCTAGGGTTCAATCATTGTATCTGTATTCATTTTCACTTCCTCTTCTTGTTTTGTTCTTTGGAGCTCCTAATCTTACACCTTATGTGATTCAGACCTTCTCATCCATTGTTTGTTTTATTATTATGCAAGATAGTACTCCCTTTTCACTAATAAAGGCAAGCTCCAATTAAAACTGGACAACTATAGGAAATATAAATATCTCCTCAAGGAATGCCACTGAGTAATTGAATATGTTCTCCATATTTTGAATCCAAGCCATCCTTATCTTTAAAATTATTATTTTAGTTAATATTGCTGGCAGCTAATTCCCAGGTTATTCAGACAAAAAGACTCTTATTTTGAAAATATATCTTGAAAAAATGTATATTGAAATATATATATAAACATAAATACACAGCATATATCCACAAATATGCATATGCAGATAGAAATATAGAAATATTTTTGTATGAATTTGAATCCAGGGAAATGATGCTTCAGTCAGTTTGAGGATTCCATAAATTGGATCTGGAACAATGAGAAAGCTCACTATTTGTACTTCACCCAGAACATCTGTTGAATTTGCAAAATTATTCAAAGCATATATCAATTTTACACTTTAAATTTCATAAAGGAAATGAAAAAACTGGTAAATGCACTCCATGGGTAACTAGGCAGCACAGTAGATAGATGACTGGACTTAAAGTGAGGAAGACCTGAGTTCAAATTTGATCTCAGACATTTATTAGGTATGTGACTCTGGCCAAATCACTTAATCTTGTTTGCAGCTATTCCTTATTTGTAATATGAGCTAAAGAAGGAAATGGTAAGCCATTCTAGTATCTTTGTCAAGAAAATCCCATAGGGCAGCTAGACCTAGAGTCAGGAGGACCTGAGTTGAAATTTTACCTCTGACTCTTAATAATTACCTAGCTGTGTGACCTTGAGCAAGTCACTTAACTCCCATTGCCTTGCAAAAAAGAAAAGAAAATCCCAAAATGAGCTCATGGAATCAAATATAGCTGAAATTATTAAAAAAAACAACAACAAAGGCAGCCTACTCTCTCCTTTAGTGGTCAAACTATATCAGTTTTTACTTAGTCAAAAGAAACTATCAAAGATCTTTTGATATAAATTATACAAGTAAATTGCTGGTGATTGCAGGGGCAAATTTGACATTGTTTACCTTAAGTAGCCATTGTGAACTGTGACTGAGTCAAAACTACAGCTAATGAGCCTGCATCATTATCATTAGTTCTTCAAGATAATCATATTCTTGGTTGCATCAATGTGAGTAAATCCTCCAATTTTGTCACTCACCCATTTTCATCTTTGAATCCTGTACAACTTTTCTTTATTCCTCAATAAATTCCCTTCATAGCAGGAAGAAAAAATCACCTAATAGGCTGAAGACTTTCAACATTTTTATCATCTTGTAGGTTCCATTGAACCACTTGAATTGTATATCTCATCATTTATTATTGTTGCATGACCTTATTCTTACCATCCATCTCTTGGATGGCCATCCTTTATCTCCTTGTACATAAGTAGCCGTTGAGAATATGTTTAAGCCTACTCATTCCTCTAATATGTTTCTCCATTGCCTTTTGGCTATCCTACAATTTTGATTCTTTAGAGGTTGTGGTATCTATAATTGAAGTCATAAAGCAACACTTAAAATACTATTTTGTAAAGCTGAATTTAAAAAAAAATAAAATCCTGTGTGTGGCAGAAATTAAAGGAACAGTATCAAAGACGAATGTGCTCACAGCATGCAGGTAGGGGACTCTTTCTAATAGGGTGAGCTAAAGTTAGTAACTTGAAAACTTCACAATCTATTCATATCTATTCAGACACTCCAATTCACTACTTAGACTGTAGAGAATTATACTGACTTTGTTTTTCTAGAACAAAGGCTATCAAACATGAATTCCATGGTAAGAACCATATTGAGAGATTCTGCTTTTTGAAATCCATCAGATTCAAGAGCTGCTATAAAAATTCATGTGGAGCAGCATCTGTTCACCTAAGTTTAGATGATGGTAAGACCCAGAAATTGTATCATGCATGGTGAAAGATTTCTTCATGCTATAGTATTTACACAAGTCCTTAAAAATACTGAGTTCTCAGGGTGGAGGTCAACTCTATTTATATTGTATCAACCCTAGGTCAAGAATCTTTCCACTATATTTTTTCATGTGGCCAATTGCAAAAGTTTGTTGAACTTGTCTTATGTACTCAAATTTTACTTGTCATGCTCTAGAGTGTGTTCCCAAAGCCTCTTTGTGCTTCATATCCCTAGAAACCAATGCACGATGGATTTGTGGCAACAGAACAGCAATAATTTATTAAGTCCCATTAAGAGCCCAGCCCCTGTGTTAAGTTCTTGGCTTAGAAAGAAAAAAAAATAAAACAACCCCTATTTCAGGAAGATGTCAGTAGAGAGACCTTATGCACACCTTTCCATCTAATTGCCGTGGTTTCACAGATTTAACTTGTAGTTAAATAGGCTTCTTGCCCAAGAAATAAAAAAGTGAATATTGATTAATTCATTCAGCAAACACTAAGTGCTTACTATGTATATAGCACCTTGCTGAGTTTAATAGAGGGAGGACATTCCAAGGTACTGGGAATAGGGTGAGCAAAGTTAGAAGAGCCTGAAAAAATCCAGTTTGGGTGGATTCAAATTTGTAATTTGAAATAACATTTGTAAAGCAATCCCCTCATATTAGGTAATTAGTAAATCTGTATTTCCTTCCTCCCTAGAATATTCTAGTATGATATGGAATTTCTCATTGATAATCCTTTTGACCCTTGGGGGATCTATTAGTGTTTTTTCTATTATTTTTATCTATTAGAGCTTTGGGTTTTTTTCTAAATATGATATGGTGATTTTCAAATGGGATTAATTTAGAATAGCTTGGTACTACTGAAAGCCTGCCATATTCCAGTTTTGCTGGTATCTTTCCTATTTTACTCTAACCCAATACAGCATTAGCACCAAGAAGTAACTCCCTTATTACATATTGAAGCCTTCTTCTATTTAATAGAACAATTCTCTCATTGAAATATGAATCAGCCCAGTCCAAAAATAAAACTGGAAAAGGACAGTATGTTTTGTATGTATTTACTAGTGGGAATTGTATTCTTCTTTCCCAGTCATGAAGAAAATATTCAAACTGAATGACTCTGCAAAGCCAAGGGAAAATACATATATTGATTTCCCCTAATCCATGAGGCCCATTCCTCTGTCCCTCAATAATGAAGGAGGTCTGGAAGTTGAAGAGGAGAGCAATCAAGCAGGAAGAACCTGGGGGGCAGGGGAAAAAAAACCCTGAGTAGGTTTTATTGGCAAAGTTCATACTAAACTAGATTTCTATTCAGGAGCCAAAGACTAGGAAACTGTTCCCATATCCTTTAGCTAGGATCAGAGGAGAGCTCACTAGACAGTTGATCTAACCCCAAGGTTTAGAGAGGCCTTTCTCATTCAGAGCCCATTCAGAGAAAGCCAACAAGGGACTTGTGGGTCCATCAGACAAGTGCTAGGGATAAAACCCAACATAGGCTAGTGTTTATGTGGCAGGGTATCAAAACTACCAAAGCAGCAGCTGTTGACGGCTCCTTCTCTGCCCAGGCTCAGGCCTGCATCCAGACAAAGAGGAAGATATTGTGTGCTTCCAAGCAGACCCGGGTCTGGGCTTGCAGGAAATGAAGGAAGGCATGGGAGAGCTGCCTTGTGTGGGAAGGTATCTCTCGATTGATCCTCTGAGTAAACAAGTAAAGGGGATGTCAGTCTTCACAGGATCTGGGAAGGGAAAGGAATGCACCAAATGCCATAAGGGCCTCCAAAGAATCAGCGGGAGGTGTATTCAGATGGCTGCAGACCCCTGCGGGAACCAGGAAGATTCTCAACAATTTTTCATGGGATCTGAAGATCAGAAATGGTCCTGGTGGAAAAGCAGGCAAAGACTTTTTTTTGACTCTTGAAAGCTCATCTTGGGAGATGGAAGGTGGGCAATTCGTGGCAGGACCCACTAGGAAGCAGAGGACAATGACTGGCGTGGGTCTCTCTGGTCATCTCTGTTTTTGTTGCTTTCCCTGAGTAGAAAATCATCACCTTAAATTCAGGGACTGTTGACATCTTTCTTTCTTCCTCCCTTTTTTGCCTTCCTCCCTTCCTCCCTTCCTCCCTCCCTCCCTCCCTTCCTTCCTTCCTTCCTTTCTTCCTTCCTTCCTTCCTTCCTTCCTTCCTTCCTTCCTTCCTTCCTTCCTTCCTTCTTTCCTTCCTTCTTAGTCTTAGTCACTCATTCATTTATTCATTTATTTTTCTGTGCCTATGAGACACATTATGTCATATTAAATCAAGAACCAGACTTAGAATTATAGACATGTATTGTAATCCTGCTTTTGAAATATACTGGCTGTGTTATCCTGGTTAATGTACTTAATGTCTCATTAAACTAGATAATTCTCTAAGAACTTAGGTTTTTCAGCAGTCTGTCCTTACAGGAAGTTCTCTATAATACTGAAATCATAGGTCTAGTCTCAATCTTTATTGCATATATGGTGTCTTGAATGAATGAGTAATGTTTGTTGAACTGAAATAAATTTTAACAAAAGTTATGGTTTCTGAGAGACTTAGTTTATGTCTCTTCAGTAGACCCCCCCCCCAATTATTCATCATTAATGCTGCCAACTCTAGGTAATTCAGTGGCTAAAGCTCTGAACCTGGACTCAGGAAGACCTGAGTTCAAATCCTGCTTCAAACACTAATTAGCTATGTGACCGAGGACAAGTCACTTAATTTTTGTCTGGTCACTTTGTTCATCTATGAAATGGGGATGATATTACTAGGGTCTATCTCCTAGAATTTTTGTTTGCATGCAATGATAAATGTTTAAGTGATTTTTAAACCTTAAAGAACTATATAAAAGATAAATGATAACTCTTATGTCATTATCATTTATTGATTATTATTATATGATGAACAGTTCAGGTCAAAAATTTCAAATTTGTGAATGAAAGAGGCAAGAGAGTAAGGAAATAAATCTCCTCCAGTCTTCCTATTAAACAGTTGCTACTAAGAAGATAAGAGAGATCAGCATGTAATACAAGGAAATATTATAAGAAAGCAACAAAACAAGGCATTTCAGAAAAGTTTTTCCTGTGCTTGACCATAATTCTTGGCAATGGCAATATCTACATCAATGACTTTTGTGATATACTGGGATCTTAGGTCCTTAAATTTTCCATGTCGATGGTCTCTATTCCTACTCTGTTTTTGTCAATTATCGCAGTGGTTATGCCCTAGGCTCCATAATCACAAGAAATTGCTCTATCCCCCAAATAGGCTCTGAACTCCCAATTTGGTCAAAATTTCTGGTGTCTCACTCCTTCTGAATCCATTCTTTGATCTACTAAAGCTATTCATTTATTTATTCCCTTTCCCCCAGTCTCTCTTTCTCTTCTACCTTCCTTCACAGTCCTATTCCTAAAATTCCCCATATTCTTAGTTTACTCTTCTTTCCTTTTGAGTCCTTCACTGCTTTACATTTATATTTCATATTTTCTATTCTGCTAATGCCTAAAACTGATGATGATCAGAACAATAATACAAATTGCTATTTGAATAATTATAACTGCTATTTGAATGGATTACAAATAATTTTCAAAGGATCATAAATTTCAATCAAGGATACTTAATATTAAGTCCAAACCCCTTGCTTTATAGATGAGGAAACTGAGACATAGATAGATGAAGTCACTAATGGCACACAACTAATTAGTGAAGTATATTGACCTCAATCCGCATCTTTTTCCACTATGATACCAATCTGCTCCTTACTATAATCAGAAACCTTTGTGATGATTTCATGATATTGCCTATTATTTATTTGCTTCTCTAAGGTTATTGTTCATATCAATTAGAATTTATTGTGCTCAGGAATGTTCTCTAAATTAATTAAGTGGGTTTATAAGCTTTATAAAGATAAAAACTGAACAAGATTTTAGCTATTCTGACTGGATAATCCATCCCACCTCTGAAGACAATATATATCTATTTCATTCACTTCTCTTCCACAGGATTACAGCACAGTTGGAGGAAATCATAAAACTGTGGTGACTTTGTCTCCTAAAAATAGTATCTTGTCTTTAATTTACCCCCTCCTGTTATACAATGATCTTTTAAATAATAATAATAATAATAAATAATAATGATGATGATGATGATGATAAAGGTGTTAATTCTCTCACATTTGTTCAAATAGCTATTCACAATCTCCTCTTCTATTAAGTCCTCAACTATATCTGACTCCCCTCTCAACAGATTAACTCTCATGCTTCTTGTGCATCTGAAAAGATTACAGAATTACATGAATTCTCCTAGTTCCCTCCACCATAGGTCAAAACATTTTTTTAAATTGTCTTCTGTTTTTTCCTTCTTTCTCTTAGGATAAAATTCTATAATACCTTAACAAAGTTAACCTTATCTCATAGGATAAAATTTCATAACTCCCCTTGATCACATCTTGACCATCTCCTCTAAGACATTGTTCCATCAATTATTTCCTTTTTTTTTTTTTAGGTTTTTGCAAGGCAAATGGGGTTAAGTGGCTTGCCCAAGGCCACATAGCTAGGTCATTATTAAGTGTCTGTGACCGGATTTGAACCCAGGTACTCCTGACTCCCAGGCCGGTGCTTTATCCACTATGCCACCTAGCTACCCCATTATTTACCTTTTTTTGTGTAGTTGCTCCCTTCATATTACCTTTGTGTCAAAAAAAAGAATGTTCTGGTTTTCCCCTCTCTGATAATTCAGTGATCTGTAATTTCATTCCTGTGACTACACATTTCACTTGCTTCCCATAACTCAGCTGTAGATCTTTGAAAAGGACTTGAGTCAAAGGTTATTTTTTAAAATCTGATGATGAGCTTCTATGAATGATTATCTTGGTTTTTGGTCAACTTTGGCTCCAAGTCAAAGCTTTGTCATATTAAGAAGATGGGGCAGATCTCCTATTTTGCAAGCTTTTGAAAACCTAGTTTCACTACTATGCCACAATGAAGAGTCAGAGTATTAAATGAGATTTTCTTTTTCTTGTCACTACATCTCATATTCTTTGACATCTTATTCATTTACTTTCTCCCTCTATCTAGAATGCTGAAAAAAATCTCTTATCTTCAGCTAGCATCATCTCCCCTAAGCTCCAGATTCACCTCTCCTATTAGATATTTTCTTCTGGCTCTCCTACCAGCACCTTAAACTCATTATGTCCTAAACTGACTCATCTTCTTATCAAAATCTATCTTGCCTCCCAACTTCCTTGTTTCTATTGAGAGTATTACCATTCCCAGTTACTCAGACTCAATGTCTTCAAGTTATTATTCACTCTTCCCTCTTCCTCCTACTCCCACATCCAATTCATTGTCAAAGCTTTTCAATCCTACCTTTAAATATATTTACCCTTTCTTTCAACCCACATTATTGTTAGGTTACTTTAGACCTTTGTGACTTCTCACCTGGATTATATTAATAAATTCCTTACAGGTAAATATAATCACACTCCCTTATAATTCATCAGCCTGACCATACTCAAAAATCCCCCCCCCAATGCAATATGAATTAAATAGCCCTTATTTCAAGGTCTATAAAGTCTGGTTCCTAGCTTTCTTTAATATAGGAATTTCTCAGTGCTCTAGATAAGATCCTGTCTGCTTAACTCTTTTTAACAATATCATAATTACTGATTGACAACTCAGTACCCTTTAACTATTTCAAATGGTTACTATAATAATCAAGCTTTCTTCAAGTGAATGAAGGCATCATCTCACCAAATGCAGTAGCAATATGGATCTAGACTGAGTATTGAACTTTCGTTTATAAAAAAAGTTTATTATTTTACTCAGAATTGATGAACAAAGACTAGGGTTAACTTGTGACCAAGAGATATCTCACTCTCAATAATCTTTTTTTTCTTTTTCACATGATGGCTGATTATATTTAGTTTGGTTTCTTTGTCGTGAAAAATGAAATAGAAATGTTTATGATACAATATAATAAGATTTAGTAACTTTAAATTGCACTCAAATTTGGGGACATCCTATGTATTAGCTCTAGCAAGATAGTGGTGACATCAATGCATTTGTTGGCAGTTATATTGAAATATGAAATCCAGTTAACCCATCCCATTTTAATATCTTCAATTCTTTATTCCTTACATTAGGAATCTTTCCCCATTCCAATTCATTCCTAAGGATTTAATTAAGCTTTTTTTTTTCTCAACTACTATATACCACCCGACTCGGACTTCACCTGCTATATTAATCTAGTTTTTCCACCATGCATCTGATACTTGAATTTTGCTGTTTTAAATTATCTCCATATATCATATGAATGGATCTATACATAGATCTTATCTTCCCAATAAGAGCATAATTTTCTTGTAGACCAGTAACATTCCATACATATCTTTTCAAAAATAAGAAATTGCTTGTTTTTCTTTGAACACAGAATCTGTCTCTGCAATACTTAGATTTTTAAGTCTTAGAGTAACTTTCATTAAAACCTTTTCTCCACACCCCACCTCTATCTTAGAGAGAAAGTGCAACTGTGTTAGACTTTTATCAAACACAAATTACCTATTAGAACTTAGGGCAGTTAGATGGTGCTGTGGAATCAGGAGGATGGGAGTTCGAATGTGGACTCAGACATTTGTCTCTTACTAGCTGTGTGACATTGGGCAAGTCACTTAACCCTGGCTACCTCATAGCCTGGGCCCTCTCCAGTTGGCTGCATTCATATCCAGCCATTGGACCCAGATGGTTCTGGAGGAGAAAGTGAGTCCGGTGACTTAGCACAACTTCCCCTCATTCGGATCAAGTTCATGTGCTTGCCATGACATCACCTCCCTGATGTTGTGGTCTTCTTCAAAAACGAAGGACAAACATTATTATGACCTACAGACTTGGGTAAGCTGCAACTTGAGGAAATATTAGAGTCCCAAGAGATTCTCATTACTTTAAAATTCATCTATTCACAGATATCCATGAGTAGATTGTTATAAAACATAAAGTTGCATTTATTGATGCCATTTATTCTGCACTTAAATGTTTGTTGACTTAAATGTTTACCTGGCATGCAAGGAGTCTTTTACCAACTAAATACTTGGCCACTTTCCCCAATCCAGGTAAAGTCTAAGAGTAAGTAAAACCTTGCAACAGTCTAAGAAAGAGTCATTGATTTCCAACTGAGAATATTTGAGTAGGAAGATTGGATAGGGGCAACTGGATGGCTTCCCAGCTTTTCTTAAATCAAGTGTTCACAGGGGTGGCCTTAATAGTTTATTTGAAGGGAGATCCCAGACCATCAGACACAAAGATATTCAAATACTATTCCAAAATAATTTTTCACCTCTCTGATTCTGTCTCTGTCTCTATTTCTCTTTCTGTCTATCTTTCTGGCAGTCTGTCTTTATCTTTCTGTGTCTCTGTCTGTCTATCTGTCTCTTAGGGTCTCTTTCTTCCTGTCTCTGTCTCTCTGTGTGTCTCTATCTCTCTGTCTCTCTCTCTTTATATATATATATATATATATATATATATACATATATATATATATATGTAATTTGCATAATGTATTTCTCTTTCTCTTGCATTCTACTGTAATGCCTTGCCCCTAGTAGGGAAGGACATTAGGTTTCTGAAGGCTCTTCCATTATTTTGTGAATTGTAGAGGTTCTTAATAGGCTAGACAGCATGGTTTAAAATTGACATTATTTCTGTTGAACACTTCGTGGTACTTTGCATATATTTTGTGTTTAAAAATGTCTGCACACTATTTTAGTTTGTAGAATGTAAATTCCTCGAGGGCAGAAACTGTTTGCATTTTTGACTTTGTATACTCAGAGTTGAGGACTGTGACTAATCCATGGTACTCAATGAAGACTTTTTGCTTTGAGTTGAATTATCTAGCCTAGCTAAGTGTGAGAAACCTCATTTCTAGGAGGTTGACTATAGTATGGTGAATCTGAAAAGTCTGTATCAATGAAGAGAGTATTCAACCTGTTTTTCCTTCATTTTTGAAGAAGACCATGACATCAGGGGAGATGATGCCATGACAATCACATGAAATGGATTTGAGTGAGAGGGGTTCTATGCTAAGTCACCAGTCTCACTTTCTCCTCCAGAGCCACCTGGGCCCAGTGGCTAGATAGGAATCAGAATGACTGGTGATGGCCCTGAATGCAAGGCAAGCAGGATTGAGTGACTTGCCCAAGGTCAATGTTTGAGGCAGCATTCGAACTCCCATCTTCCCGGACTCCAAGACCAGTCAGTTTTGGTTCTTATCTTTCGTCATTGAAGAAGACCAAAATGACATTACTATGTTTGAGGCAAATTACAGTGTGACCTACTGTTACTGATTAGACCAAGACCAATGTTCTATCCACTAATGAAGTTTTGAGTCCTAGAAGTCAACACACACACACACACACACACGAACACAAAACATCATTAATTGATTGAGAGGTAATTCCAATATACAACATTTTTCTTTTAGGTTGTTTTGTAAGGCAGTGGGGTTAAGCGGCTTGCCCAAGGCCACACAGCTAGACAATTATTGTCTGCAGCAGATTTGAACTCAGGTACTCCTGACTCCACTGTGCCACCTAGCCGCCCCTACAACATTTTTGCCTAAAGAGCTGACTGACCAGCACAGTAGGCATGGCCTCACTATGAATGTACTGTGGCATGGCTATGTGGGAGTAGTTCGTTGAGCAAGCTGTGTTGCTGTACAGCCAGCCTTAAGGCACAAGGATAGCTATTTCTGAGCCCAGGTATCACGTAAGCAATTAGGTGAAGAAGCAGCTGCAAATAGCCCTTGTTGTTATTGCATAAGGACCTGCTGCTCCTCATTAGACTGCCTTTCTGGTCAGTCCTGGGGAGCAGCCCCAATAACTGCCTCCAGGTCACACTAATGATTAAACTCCCAATCTCTATCCAGGCCATAAAGCCACCAGGAGGAGCTGACTGATGGAGCTCTATGGACACCCATATTTAAAGTGAATTCCCTCCACAGAACTTCCAACCTCTTGCTGGCTCAAAGTGTTTAATTATTTATGTGGTAATGGATGGACCAGGAATAGCCTGCCCTTCAAACAGCTTATTGAGAAGAGCAACTGTACTTCATTGTTTCTTTTGTGGGTTCTTTCCTGGGAGGAATGCATTTCAGCTTTCCGAGAGACAGAATGGTGTAGAAAGTGCTGCATTAGCAATGCTCCCAAATGACTCTCATTTTAAATTAAAAACATGCTGACTTCTGGGGTTTGGATGCTTCCCACAAGCTCACCATGAGCAGACAGCCCTGAGAATGGGATGGAGCCTGGAGATGACTAATCAATTGCCAGGATGGGAGAGCTGGGATGGGGAAAGCAGAACTCTCATTCCTAACTCTCTGCTTTTAAGGAAACAGCTCCATGAGATGGAGGAAAGAGCCTGGAAAGGCCCTTCAAACATCTTTCAGGCTTCTGTGCTGGAGAGATGAAGGTCTGAATCTAAAGTCTACCTAGTTGATAGCTTAAGGTGGTACAGTGATTAAATGAGCATTGGACTTGGGATAAGGAAGACCTGAATTCAAATTGATTCTTTAAAACTAACTGACTGTGGGACCTGGGAAAGTCATTTAACCTTTTCTGGCCTCAGTTTCCTTATCTGTAAAATAATGATCATTATAATACCTACCTTTTAGGTTATTATGAGGAAGAATTTTCACATAATAAATTATAATCATATACATGCTATTATTATTATCATTGTTATTGGTTTTGAAATCATGGGAGTATCTCTTTAAGCCCTCAAACCTCAGTTTCCTTTTTTGTATCAGCTACAAACCAGGGAGTTATAACACAACATCCATGGGATCCCTCTCAACTACAAGATCCATAAGAGTAGAAAATAGATACTGGATACATCATTCCATGATATAGGGAACTTCCAGGTACTGAGCATCTTCTATCAGAGTAGTATTTATGTGTGTCCCATTTTCTCCCCAAGCTCCTAGTTATTCATCTTTTGGCTTATTGACAAAATTTTCAGGCTGCTTTTGAGTACTGTCTGCCTTTCCTTTGCCATTTGGGTGATGCTTAGCTTCAATGATTTAAAACTATAGAAAAATTTGAATTTATATGGTTTATTTGTGGGGTTTTTTGGTTTTTTCAAGGCGATGGGGTTGAGTGACTTGCCCAGAGTCACATAGGCAGGTAATTATTTAAGTGTCTGAGGCAAGATTTGAACTCAGATCCTCCTGACTCCAGGGCAGGTGCTCTATCCACTGTGCCACCTAGCTGCCCTGAAATTATATGGATAAACAAATTAGTCTGTTTTTTAGGAAGGAGTTCATTGCCATTAAATATACTAGATACTTTCCTATAAGGTGATCTAGAGTACTATTCTGTTGCTGTCCTAGCATAAGCTCAACATATTGTTCATTTATACCAACTGTCCAGGATAAGTATTTATCCACAGCAGCCCTGGAGTCAGGAGGACCTGAGTTCGAATCTACCATCACACAGTTGACAGTTACTAGTTGTTTGACCCTGGGCAGGTCACTTAATCCTGAATGCCTTAGACCCGGGCCATCTCCAGTCATCCTGATTCATACATGGCCACTGAACCCAGAAGGCTTCAGAGGAGAAAATGAGCCTGGTGAATTAGCCCAGTACCACCTAACTAAAATCTAATTCACTTTTTGGTCATGACATCATCTTCCTCATGGTCTTCTTTGAGAACAAAGGACAAACATAATCATGTAGTATGCATTTATACATATCTGCACACACACACACACACACACACACACACACACACACATATATATATATATATATATATATATATATATATATATATACAAATATATAGATAGATATTCTTAGATGTGGTCCATAGATAGATATTATGAAATGAAAGTCACAGTCGTTTATGATAATCTAACCTCACAAGAAAAGCAAATTATTATTCATTATTCAAATGAAGCCAAGCAGCTCAGTAAAAGCAGCCTATACAATTTGGTATATCTATATACACATACATTTGCACCTATATAACACATGTTCAAGCATACATACATGTCAATGTATGGCATGCAATGTATACAAATGTAAACACACATACACACATAAAAATGACTTGCATGTGTTCCAAAATATATATTTATTTTACTGAGCACCTTGATTTCATTTGAATAACATACATTCTTCATCCACTTTGTTTTCCTTGTATGAATAGTTAGGTCATCATAAGGGATTATGGATATCAATTAGGGTGCTCTCTAGTGTTTCAAGGATTTATTCAATTATCATAATTCAATATGCAATTAAGAGTCTCTGGAGGACTTCATCCCTATTATGGAATTCTCATCTTATTGGTCTATATGGGTACCTTTTCATGACAGTGGAACATTGGCAAGTACATGTCTCTTCTATTCCTCACTTGAAATTGATAATATCAATGTTATTAACAGGCGATGACCTAAGTCAAAATTTTAGTTACTATTGAATAATTAACTAGAAAAAATTAAAATCTTCCAGTATTTTTCCAAGTTTACATCATCCTGATTTGATCTTTAGAGAAGAATTACTAAAATCTAGAAAAATGATGGCAAAGTTTAAAAATAGGAAGCAATAGAGTTTTTTCTAAAGACATAACTTATCTCAAAAGTCTTAGAAGAGTTATATTACTTTAATAACAAAAAACTGCACTAAGATATTTGGGGCACCCTTTATTTCTTGAAAGTCTTTCCTTTGTTTAATTGAGCTTTCACAAGACATTAGGAGCAGATCTTGCAGTCAAGCAGCCTGACAAAACTGATGACAAGATATATGTTACAAGTTATTTACATGTTTTGATAGTAAAATTTTATATAAATATATTGATGTTTGTTTTATGAAACCTAACTCTATGGAAAATTGTTTTCATGATCAGAAGGGGAGTGATGCAATGTCGGTGTTGTTCAATTATACTGGAGACTCTTTGTGACCTCAATTGGGGTTTTCTTGGCAAAGATGTTGGACTTTGCCATTTCCTTCTCCAGCTCATTTCACAGATGAGTACAGTAAGACAAACAAATTCCAGTGACTTGTTCAGGGTTACAGATCTAGTGCATATCTGATGTCAGATTTGAATCCAGAAAGATAAGTCTTCCTGACTCCAGATCCTGTACTTTATCCATTGTGCCATCTCTTAGTGCATTATAAGAACTAGGGATTGGGGAGAGGGATGATCTAGTCTAACCTGTAGTTCCTCCTTTCCTCCCATGTGTGGCATCTCTCCTTCCTGATGCTCCCTGGTTTGGACATTGTTTTCAGGATTATCTCCTTTCAATAGTGGGAGAGGGTAATAAGAGTCCAGGGTCAGTATTGTGAAGTGAAAAACAAAACAAAACAAAAGTACAAACTCTGAGAATACTATGAAAACTCAACCTGGTGAATTAAAACCATAGATTCAGAGCCAGAAGGGACCCCAGAGAATATCTAGTCTATGCCCTTAATTTTACAGAAAGGAAACTGAGTTCCAGGAAGTTTAAATCACTTACTAAAGATTACCTAAAGAATAAACATCAGAGGTGGGATTTAAACATTTTATTTCAGAGTCAATACCCTTTCTGCTCTACTGTCCTGATTCCTTTGGGCAAGTCACTTCCCATTTCTGAACCTCAGTTTTTCCTTCTGTAACATTAGGAATTAGATGATCTTTGAAGTTCCTTCATCTCTAAATCCATGATACTGTGATAAAATCTGGGAGTTATTAATTTTATCCCTTGGACGATAAAAAGAATTTCCCAAATAGACATAATGAAAATTGGAATTATCTGTGCTTTTTACCTATCCAGAATTCTCTTAACCACAATAACCCTCTTCCCTTCCCTCTTCAGTGACCACAGTTAGTCAGAGAATAAGGTCAGTGGCTGCACTTGAAATTCTTAAAATGCTTCATTTCTTTCAAAGAAAGCTAATGTGATTTTTCTCACAATGGAGCTTGGTGATAGCTAGTAAGCAATGAGAAAAAAAATCAGATTTAAATTATTTCAGAAGCTGCAGAATTCTGTGGGATCGGGGCAGATGGGCAGAGTGCAGGCCTGGCAAATTCCCTTCTAGAGAAAGCAGAACTGCATCTCACCTTTCATTCAAGTCATTGGCCTGAATGGTTTTCCTGGGTGACACAGACGCCAATGAAAATATGCATAATGAGGTCTCTGTTTCCAAACAGCATGTGAAGGTCTCACCACCACAATAAAGCCCAGAAATTTCACTCAGCTTAGACCAATACAGAGTCCCAGCCAGTTGGGCCCCTAGATTGGACCTAAATCAATGAGATACCAGGGCCATGGCAGGCATTTTCTAGCTTCCAGTCCCAACTAAGAGAGATTATGAGAAATTCCTCTTTGACTTAAGCAGGTCTTCATTTGGTGGAGGCAAACCTGTTTAAATAAAACATGAAGAATTGCCAAAGCCTGTAGGACATATAAGAAAGATACGTTAATACAGCCTTATGGTATGTTAGCAAAATCCAACATGTTTGTGCTAATGAAATCTATGATCCAAGAGACTCACACTTCTCTAGTCTCCGAATGAGAGAAATGCTTCGTTAGGTGTGAGTGAGTCACATCACATACATGTCCAGACATTCCAGAATTTTATATACATAAATTCCATGTTATTGGAGGAAGGTTAAGCTGGTGAGGAACATAAAAATAATTATGGAAGCCCTATAATGCACTTTCTCAGAAAGAGATTTATGGAACAATTAATCAATCATGACCACTGCATTTCATTTGATGGTGGTGATAACACAACAACATTAATGACCAGGGGAAGGACTCAGTCACACTCAAGTTATTTAACGAGCCTCAATCCCTACTCAGAGATCAACACCAAGCCCTACTAGAAAGAAAGAGTTCTATTTTGCACAAGGGACAGCACACTATTTCACCAAACATAGACTTTCCCCTGAGATCACCTTTTAAAATGATTCAGTTTCTGTTTCAACCTTGAGGTGACTTTCCTTTAGAAATAATAACAATAATAATAAAGGTTTGTTATTTTCCCTCTGGGTTAGACTAACAGTTTAGGTTAAAAAATAAAGTCCCCAAAGACTTCTGATTGTAGTTTTTCCTGCATTGTAAATAAAAAGGGAAAGAAACATCATAGAAAGAAAAGGAAACCAGGGCTAGGGTAGACCAACCACCCAACACAAACAGTGATTAAGATGCCAAATGTGAGCAGTTACATAAGAGATACTCTGCTCCTTGTTTTTGTCTCAAAATTGGTGATGCATCTATGCTTTGGATTGAGGATTTCATTTTTATGGAGAATTACTAATGTGGAACTATTCAGAGTCTTAGAAAGTTTGTTACTTGGGCTCCAGAAGGTTAAGTAGCTAAGTGGGGTTTGTCTGTAGAACCTCAGAAGTTATTCATATATATTATTATATGTATATATGTATTAATATATATATGTAATATAAATAGACATCTTTGTATATATGTATATATGCATGTTCACATGGACATATACACACTCATATGTACAGTATATAGATAGTATGTATATACATTGTATATATATATATATATATATGTATACACACTCACACATCTATGGGGTTTATGAAGTGTTCAGGGAGGGCTAGTACCTCTTGTTTGAGGGCTTGCTGAGTCCTTTTAAGGATGGCTCATCCACATTTGAAGCCACATCTTCCCCAACTCTCATCTGTGGCTCCAAGAAGGTATAGCATCTACAGAGGCCACACCCATTAAAAATGTCTCCGAGATAAACCAAATTGAGGTAATTGATGGGCCTTAAACCCATTCATGATTTTGGTGGTGGTGGGGTTATCTACCCCAAGCATGGGAAGTCTTCACCCGGCAGAATGAGCAGATGAAAATTATTTATTCTATTGGCCTGAAGGAAGCTGAACAGCAGGTGCTGGGGGAGGGGTGGTGCTTGGAGCATCAGATAAAGATGCTGAGATCATTCACTGCCTCCTGGTCCATTGTCAACCTGGCTTTTGCCTTGCCCCCGAACTTCACTGAAGAGAAAGTGAGATTGACCATTTTCTGCAATTTTACTTCACTTAAATCCAATTCACACACTGGTCAAAATATCACCCCATGATGTCATTGATTATCATTTTAAATGATGGATGAACCACATATCAGTGTATGTGCATAATAATAAAGGTTTGTTATTTTCCCTCTGGGTTAGACTAACAGTTTAGGTTAAAAAATAAAGTCCCCAAAGACTTCTGATTGTAGTTTTTCCTGCATTGTAAATAAAAAGGGAAAGAAAAATCATAGAAAGAAAAGGAAACCAGGGCTAGGGTAGACCAACCACCCAACACAAACAGTGATTAAGATGCCAAATGTGAGCAGTTACATAAGAGATCTATATCTCTTGTGAACATATATATTTGCATGCTTAAATGCCCACTTTTTATCTATCTCTATCAATCTATGTCTAGCATCTCCATCTCTATTTCTATTAGCTCTTTTTCTCTACCATCTTTATCATTTCTCTTCTTCCCATCTCCGTGTCCCTTTGTTCCCCTTTCTCGACCCATTCCAGCTCCCATTTCTCCCTATCATTTCTCTGTTTCTCTGGGTCTGTATGTCTCTCCTTTCTTCCTCTCTCTGTGCCTCTGTCTCTTTGTCTTTCTCTTTCCTGTTCCTTTGTTCACCTCTGTCTCTCTGTCCCTGTATCTCTGCTTCTCTCTATCTCTCCTTATATCTGTGTTTCTGTTTGTATGTCTCTCTCTCTGTGACTGTCTGTGTCTGTCTATCTTTATCTGTCTCTCTGTTTCAGTATCTCTATCTCTGCCTGTCTCAGCACCTCTCTGTCTCGATAAGTCAATAAAGAATTGATTTGAAGAACAGGAAGCCCTAGTTAAACTTCCCTCTGATAAGTCTGATCATCTACTCGAAGGCAAGTCACTTAACAATTTGGAGCCTCTGGCCACTTTCTATAAAGATAAGTAACAGAGTAGTTTTGGAAAGTACAGTGGAAAAAACCCTGGCTCTGGAGTCAGGATCTGGGTTCAGTTCCTGCTAATGAGAAATAACATGGTTGATATCCTCTGTGACCTTGGACAAGGGAGTGAAGAACCCTGAGTCACCTTCACTTCATCTGTTAACCCAGAAGGTTGAACCAGATGGCATTTGTGCTTTCTATCTAGATCTGTGTCTGGTGCTCCTTAAGTTAATAAAGTCATAGGCTCCACTCTATAATTGTACATACAATGTGTATTTTCATGTATATACTCACACACAGAGACACACACATATTTGTATTTAAATATATATATGCATATGTGTATATTTGTAAATATTATTTTTGCATGTATTAATCAACTGCGTCTCTGGTACAGTGCATGTGGGGTGGGTGTGCTTGCCCTCATGGGCACAGATTCAGTCATTGATATCCAACCTCTGCTTTCTAAAAACAGAAAAAAAGAGTGATGCCGGATGCCTGTATTTCTCTTGGACAGGTGCAGAATGTGATATGTGTTTCCTCCTGCCTTTCACAGGATCTGCCCTCCAGATAAATACAAGAACTGTCAGAGTGACATCTTCTGTAGGAACTAAGAAAGAAAGAAAGTGCAGAATAGGTCAAACTTGGTAAATTTCCCCAATATTTCATGAACATTTTCCTCAGGAGATCCTGAAGGACCTTAATTCCACCCCCACCCCCCACCCCCAACTAATGCTACAGAACTCAGACCATTCATCTGAGTAGATGGGAATGCTGTAACCTCTGGGGAAAGGAGGGCAATATTTTGTTAAAACTTTAAAGCAAAACAGAGTAAATTTTTCTAGCACTGAAGGCCTCTGTGCAAGAAACTGGTTCTGCCCAAAGGCTTCTTGGGAAAAGGTGGCTTTCAAAAGCCTATTCTTTAGGGCTTACTGCAGTGTGACTTTTGTGTAATCTCTTTGGCAAAATGGGAATCCGAAAAGGAAAAGGAAACTACAACAATGCCCGCTGGCCCCTGGGAGACGGGTCTGATTAATGGGCAATTTTATGGCTCATTTGTAAAAAGGGAAATTCTAACAGAGCACTCTGTTTACTTTGGTCATACGATTCATATCAGGATTGCAAGGAGAGAGTCTGCAAAGAAAGGCAACATTTTTAGGTTTTAAGTCACCAAATGGCTTGGCTAAGCAGGGTGGAATAGATTATGGGTATTATTAGCATTAAAGAGTCCCAACGACTTAAAGATTTATTACAAATACCGATTGAGTTGGAGTGGTAAAATGCTAGCCCATTTTTCATTTTGCAAGTTATGTAGTGTAAACTCAAGTCCAAATGAAACATTGGAAGCTTAAGAGTGAGTTCCAGCCTCCCCCTCCCTCACCCCACCTCCAAAGACTGCCATAACTAACATGGTGGCCTGGAGATGCTGCAGGGCTTGCCATCTATTTCCTTCTATTTGTAGCATGTAGCTATTGGATTCATGGATGTTTTGGATTGCAATGGAAGGTAATTGATAAATAAGCCCTTCAGACAGATTCTTAAATTTAGATTCTGGATCAAAAACATTTTGAGAAAAGACCATTCTAACTTTATAAGATGTAAATTGTAAGTTACTATGATGGATGCAACTCCTCTCAGCAGTTCAATGATCAAGGACAATCCTGAGAAAACTCTTATGGACAATGTCATCCAATTTCAGATAAAAAACTGAGGATTCTGAATGCAGAGCAAAGCATGTAATGTTTACTTTTTAAAACTTCCTTTAAGTTTTTTCCTTCTCTCTCATGGTTTTTCTTCCCCTTAGTTCTAATTTTTCTTTCATAACAGGACTAATATAGGAAGTAGGTTAAACATGATTGTACATGTGCAACCTATATCAGACTGCTGACTGCCATGGGGAAAGTAGAGGGAAGGGAGGTTGGTAGGAAAAAAATGTGAAACTCAAAAGATGTAAAAGAGAATGAATTTTGACAACAATCTGCATGTGGTTAGAAAAAATAAAATAAAATAAATAAAATGGCAAAAAAAAAGAATGTAGACTGCTTGAGGGCAGAAGTTGCTTTTTAGTTCTGTCTTCCTATCTGAAGACCTAAGAAAGAGCATTTACATAGCATAAACACTCAGTGAAGGTATACTGAATTGAACTGAGTCACAGAAGTGAGGAAGACACATTTTCCTAGAACTCTCATTAGCTATGGACACTAAGCATGTTAATTAACCCTGTTTGCCTCAGTTTCCTCATCTGTAAAATGAACTAAAAAAGAAAATTATAAACCAGACCAGTATCTTTGTCAAGAAGCCCCAAATAGAGACAGAAAGAAATGGACATGATTGAATATGACTGAACAGAGACATAGGATAATAAAATTTAGAGTTGGAGATATTAGAGAACAGACAGTCCCATTAATTTTAGAGATGAAGAAACTTTGGCCAGGAAAAAAGAAATGTAAGCATCATACAGCTAAGAGTATAAGATTTGAAATGAGAGATTCTTGACTCTGAATTTCATTACTTAGGCAAACCCCCAACTTCTCTAGGCTTTAATTTCTGCATCTGTATAAAGAGGCAATTGCTATAAATCAGGAATTTTTAACCTTTTTTTGTGTATATATATATATATATATATATATATATATATATATATATATTATGGATCTCACTTTGGCAGCCTAGTGAAGTATATAAATTCTTCAGAATAATGTTTTCAAGAACATATGCACATAAAATAAAATACATGCAATTGCAAAAGAAAACAATAATATTTAATTGCAGGTATAACAAATTCACAGACAGTAAGTTTAAAAGCAAAGTGACAAATGCTTCCCTACATAATCTACTTATTTTGTCTTACTGAAAATCTTTGATCTTAGAATTTGTTCAAGGTCTTCAGGTAATAAGCAGCAACTTGATTCTAGGTTCTTTAAGTCCAAATTCATTTAGCTGAGGAACAGAGATATTGCCCCAGAGAAACATCTCTTCTTTAAAATCTCTTTATTCTGCCTCTACCCTACCAATAATACAGGAGTTACTTGAATAATATTTGCTAGACTTAGAGATTTTTTTTTAATAGCTGTTCTATATTTCCTCCCCAGGTCAGGGAAATAAAAACCCAGATGGAAATAATCAGCCTACTTCAGCCAACGTGAACTAACTGAATGACCAATATTGTTATTGCAGAGTACATAGCAAGAAGATATTTGAAGCAGCCTTGATTCCAATATTCTGGTCTCTGATATGTATACTCACATACACACACACACACACAAATACACATAAATATAGAAAATATGATGGTGAAACTCAGAAGATGTCATATGTTGTCAAAATTCCACAAGTCATTAACAATTGGCTGCCTCTTGATAAACTGTAGAATGGCAGAATAATTTCCTACATTCCTGGAAACTCCACTTTAGTCTGGGCATCATGTGTTGACCCACATTTTTTCCCAGTGCCCCATGACTACCAGCAAATTATTATGCCTTTGAAAACTGACAGTGCATTGATATTTATTAGAATGACAATCATACTCTTTATTTTGTTAAGGGATAGAGTAAATCATTGACAAAAACAAAATATGGAACTTTAGAGAGGGAAAAAAAGTTTCTTTTCTGCTACAACAATGGTTTTTATCAAACACTTCTCCAACTTTCAACTTAACAAGTATTTAAGAAGAGTGCTGGGATAAAAAGGAAGGGTAAAATGACAAATTTCTTGTGAAGTCCTGATTGCCCCTTCCTCTCTTCTACTGTTGTTAGTGTGTTAAAGACAGACAGAGACAGAGACAGACAGATAGAGACAAAGAAAGAGAGAGACTGAGAGGCCCAGAAAAAAAAAAAACAGATG
Organism: Macrotis lagotis; assembly: GCF_037893015.1. Taxonomy (NCBI): domain Eukaryota; kingdom Metazoa; phylum Chordata; class Mammalia; order Peramelemorphia; family Peramelidae; genus Macrotis; species Macrotis lagotis. Next base: position 65,910,069 of record NC_133663.1, read on the forward strand.
AGATAGCTTGACAGGAGAGACAGAGGGTAACAAGGAAAAAAAAGGAGGCAAAACAGTCATAAAATGGTCATCTCAGACAAATGGTAATGAAAGTGTTTCACTACCTGTAAATTGAGAAAAGTTAATCATGTCTCAGAAAATATTCCAATATTCAGTGCCCACCAGGGTCTTTTTCTAGAAAAGCTTTACAATGAATAGCTGCATTGAGTCTCTGCTACTTAACAAATTTAAGCTTCTATATTGTAGTATTATTATGAGGCAACACGGACTTATAAGGAAATTTCATTACTTGTGCATTTACCAACCATGGGGTTTATTCTCTCAACACTTGAATGTGACTCATATTAATTTCAATGGGAGCTGAGCATATCTATCAAGGGGAGAATAAACCTCTAAGTATATAATTAGTAATTACACACTTATTTCTAGGTCTTGAGTTGAAGAGATCAATTTTGTTTTGTCATATAACATACAATGATTGCTTTGATAAAATCTGGGGTCAAACAATTTGCTAGGCTGGGCCCTCATGGAGTTTGGGTCTTTACTAGACTTGTCTTTATCACAAGTCAGTTGTCCCTTGTACAAATACAAATATGCCCTTATATTTTCAGTTATGTTTCCCTCTCTGCTCCATTCAGTATTTGAGAACCAGACTCATTCTAGGATACAAATAGGCATTTGTTAAAATTAATGAAATCTAAAAACAGTGCAAAAGAGTGAAAGAGATCCCTAGGATGCGTTTGATCAGATTTCATGACTGGAAAGCATGGAATTGTGGTCATATAAAACACCAAACCTAAGATTAACCTCCCAGTACTGGAGAGAGAAACATTTTGGTACCTTAGGAGTAATGTAAAGTATTCCAGTAATTGTTCTTCTGACCATCCAGAAAATCACTCTATCTTTGGTAGAAGGAAGGAAGGAGGACTCCTGTATATATATTTTAATTTTGGGGGACTTAAGAGAGTACTTATCTCCCCAACTGGAGACAAAGGCCAGAGATTCTTCTTTCATCTGTAGACTTGGGGCACTAGGAATGGAAAGAATAGCTAATATTTATGTTCTTATAGAGAATTCTAAAGAAGTCCTTTTGATTAGTCACCATTTTTTGAACACTCAATGGATCACAGAACTATAACATGCTACTGATACTATTTATTATGAAAAAATAGATGGGGCAGCTAGATGAGTCAGGAAGATCTAGTTCATATCTATCCTCAGAGGCTTACTAGCTAAGTGATCTTGAATAAGTCACATAACCTCTGACTAGGAGGCACTTTGTTGCTTCAATGGATAGTATTGGTTCTGGAGTCAGGAAGACCTAAATTCAAATATATCCTTAGTCAATTTCTAAATGTGACCTGGGAAAGTTAATTAACCTTAGTTTGCTTTATTCCACTGGAGAAGAAAATGGTATTCCAACCCTTTCAGTATCTTGGGTTGCTGTTGATTAGTTGATAAGAAACCCCATACTATGGTATGATTGATGGAGCCATGGACAACAATAACAAAAATAAAAATATAACCCAAGCTAAAGACTAATAAAGTCAATATCATCTGATTTGATTCTTGGGTAGACTAATTAACTATGCTTTTTTTTGCCCTGACTTGTTATACCTCCAACACATGCTGACCGATCTAAGTGCATGGGCGTACTATGTCTGTGAGGTCTATTGTGGTTTCCTTTAAAGCTACTAGAAGACTTTACTGGTTGGATTTCCGCCCAACCCAACCCAACATAGAATACACACACATACACACACACACACACACAGAAACACACATACATCCTTCATTTTACAGATGAGTAACTGAGACCAAGAGGGTTAAATAATTTGCCTAGGGTCAAATAGCTAGTAAATATATATGTGATAGGTTTTGAAACGTGTTCTTTCTTATTCCAAAGTCTAATACTAAGTCTAACCACTATTCTTCCCCCACCCAAGGTATCACAGACCCATCAAGATTTTCTTCACATATCTTACTTTTTATATTTTGAGGATCATCTGAAGAAAGAGTATTAAAGTAGATTTACTGTGCAAAAGGAACTAGATAGTTAAAAAAAATCATGCTGATAGTGATCATCTTAGACTTCTTTCAAACATCAGTTCCTGGCCCTGTACAGAGTAGGCATTTAATGTATTTTCTTATTGTTATTGCCTAAAATTGAAAATGTTGATTGCAGCCTATAGAATTTTGCATCTCAAATGCTTATTTGCCCAAAGTATCAGTAAGAAGAGATAGAACAAAACTAACCACAGAGAGGTAATTTTTTTTAAAGAAAGACTACATTGTTTTTAAGCAATTTTCTCTGCCAAATAACTCCAAACTTAATAAATATTGGAAACAATCCCAGTGGTGAAAAGAGAGTGAGTCATTCAACTTTTAGGGAGCTTATTAATTCTTTCATGGATCCCCATAGTCAAAGAGTGCATCACCTAGTGGTCAAGATACTGGATTTTCTGAGCTTGTAAGAGTTGGTCCTTGAGTATTAGACTCAATTTGTTCTGGGACTGTACTCAAACTCTTTCAGAGCTTGGTAGACCTCACCAGAGCTTCTACTGGCATAGACTTTGAGAAGCCAGATCAACTCTAATATATAAAGTGGCACTGATCTTGGAATTTGGTGACCAAAAGAGGGAGGAGAGAGATCGGGAGAGTTTACATATGTTAGTGTTAAAATCATCCCAAACTTCTTCCTAAAACAAAATTCATCTTTTTTTTAATATCAGTATTCTCCTAGTGAAGTTGTATAATTGAAAATTCTAGAGCATAAGAATTTATAAGTAATCAGACATTTTCTGACATTTTCAAAGATAATTTATATATATAAGAAATGATATAAGAAATATAATCCAGAAAATATATGAGAAAAGAAAGTAGATTGGTGAGGTAGTGTGAGGAAGGTAGCAAAGGTGTGCTAGCAGCATTGTGATCTGAAATATATGATTGTCCAAGTAAAATTGATAGGAAAACATGGACCAACTTGTTTTGTTATTGTTCAGCTGTTCAGTCATGTCTTACTCTTCATGTTTCCATGAATCATAGCATGACAGGACCTTCTATACTCCACTATCCCCTAAAGTCTTTCTAAGTTTATGTTCATTATTTCCATGACATTTTCTCTCCATCTCTTCCTCTGCCACCCCCTTCTCCTTTTGCCTTCAATCTTTCTCAGCATCAGGGTTTTCCAGTGAGCTCCATCTTCTCATTATGTGGTCAAAGTATTTAAGCTTCAACATCAGTATTTGACCTTCCACTGAATAGTCTGAATTAATTTCTTTAAGTATTGATTGACTTAATCTACTTGCTATACAAGGAACTCTCACACTCTACAACATCATAATTTGAAGCTATTTGTATAGTCCAACTCTCACAGACATGCATTGCTATTGAAAAAAATCATAGTTTTGACTGTATGAATCTTTGAGAAAGAATAAAATCCTGCCTTAACCACTTTACAAGCTATGTGATCCTGGACAAATCATTTAATCCCTATGTGTATCATAATAGCACCTACCTCCCAGTGTTGTTGTGAGATATTTGCTAAGCACCTCCCACAGTGCCTTAGAGACTGCTTTATAAATTCTATCTAACATTATTAGCTATTATTAAGATAACTGATAAGCAGAAGGTAATTTTGAGATGGGGAGGGTGGAAAGGGTTAGAAATTGAATTTAAAATATTAGTTCTGGGAAGGAGTCTTAGAGATTATTTTATAGTTAGGGAAACATGCCAAGAGAGATTATGTAATTTATCCAAGCATTTTCATAGCTAATTGAGAACAATGTGCCTAAATAAGTCTGAAATAGTCAGGTATTTATTATTTTATATATCTTTAATGTTATTTTATTTTTTCCAATTACGTGCAAAGATAGCTTTCAACATTCCTCTTTTTATAAGCTTTTGATTTGCCCATTTTTATAACTTCCTCCCTTCTTCCCCCTTGACAATGAGTAATCTGATGTAAGTTAAAAGCATTGTTTTTTAAAAGAAATGATAAACAATAATATTCTTTAATTAATACTACCTACTAAAATAATGTTATCGTCTAGTATTATAATTACTAATAATGATAGCATTTATATAGTGGTTTAGTTTTCCAAAATATTTTATAAATATTATGTCATTTTATCCTCCCCCAAACCTAGCCCTTCTTTCCTCCACTATCTTCCAAAGTATGTCCAAGATAATGTGCATTGTTTCCATACTGTAGGTGTTGTACTTATCCACATTTTACAGTTTAGAAAGTTGCGGCAAACAGAATTTAAGTGATTTGTCCAGGGCTACACAGAAATTAAAGTCTGAAGTTGAATTTGAACTTTGGTCTTGCTGACGCTAAGTCTCCCACTGCACCATATAGTTGGGGAAGAGAATTGCCCACATCAATCTAATCATAAGGTCATAGAAGAATTGAAATATGTATTCTTTCAGGCTGAAGTAAGGTTCATCAAAAAGCTAGTTAATACAGTGAACAAACCAGTCAAACCACAATGCCAGACAACCTTATTAATTGGACAGTAAGGTCAGATTAGAAAGAAAATTATCTATGTTTAAGAAATAATTCTTTTTTAATTTTCAAAACTACATAGCAATAGAGGAATGTATTGCCAAATCAAGGCCTTGGCAAGTTTGCTTTAATGAAAAGCCAAAATTAATTTAGCATTTTTTTCTTTTTTTTAACAGGTAGACAGGAATATTTAATTTGCTTTATGAAAGCCAATTGAATGATACAGTGATTAGAGTACTGGATCTGGTTTCAGGAACACTCATTTTTTTTTCCTTCAGAAACTTACTACTCTGCCCTGGGAAAATCATTTAATCATTTTCAGCCTCAGTTTCTTCATCTGAAAATTGAATTGATAATTGCTCCTTCCTTTCAGAATTGTGGTGAGGATACATATGTATAATCTGTGGAAAGTATTTTGTAAACATTAAACTATTTAATTTGTAACATTAAACTATTTAAATGTTAAACTATTTAAATATTAAATTATAAAATTTAATTTATAAATATTAAACTATCTAAATGTAAGCTATTCTATCTGCAAATAAATTGTTTTACATGCATTTTATGACTTGGCATTCCTATTGCCCCATATATAAAAAAGGAAAAAACAAAATAAAATAAATCTCTTAATCATAAGCATTGGAGTCCAGCATAACAAATTTCTACATTGGACATGTTTGAAAATATATGTCTCTTTCTATATTTTAAGTTCCTCACCTTTCTGGTAAGGAAGGAGAGGCATGTTTCATCTGTGTTCTTCTGGTTTCATGATTTATCATTGCATTGACCACAGTTTCAAAGTCTTTCAAAGTTGTTTTACTTTTTTCTTTTCTTCATCTAAATGTGCATGTATATCTTAAAGTTCTTTTGTATATTTCTGTTGAATTTTTTTGGTATATTTCCTTTTTTACCCTCCCTTCCCACTCCCCTCCCCTCAGTGGCAAACAGGTTAGCATTGTATATACATATTTTTAAAAAATTATTTATTTTCATCCACATGCATATGTATATTTTTAAGCTACAAAATTTCTTTCTACCCTCCCTTCCCATCCCCTCTCCCAGGCAGTGAACACTCAGGTTAACATTTTACATATTTATTTTTGATAAACATATTTATAGATTAATCATTTTTGGTATGAGGAATTAGGATTAAGGGAAAGAGATACATAAGAAATTTTTAATTTAATTTTTATAAGATGATGAACTTAAAATATAGAAAGAGATATACTTTTTTCAAGCATGTACAATGTGAAATTTTTTTTACTGGACCATGCATGCTTATGATGGAAAGGTTTGTTTTCTTTTGTTTTTCTTTTTTTATATATATATGGAGCAATGGGAACGACAAGTTATAAAATACATGTAAAACAAATTTATTTTTAGATATAATAGCTTACATTTGAATAGTTTAATGTTTAAAAAAATACTTTCAAAACATTATACAAATTTATCCTCACCACCATCCTGAAAAGAAGGAGCTATTATCAATTCAACTCAGATGAAGAAACTGAGGCTGAAAATAGTTTCATGATTTTCCCAAGGCAGAGTACTAAGGTTGAGAAAAACAACTTTGTCCCCAATTGATAAATGGTCAAGGATATGAACAGACAGTTTTCAAATGCTGAAATTAAAGCTATATATAATCATATGAAAAATGCTCCAAATCGTTATTGATTAGAGAAATGCAAATTAAAACAACTATGAGGTATTACCTCACATCTATCAGAATGGCCGACATGAGTAAAAGGGAAGATGATCAATATTGGAGAGGTTGTGGGAGGATTGGGACATTGATACATTGCTTGGTGGAGTTGTGAATGACTTCAACCTTTTTGGAGAGCCATATGAAATTATGCCCAAGGAGCAATAAAAATGTTCATTCCCTTTGACCCAGCAATTCCAATTCTAGGACTATATCCAGAAGAAATCATAAAATAAAGGAAAAGTCCCACATTCTCCAAAATATTCATAACAGCTCTTTTTGTAGTAGCAAAGAATTGGAAATTGAGGGAGGCCCATCAACTGGGGAATGGCTAAACAAGTTATGGTATATGAATATTATAGAATACTGTTGTTCTATAAAAAACCATGAATGGTCAGACTCAGAGAAGCATGGAATGATTTATGGGTTCTGATGCTGAGTGAAGGGAGCAGAACCAAGAGAGCAATGTACAGATAACAATATTGTGAGATGATCAACCTTAATGGAAGTAGCTCCTCTCAGCAGTCCAGAGAGCTAGAGTAACTGTATTGGACCAGGTTTGGACAATGTTATCCCCATCCAGAGGAAGAAAAGCAAAACAAAACAAAGTAAAAAAAAAAATCAAACTTTCAGAATGAACATCATCAAAATAATTCTCTTTAAAGTTGGTTAACAGCAGAGTATAATGGAAAGAGTACTGTTCTTTGGGGTTACAGGAAGTGAGTTCTAATGCTAACTCTGATAGTATTTGTGGGATTCTGGACATCATCTGATCTTTCTATTCCTCAATTTCCATATATAGGAATATGTTAGAGTTAGACCAGGAAGACAGAAATACACTCTGGTCTCTATGATGAGCAAAACTATATCTTGGTTGTCAGTTAATAATTTATTAAGAATTGGTTGACATTTCATTGAGTGGGTGAGACCCAAAGAAGACCCAAGATGGGGACTTGGGAGGTGGAGAATTGGACCCATGGAGAGAAGAGGACAGCCATCAGGGAGCCTAGGGCAGGGCACCAGAAATAAACTGGTGGCTTCCCAGTATTGCCCGAGGCTGGTCCTGTTGATTTTCCCTGACTGGCTTCAGTTCCCAGAAACTGGAAGCATTCTTCCAGAATTGTACTTCCCAGCTCAGTTCTTATCATGCCTCTGGCACGCTTAGGCTGTTTAGCCTCCGTTCTGCTATCAATGGAACAATTTGTTACTCCTGTGTCTGTTTTAAGTGGGTTCTGCCCTAGAAAGATAGAGTTAAGGGAAAGTGTGCAAAATATATTTTCTTCTGAGCCATACTATGCCGGGAAAGAGCTAAGAAGAAACCTTTGAACAGGTCTCCCTGGCCCTTAGCAGCTGAAATATGCATTGGGCCTCTTCCCTGCAGGCTGCAGGTTCAGGAACCACTGGCATTTTAGTGGCCTGGACTTTTGGAAACAAATATTCTCAATCCATTTTGTTCTTTTTGAGAGACACATAAAGACATAACAAAGGACTCGCATTTTTAAAATTTTTCTACCCTCCTTTCTCCTTCTTCTCCCTTTTCCAGATCCTTTAAAACACACTCAGGTGACCCCTGCAGACTGTGCAGTAAAAATCCTGCTGGGGAGGGAGGTGGGGCTGGACCCTCCACACAATCCCCTGTGGCCCCTGCCTATCAATGTCTTCTCTGATTCCAAAGTGAAGTGGAGCTGTCTTGGCAGGGAAAACTTGGTGGAATCAGGGATAATCCTCTGGAGAAAACAATTGAATGCAATGAAAACTTGAAAGCATGAAAGGAAGAGATTTTCAGCAAGAAATTCCTCTATGCAAGGCTTTATTGACCAAAGGGGGAAAAAAAGTCCTTTTTGATTTCAAGGAGTTCTTTCTTTTCTATTTCATATCAAATAGAACCTCAAAGAAAGACACAATACCTACACTCCTTTCTTTCTTTATGTTCCTTCCTTTAATAGTTACTTTCTCTTTTTTTCCTTTTTCCTCCTTTTTCTTCCTTCCTTCCCTATATTTCTCTTTTTCCTTCCTTCCCTTCCTTTCTTCCTTCCTTCCTTCCTTTCTTTCTTTCTTCCTTTCTTTCTTTCTTTCTTTCTTTCTTTCTTTCTTTCTTTCTTTCTTTCTTTCTTTCTTTCCTCCATTTTCCTTTCTTTTCTTTTCCTGCTTCCTTCCCTTTTTTTGTATCTGTCATTCCTTTCTCTTTTTCTCTTATTTTCCCTCCTTTTCTTTCTTACTTCACCTCTTTTCTTTCCTCTATCCTTTCTTTCTCTTCTTTCCTTCTTCCCTCCCTCCCTCCCTCCCTCCCTCCCTCCCTCCCTTCCTTCCTTCCTTCCTTCCTTCCTTCCTTCCTTCCTTCCTTCCTCCCTTTCTCTCTTTTCTCTCTTTCTCTCTCTCTCTCTCTCTCTCTCTCTCTCTCTCTCTCTCTCTCTCTCTCCTCTCCTTCCTTCCTGCTTCCTTCCTTCCTTCCTTAACATGGATAGGATGTTGGTGTTGAGAAGCAAAAAATTGCATTTAAGGACTGCAGTGTTTAGGGGTTATTTTCCTTTTCATCATCACAAAAAATAATTTGTGGCAAAGATTTCTTCAACTGTAAAATGGAAATAATACTAGCATCTACTTCACAAGGTTATTGTGAGGATCAAATATGGTATTATTAAACTGCACTTAGTATAGTAACTCACATGATATGTATTTAATAAATAAATGTTTATTTCTTTATTATTGTATTCCAGTTGAGTACACTGAGAATCATGGAAGGAAGATAAACAGCTCCATGAATGTGATACTTAAATGTTATAGGAATGGAAATAATCTTATTTGAGATGTCTTGAAGGCAGAATTCTATATGGAACAAAATCAGGAAATTTTGAAGTAAGTGAATGGCCTTGAAGGCTACTTATGGTGGCTATAGTTGGCAATTTGGTGAGAAAAGTAAGTCTACAAAATATTGAGAATATCTGTTAGAGGTGACTTGATTGTATTTCCCTTATGCCTCTATCATGATCTATTTTGTATTAGTGATTTGAGTATCTTGGCATTGTCCCCTCTAGACTTTAATTTCCATGAATGGAGAGAGACTATCTGAGTTACTTTTGTATTTCCCATCCCTAATATATAATTCCTAAGCCCAGCACACACACAGTAGATACTTGATAACTATTAGCTGAATTTAATTAAATTGAGCTGAGATTGTAAGAGGAATGGTGAATGTAATGGTAACAACTAATTTTTACATAGTTCTATGAGAATGACAAAGAACATTCTCCATCACAGCCTTCAGGGAGGAGATCATCAGATCATAGATTAAAAACTGGGAGGAAACTTAGAGATCATTTAGTCCCAATCACTTCATATCACAGATAAGGAGATAAGAGAGGTTAAATTCATACAGTTTTTAAGTAGCAGATCCAGACTTTGAAGCCAAGTCCTCCCCCTCCAAGTCCAGGACATGGAACAAGTCTGAGACATAGAACAAACACAGTGAACCTCATTTTAAATCTTAGATCACAAATATGAGATTGTGAAGTTTTAGTGGCCAGAAAGAATTAGAATTTCAAACCAGGAATTCTAAATGTAAATTTAAGTGTTCTTTCCACTTGAATAAGGCTAACCAGAAAAGCACACTTTCTTGAAAGTCATGACTGTATATACATATATCTATATATCTATACATCTACATATCTACACCTACAGCTATATCTTTATGTCTTTGCCTATATCTATGTCTATATCTATATCATCTTTATCTACATCTACATATTATACAATATGCAACAGGTATAATGTAACATATATTCACACAGTATATGCATAACAGATACATGCACATTATAATATACATAGTAGGTATCTCATGCCATTCTAGCATAGATTTCTATAAGTTCTAAGCTAGAAGAACCCCATATAAATCATGCTTTTGCCCTGCTACAGTTTAGTAATTGTGTTTTAAATTCTAAAATTCATAAACATATAAATTTGAGAACTTGATCTCTACAGAGGAAGGGTAGATCTAGATAAGTTTTTATATGTAAAACCTTTAAAAATCCTTTTTTTTAGGGAAGTAGATATGTGAATTTTCCTGCCAAGATTGGAATTAGCAAAAAATATGAGTCATAGAATAAAATACATTTTAGAAGTGAGGCAACTAAGTAAAATAGTATATTAAGGCAGATTATAATTAGGATACCTAGGAATTTTTGTACCTGGAGCAACCAGTTTAGAGTACTCCCACCTTCAGAGAAGAGGTACGTATACTATACCATGGGAAGGGGACCAGATCCCCTTAGGCATGAGTATAAGAGGATGGAGGAGAGTAGTTTTCCAAAGTCCACCATCTGGTAGTTTCTTAATTTTAACCAATTATTTTGGCCAAATGGTGCTAAGTTTTGCTATTTTTACTCTCCTGTGGGAAAATGCTGTTAGTAAGCTTAACATATTTCTCCCCTTAGCAAAGCTTTGGTCAATCCCATGTTAGTTTCTTTTCTAGGTGAGGGAACAGAATATTTCCAATAAGACATACAGACAGACCGATAGATACAGACAGAGACAGTTGGAGAGAGACACAGAGAGACAAAGACAGATACACAGAGACAGAGAAAGACAGAGAGACAGAAACATAAACAGATAAAGAGGCAAAGAGAATCAAAGAGAGACAAAGACAGAGACAGAGATGGAGATAAAAGCAGGACCAGAGAGAACCACAAAGGAGAGAGAGAGAGGCAGAGAGGCAATTGGACTAAAAGAGACAGAGACAGAAAAAAAATAGAATAAGTTAGGTTTAATCTGGTCTCATTCTGTGACCCATATAGAAAATCATCAGAAAGCTTACACATACAGGTATACATGCATACATACACATGCTGTATATGAACATGCATGCAAAAATATATAATAAATATATTTATACACATAAACACATATATATGTATATGTGTGTATACATGCAAACAGATAAATCTTTTTCTGTATGCACATAATGCTTAGACTCACATATAGCAGATTTTATTTCCTATCCTTGCTAAAACTGCAGAGAGGTCAAGCCATGTCCTTTGGCAGTGATGGGGTCCTCTGAAGCAATCATTGAGGAATGCAGGGGATGAAACCTATACTGGAGAGCATCCAGAAGCAAGCTGGCTCTTAGGAAGTCACTCCACAAAAGTTTAAAGTCACACTCTAGGAACTTGGAAGTGAAGTGAAGGGCAAACTGACTGGTGAAATAGAAAGGTCCACTGTCCATTTTTTTCAGATGTGACCCGAGTTGGATTTGTTTTTTATAAAGACAGGGTGAGAGACTAACAGAGCACCACAGAATCCTTTGTTCAATGGAAAAGACAAAGTTATGTTCTTCATTTTCATTATAAATAAAGCAATCCACATGATCAGTATTTTTATGAGCAAATTTCACATTGGGTGAACAGATTTGGGGCTTGTACTAAAAGTTTAAATTTTTTTTATGTGCTCCACATTCCAACCTTTATTTCTTCATACCAATCCACCAAAAACTTTTATTGCTTCTAAGATAAAAGGGTCTCAAGTAAATCATTCTTCCCTGGAATAGTGTTTTCAGTTCTACTGTTCACCTTCTCCCCACCCCCACCAAAAAAAAGGTCAGTTGTTATGTGTATGGATTTTTTTTTATTTTAAGTCTACATAAGCTACTGAAAATGACTGAGAGAGAGAGAGACAGACAGATAGACAGACAGACAGACACAGAGACAGAGACAGAGAACAAAATCCCTTCCCCTTTGATTGAATATCTAATGCTTTTTCACTTCTGAAAAAAAATAAGCTGTACAACTTTCAATAGTCTATAGAGAAGAAAAAGTATCACCTAGGGGTTTTCATAAAGTGCGAAGATACTCTATTCTCATAGAATTACACATCCTAAAGGTGTATGTCCCCCTTTAAAAGTTAACACCTTTTTTTTTTTTGAGACATAGTTATTTGCCAGTGACTTTTCTGTGTAAACAGCCTTTTAATAACCTCTCTTAACCGTTGTGGAGAACTGAAGCCAGGAACCAGGTGCATTGACCCAGTTCTTTTTTGTCTCCTATATCTGATTTGAGATGCACTGGTTGTCAATTTTGTGAATTCCCTTTCTCTTTCTTTTCTTTGTTGCCACAAATGATCTAAGGCTAGAAGGAAAGATGGATTCTCTGCCAAGTTATCGAGGAGAATAAGTATAGGGGCTAACCTGAAGAACTGACCACAACATTGGACTGCCAGCTTTAGTTTTGAAAGCTAATAGCAATGAGAATTGCGTGCAGCTAAACAAGTTGGGGATATGCTTAAGTAGTTTCTTTGGTTTATCTGCTATCACTATCTCCCCCTAAGTATCAGTCTTTGCTTTCAGAACATCTAGGCTTGAGCATCTAGGGTTGGAGGGAATTAGCATTGGAGGATGTATTTCAATAAATGTTTCTCTCATTTTCCTTAATCACATAGTAGTATAAGTCAACATGTAAAGAAATGCCTGAGATTGATAGTGAAAGATGTGACCCTATTTGTTTAATCTTTATTTTAAATAATGGTGGAAAGAAGAATTTTAAAATTTCCCTTCTTGTTAAAAATGTTAAATGTAACAAAAGTCCACTTGGTTGCAAAAGTGAAGTCTAGATGGATAAAATCCAAATTTATATACTGTGTACTTTAGATTGGGGGTGGGGTAGAATGTTCATTTTTATTTGACTTGCCAGTTTTTTTAATCAATTCTTATCAAATTCAGTCCAATGAGGTTTATCAAGCTCTTTTTGCTATTGGGCATCGGAGGTACAATGCTTAAGAAACAGCTTTCAGCTGATTAGGTGTTCTGTTTGTTTTACTTTATGCAAAAGGCTTGCTGCTTCTATTAACAAAAAAAAAATCTTAATATCATCTGGTTCTGGTTTACTTAGGTGTAATTTCAGGGCTGAAGTTGGCTGTGAGATATTTACATTCCATTCTCTAAGTATCAGTGAAAGTTTGATATTAGTGCCACTGCTGTGCATTACTACTTCAAGGTAGTATTTGATCCTTCACAGGGATGCCAGCCACTGTGATACACTCTAAAATCTAGGTAACTGATCTCTTTTCTTCTTCTTCTTCCTCTTCTTCTTCCTCTTCTTCTTCTTCTTCTTCTTCTTCTTCTTCCTCTTCTTCTTCTTCTTCTTTTAATCTGCCATGGTACAATCTTCCATGTCTACTTTGGACAACCTGAGATACACTACTTCATACTATCAAAATGTAGAGGGTATGTTTAGACTCTGCCATTTCAGAAATAAGATTCTACTTGAGACTCTAGGTCCAGACAATGTCAGTAGATGGACTCTAGCCTTAAAAAAAAGGCAAAGTGGAACTTTCAGGGGGTGTATGTTCCTGGAAGGGGCTACAACTCCCAGAATATTAATGTGCTTTTTTATTATTGAAATTATTTTGTATTTCCTTGTTGTTCATTCACCTGGATACTTTCAGTTTACTTCCACTGCAAGGTAAGTCCCTTTCTACACGAAAGCCTAGCACAGTCTTGCATAGAATAGATATTTAATAAATGTTGAATAAATGAACAGAAATTGGATCTCTCTTTTTTTCCCAATTAGATAGTGGCTTTATTTAACCAGAGTGAGTAGGTGATATTCAGTGTCACCTTTGGCAAAATGGTGAAGTAAATAGTTTGTCTTAAATGCCCTTTCAACTCCATTTTGATTTGTTCTTATTCCAATTTATTGTCTTCATTAACCAGCCTCCTCTCATTCCACTCCCTTCATATATCATCATTATATTCACAACCTTTTCTGCTATAAAAACTTGATCTCAGGAGAGGGTACCATACGAGTCAACTTACAACTAGGAAAATTTACAATTCCATCTTTATTTCTGATTGTTGAAGGAAAACTTTAGTTCCTGCTAGTCTCCATCCAATCAAAGGAAAGAAAAGGTATGGGGATGGGAGTCATTAATACTCTACACACTGTTGCTCATAATATATCACAAATATTTACCTACCAGGGTATCACTTGGAAGCATCAGGGTCTACTCACTACAGCTTTGAGCATTTGGTTAGCTCAAATGATGCCAATACCATCCGTACTGATGATCATTATTTTCCCCAATGACCTCACCACAGACCTCATTTATCATAGAGACTTTTCAGGGATGCCTTAGAGTAGAACCATAAGTAGCTTCAGACTAACCGACCTCTTTCTGACTTTATTTGGAAAGCAACATTTCACTTCCACTAGTAAGGCTCACAATCTTCTGGACTCCTTGGGTGTTGTGATTTTCATGATGGGACCGGTCACTGCGTTTCTGTTCCCACTTGATTTTGTCTCAGGTACTGTTTATTATAACTCTGCCTCAGAAATCTCCCTTAGAAAAAGGGAAGGCCACTGAAATTTTTTCTGGCTACTGGAGAGAGCAGGACTTAATGATCAACCATTCAAAGTAAAGAGGCAAGATGGATGTCACAAGAGCCCAACTAATAGTGTCATTGATAATATCTTTTGTCTGATGTTCACAGTAGTGAAAGGTAGATGTGATTTCTCAGAAAGCTCCTCTCTGACACCCTCATCTCCCTTTCCTTGCACTATTTGCTGTGTGACATATGACTCATGAGTGATGGTCATAGCACATTGTCAGAAGGGGAAAGAAAACTGAATTTTCCCAGGTAATTTAAATGGTACCTGACTGAGCTTGATGCCTCATTGGCAAGTGACATTCAAACCCAGTGTCTGGTCCTCCACATCCTTGCTTGATGATGAGAACGTCATGTGGACTGGAATCAACAGCCTTGCTAAAACCTATACATATATATGTTACATCTGTTGCTGACTGAGAATGAAATGAGAGATACACGGTATAATGAGATGTGTGTCTGGAATGTGTAATGAGATTCTTGACTCCGGTGTCTAATGAGGCCCATAGTCTAATGAAATGTATAGTATGATGCCATGCATGACTAGACTGTACAGTACAGCCTTGAAAGTAGTTTCTGAAATCGTTTGGGCCCACAATGTTTTCTCCCGTCTGCTGGTTAAGCATTAGCTCCACGGTTATTTCCCTTCTGGCTTCTGCTAACAACTTCTCATAGCCATTTGCAGCTTAGCCATGGCCATCTTTTGCTACAGAAGCCCATATCATTAACTAAGAGAATGGGATCTTCTTTCTAGTACAAGTGGGTGCTAGTTCTTTTGTGTGTAGCAGACATTTTGTTTTTTGAAGGATGAAATACATTCTCTCTTCCTTGGTATTTTCCCAAAAAAAGACAGAAAATGGAGTCTGATATTTTGGGTCCCCCCCCCCAAGAATAAAATGACAAATATACCCTTGGGAGTGATTTATAAAAGAAAAAGTTGCTTCCTTCTCAGGTTTATGGGGATTCTGGGAGAATATCAGCTTCATTTTGCCCAGCAGGAGAAGAGAGGTATTAGACATTTTACATTTTCTGTACCTGCCTATGATAACTCTCCTGGGCCTTTCTGGTTGGTGAGATAGGACCCCCAAAAAATAAAAACAAGTGTTATAGAGGTAAGGTGTGTTGAGTCTGATGAAAAGGAATCAATTAGAAAACAATCTTTTGATTCATTTTCTCTTTTGGAAAATATGTGACAAGGATGGTGTGTGACAAAGGAAAAATTCTGACTTGGCATCTGAAAATCTGGTTTGGATGTTCAATGTTGCCATTAGATACTGGACTGAAAATAAGTCAAGCTCCTACCCCTTCTTACCACTCATCTGCACCTCAGTTTCTTCGTATTGAAAATGAGGGGCTGGAATCTAGTTTCTTTCCAACTCTAACATTCTGGGATTTGGAGATTCAGGATCCAAGGGGCAATCCCACTTGTCCCAAGATATAAGGTAGATTTTTCTTCTCCTGCATATTTTTGTTCTAAGTGTACTAAGGGTCAAGTCTGTCAAGAACAACTGGCAGCTAACCCATGGGACGTGGTATAAGTTACACAAGCTGACTCTCAACTTCCACAAGAGCTATGGAGAATTTGAGCTGTGTGTATCCCATTTATAATAGTCTCCTGGACAAAACCCAGGGCACCCTTTTGAAAATTTATAGGGACTAGCCTATCCAACAAGGCAACAGGCAGTCTGAGATTCTTCACATACCCTAGCCAAGATTTTTTACCTCCTCCCCTGCTTCCAGATTGTATATCCATTATCTCTCAAGATGCTATTACCCTCAGATGTCCTCAGATTTATTTGTCTAGCTATTCTGCAGAATAAAAGGTCTAATAGGGTCTTCTTTAAATATACATCCTAACCACCTAGAAACCAGCAGCGAGCCCAATCATTTCCCTAAATAAAATTATGTTTTCCAGTGGTGCAGGAAAATATAAATTTCAGTCCTATGTGCATGTCACAATTATAGAGAAGAATGAATCAAACAAAAAATACTGAAAGATCAGAAGCCTTTTCCAAATCATTTCCCAGCTGTGGTAGTCTCCCCTCAACCCCCAACCCCCACCACTATCTTTGAGACAGAGATATGCACTAAGGCATGGTGCCTCTTTGGGTATTTGATAAAAGATTTATCAGGTGATTTTGAGCAGTGTATCTGGCTTGACTCAACTAGATTGAACTTTTCCATTTTATTTTGGGCTATGAAATAGCCATATATGAGTTTTACATAAAGACTCCTTTAAGTAACTCAATTCCCACATAGCACTAGAGAATCACTATCTCAGCACACTGGAACATATTGAGATTTCCTAGACCTGGGGTCTTGTTCCCATCCTTCCGGTCATGGATTCAGGGAGGGCTAAAGAGTTGTTACAAGGGGTTCCCAAATTGTTGGGATCTTTTGCTCTAAGAAGAAATACAATTGGGCACAATATAAGAAACAAGAAAATATAACATACCAGTTATAGTCTGTTAATATTCAGTACTTGAATAAATGCTAACACACATGAATATTACTCTTTTTCAAATATATGTAGAAATCCCTGTGATTAGTAATAATAATAATAATAATAATAATAATATTAATAGCTAATATTTACATAGCACTTTAAGGAGACAGCTAGGTAACTGCTAGGTAGTGTAGTAGATAAAGTACCTTCCCTAGAGTCAAGAGGTCCTGGGTTCAAATGTGATCTCAGACATTTACTAACTGTGTGACCTTTGGTAAGTCACACTGACTCCCCAAAACAAACAAAAATACAAAACCTTTAAAGTTTGCATTATTATGTATATGTATTCAGTTCGTGTTCATAGTAACCCTGTGAGGTAACACATTACTTTCATCTCCATTTTACAGATGGCAGACATTTTTGGTAATAGAATGAATCTTCCTATTTGAATCTGGAATAGTTCTCTCACTTTACAGATAAGACAAATAAAGCCTAGAGTGGGAAAATAATTTCTCCAAGGTCACATAACTAGATAAAGCATAGGGGTGATGATTTCAACTCTCCCCAGTAAATCCCAATGCCTCCCTAGTTCACTAGGACTGTTGCTGTTTGTCCCTTATTCTCAGAGGATCATGACATCAGGGAGTTGATACCGACATATAAGTGAATTGTATTTAAGTGAGAGAGGACTGTACAAAGTCACCAGTATCACTTTCTCTTTCTGTGCCACTAAGTTCGGACAACTGGAAATGGCCCCAGAAGCAGTAGGAGACCTTTGACTTTTTGAGCTAAGGTCTTTAATAGATGTCAGAACCAAATAAAGACAAGAAAGATCCATTTTCTCTTTCTCTCTCTTTTTTTCTTTCTTTCTTCCTTACTTTTAAAAAAAATAATCTGATGGAAGAAATGTGACACTAGTGGCCAATCTGGAAATCACAGGCTGTTCCAAGGAACTGAGAGTTTGCTTTTAGTTTGGATAAAAGTTCAAGGCCAAGAGAACAGGACCCCCTTCTCCATATTTAGAACTGGCTTTCTTAAGTCAATACTTACACATAACAAAGGACTTACAATGCTTGCAAAAGGACTAGGAAGTCCTAGGAAGTCCTAGGAAAGACAACAATCCCAGAAATTCATAAACTGCAGTCCATGAATTTTGCTTGTTTTTAAAATATATTTTGATGCATTATTACAGCATAATTTGTTTCCTTTTTGATCACTTGAATTTTATTTTATTCTTTTAATTTTATTATTCTTGCTTTACCAGACTCCAGAAAGGTCCATGGTTCAAAAAAAGGTTTTTAAATTAGAACATGCCTTTCAAAAAATAGGTAGTAAAGAACAAAGTAAATTAAGGTTTGAGGCCAGATACACAGGGCAAGTCTTTTACATTAGAACCAGGTTCTGGTAATCAGGTGGGTGGGAATCAGAAACCATGATAAGGAAAATAGAAAAAAAGGAATCAGTATTGAGGACATTTGAAATTAAATCAGAGACTGTCTGAGCAAAGGAAGGAACTTCTTGCCAAGGGTTAGAGTTATTCTCAGAAAGTGAGTAAACCTGAATCCTGAGGTAGAGGCCAAGGAGAGCATGTGGATGGGGTGGGGGAAGGAAGATGGAGAGTAAGGCAGTTCTTGAGGTTGGCACAATCTGATGTAAATCCATATGAGTGGTTGTGTCTAGAATCATGAACTATCTGCTCTTTCCAAAGGATGCAGGCTCAAAGGTATGGAGGAGGGGTGTTCAGACTATCTCCTATAGCCCTGATAGGCAAGCAGTCTCATACCTGCTCTTCAGTTAGCATGAAAACCAACCTATAGTCAGATTTCTCTTATTCCTCAATGAACCACAGTCTTTCTACTATGCTACTTTTCTAGTATCCTTTCATCAAATCATCAGGAAGAATATAAGGGCTCTGTGTGTGTGTGTGTGTGTGTGTGTGTATCACTCTTACCAATAAGGTTGTCCTTTAAGGGGTTTGGGAGTATGGTTAGTTAATCTGTCAATGGCTCAAGTCCACCCTGATAGTGTTACCTCCCAGTGTAGCAAGTAGATCTCTGCACCCAATTCTATTGGCCACTAACAGTCAAAAATTATACTCTTCAAAAGGAATAGTCATTAACCTGTCCTAGAGTCATGAGGTCTTGAGTTCAAATCTGACCCAAGCCACTTACTAACTGTGTGATCTTGGGAAAGTCACATTGGCTTCAAAGAACAAGCAAAAACACATAGCCTTTAAGACTTGCATTACTGTGTGTATGTATACAGACATTCTTCTCTAACAAGTGGGAAACATAGTGGTCCCCTCCCTTAAACCTTCATCTTGGGGAAAGTAAAGGAATTAAGTTTATAGCTTTGCTCAGTTGCTGCATAGAATAGTTGCAGTTCCAAGTTCAAAATCCACCTCAGCCTCGAGTCCAGGGCATATAGTTTCTCAGGGTCTCCATGCAAGGCTGTCGGTAGTATCTTCTCTGCAATCCTGACTCTAAGGTTTTCACGACTGCAACTCCCAAATGCCATGGGGATCACCTCAGATATCTGAAACTGAGGACAAGCAGCACAGCATAAGACAGAAATAAATAACCCAAGCCCATTTCTAGAGTCGGGTGGAAAAGGAAGGGAGCAAAGAAAGGACCATCCTTGTGATTCATCTCTACTGCTTTCATGCATGGCTTCCTCATTGATGCAGCACCAGGATCACCTTGACTCTCTGGATGGAGTGAATCAGAGTGGTTGGAAATAGAACCATGGGAAAAAATGAGTGGTCTCATCAGTTTTAAAGGTGCAGGCAAAGAAGGTTATTGCTATTTGTCACATACATATATACCACAATATGATATATTTTATAAACACACATATTACTATAATATATATGTGAATATAATTATTATATTTTCAAGTATTCATATACCTTAGACAAACAATATTTAAGGGAACAGATAGATATCCAGTACACCCCAAGTGTAACATTTTTCAAATATGTGATTTGAAGGAAGGCAGAATAGATACCTCTAGCCTCTTCACCCCAACCATCCTTCAAAGCAGACTTTCATTTATACCGGGAAGCTGGGACCAGAGGCCACTCTGTTCTCTTTAGAGGAGATATCAGGCTAGAGTATATCTATCTTCTGCTCCCTTTAATATTGTTTGTTTAGGTTTAGGATTGTATTTGACCTAAATTTTTATTCTATATTTTGTCATTTTTTTTGGGGGGGAGGGAAGACCATGTCCAAGGACTGACCCCTTCTCAACTTAATACAGTTGCACAATGAAGAGAATAGTAAAGATATGTATTTTCCAGATTACAGCAAAACAGAGGGCAGAGGAAGTTTACTGAGGAGCAAATAGACCAGGCACTACAGAGTGAAGGATCTCTCCCATTGGAAGCAGGTAACAACTCAATCAAGACAGATGGTTCAAGATGTCACCCAAGGGCTCCCTGAAGTCTCTAGAGGAGAAATCTGGGAATAGAAACATGGTAATGACTTTTGGCTCTTTCAGTATCTTCTCTTCCTAAACTGTGATTAGCTTCTTCAGTCTTCTTTCTTCAAGATTTGAAGATTAACCAATCTCAAAGAGGGGACTCTTGAGAACATGAGATCTTAACAGCTCTATCCTACCCCTTCCATGAGGTATGGTCTTCTTCAGAAATAAAAAAAAATAGGATTGGAAACAGAGCTTAAATTTAGAGTGTTGGTCTAAATTTAGATTCTTCCAAATCCTTGAGATGATTCCAGCCCTCCAAATTTTTCCTGCTCAGAATATGAACCTTATATATTTGTGAACACAGATATTTGCTTTCTCCTCAAAGATTTTTCTTATTTGATGATTAATGTAGTACTATATAAAGAGAGCTTTAGAGTTAGCAAAACCTGAGATCAAACCCCTCCCCAGACACTTACTAGTTGTATGACCTTGGCAATCATTTAGTTTCTCTGTTCCTCAGTTTTCTCATTTGTAAATTAGGGATAATAAGAGTACCTACTCAGGGCAGTCAGAAGGATCAAATGAATCTGCAAAACATTTCCTTGACACAGGTAAAGTAATGTCTAAATACTAGTTATTTAGTTATTATTATTATTATTATTATTATCATTATTATCATGGATACCTGGGTACTGAATCTTCAGTCCATCTAGAAACCAAGGCATTTATATCCATGATCATGTATATTGTCTGCCTCACCAAGGTCTGTCAATCTCTCCTACTTCCTATGACTAGGATAGGATAATCAAGAAGATAGGTGATGCAATTGATCTGATTCAATTACTACTGAAAGGGTTAAAAGTATAGGAAATCATTTTTTTCCATTTATATATATGTGTGTGACAAACACAAAGTTCTCTTACCCTATTACCATGGTTGTGAAAAGGCAAAGTTTAATCTGTTTTAATTTTGAATATTGACTTGTCAACTGAGCAAATCTATTAGATCTGAACTGAAACCTATTTCAAATATCTATAGTTTTTTTATCAATATTTTATCATTGTTTTCTTATTAGTTTAAAATAATCCAACTAGCTATAAACATACACATGGTGAAATAATCTAAATAGGCAAAGAATTAAATCATATAGTTGCTGTGCTTCCTTAAGATGTTCCACTTTGGGGAGAATGAAAGACTTCTATTTTTTCAAATCTAAGCAACGACAGAGGAGAAGCTTATGGTTTACTTTCTGTGAGATAGAAAGTATATGCTTTTCTCTTGTTTACCATAGCATTTTATAGCAGGAGTCTACCATGTCTCGAGGAAGGGTCTGATCAGCAGAAATGTCATGGAAATTCACTAGAGCTGTCTTTTACTTTTAGCAAAAATGTGCATACATACTACTTGTTTATGGGAATGCAAGAGTGCATATTTTAATTTGTCTGAAATAGTACCATGGAGTCTGTAAATATTACATAGCAAATCGGAGTATTACTACTTTCTTGTGCATTCAGGATGTATCTCTATGAACACTATAATCAACTTAATTGGACAAGTCTCTCTAAGTGAAGGCAATAACATTTGTTTACTTCACTGTAGGAATGTTCTCATAGCATAGTACAACCTCTTTTAAATTTGTTTTTAACCAAAACAGAGGGAAGCACATTCTTCACTCAATACAGACTATCAATTTGAATGTGTTTAAATTAACCATGTACACCCCTGTAGAACTCACGGGAAAACTTCCTATTCCATAGAGAGGAGATTCAGTAATCTTCTTCCTCTCTAAAAGGGAGCAAAAGGGGGAAAACAATGTCCTTCCATTCCTGTTCTCATACCAGATGCTTTGGTGTGACTTCCTAGAAGCTTCCCCTTTCTCCATTTTGCTTGAAATGAAATTCTAGCAAGGGGATAGAGAAGTAAAGGGAGCATTCCTGCTGAACTCTCTCAAAATTGCCCTCCAAACAAATTTTAAAATTAGAGCAGCCTAACCAACAAAAGGCCAAGATAAGGCATTTTTCCAGCTCATGAGAAGTTAGGAAGTTGGCCGAGATATGTGACAGTGGGTGAGGATTGTCCAGAGCACAACACAACATAAGATAACATGGCAACACTTCCAGGAGCTCTCACCATCAAGAGTTAGTAAAGGGATTGGACAATTGAGTCAGAAAGAGAATAATGACTTCATTGCTCATTACCCAGGTCTGAATTGCAATTTCCAGTTGAAAAGACATATTTGTGGTCACAAAAGTGCAGGAGTCCTGGGTCTAGACCCAGAACTAGTACTTGTTGCTAAAGGTCAGCAGGGGTTCTTCCTCAGTAAAGACCAGACCAGGAGATCAATGACCATACCTCTCTCTTATTCACATATGAAGCCCTGAAAATTTATAGACCTTTAGAACTAGTTCTGAAAACAATAGCACTGAAAATCCCTAACACTTGGGTCTGTGCCTCCCCACTCACAAATGAGTAAATCCCAACTTTAATATAAAGTTCAAGTCAAGAAATAGGCTGGAAAATTGATCAAAAAATGATATTTGGCCATATAAAGCTACCATAGTGGCAGAAAAAATCAAGATACAGCAGCACATCTATAAACAAGGCTTCAAAGAAAATGAGAATTTCACAAAAGTCAATAGGAAATCCTAATAAAACTCAAGAAAAAAAGTTAACAGAAATAAGAAAAATCAAATAAGAATAATACAGGAAAACTGGGAAAAGAAAAAAGAATTTTGCAAGAAAATTATGAAAAGAGAATAAACATCTTGGCAATAAAAGTTCATAATGCAATGAAACATAATTTCTTAAAAAGCAGACTTGGCTAGATGGAAAAAGAGATACAAAATCTCAATGAAGAAAATAATTCCTAAAAAATTTAAATTAGTCAAGTGGTGATATCAGAAGCAAGTTAGGGGAACTTGAAAGAGATTACGTATTAGATCTATGGATAGAGAAAGAGTTTATGATCAAACAGAAGATAAAGAAGATCATAGGAGGTAAAGTGGAAAAATTAAGATCATATGAAATTTCATGACATGTTTTTGCACAATCAATTGTAATTGGAACTGAAAAAAAAAGCAGAAAACTGGAAAAATTTGGGTTTTCTCTAACAAAGTCTTCATTTCTCAGGGAATTGAGTCAGATTTGTAAAAATAAGAGCCAATCCTAAATCAAGAGATAGGTGTAGTGTATGAACAGGCAGTTTTCAGAGAAAGAAATTAAATAAATGCTCCAAATCTGGAGAAATGCATATAAAGACAACTCTGAGGTACCACCTCACCTAATAAATTGGATGACATGATAGAAAAGGAGAGGGTTGGTGGAGTTGTGAACTGGTCCAACCATTCTTAAACAACTTAGATCTGTACCCAAGGGGTTATAAAACTATGCATGCCCTTTGACCTAGCAATACCCTACTAAGTGGGTATCACAAAAGAATCAAGGAAAAAAGGCTCTATATGTACAAAAATATTTATAGTGAAATTTTTGTAGTGGTAAAGAATTGGAAATTGAGGTCATTTCTGTAAGTTGGAAAATGATTGAATAAGTTGAGATATGTGATCATGAAGGAATGCTGTTGTGCTATATAATGATGAACAGGGTAGTTTCAGAAAAAATCTAGGAAGACATGTATGAACTGATATAGAGTGAAGTAAACAGAACCAGGAGAATATTGTACACAATAGCATCATTATTATAATGATTATGAACTGTGAAAGACTTGGATAATACTGTCTAATCAATGCAGTGTTAAAAAACCCCCCAACAACATTAAAGGACTCAAGATAGAAAAAGATAAACTGCCTCCAAAGGGAGAATTGATGAATGCTGAGTACAAGTTGAAGTATAAAACTTGGGGACAAAGGGTGGTAAGTTGGAGAAGAAAGAAGAATGGAGTGATTTTTTCACTATTACACTCCATTATAGCATAATGAGCTTCTGAAAAAGAAGCAGTTTCCATTTTTATGGAAAAACTATCACCTGAGTTTTGACTTTGTCCTTCAGAGACTCCCCACTGTCATGTTC
Organism: Macrotis lagotis; assembly: GCF_037893015.1. Classification (NCBI taxonomy): domain Eukaryota; kingdom Metazoa; phylum Chordata; class Mammalia; order Peramelemorphia; family Peramelidae; genus Macrotis; species Macrotis lagotis. Next base: position 65,934,550 of record NC_133663.1, read on the forward strand.
TCAAATGCCCAATGTTTGTTTCTCTTTTTTTTAACTTTTTACCTTTTGCATTTTGAATTTTTTGTTCCATTAGTTTCGTCCCCAAATAGCACGTTTATCAGTGTCAAGAGGGAGAGATTTTCTTTTTTTTTAAATTATGGACTTAACAAACATTATTATTTTCAGATTAAAAGAATATAAAAAAGCATTATACATGAAACTCGATCTTTATTCTCTACTTCAAAAAAGGTGCATATTAACACCACTTCTTGGCCTATTGAGACTAGGATCAATAGTAAATGAATGCATTACATTGAAAATGGTAGTACTATTAGTCCTATATGTCAGAATTCCCTTGTGAATTTTCAATCACTTTCTTGTGCTTTAAAATTGTTTCATTAGCATTCTTTTCTTCGGTTTTTTCCTGTTTCTTTCTTACCTTCTCTCTCTCTCTCTCTCTCTCTCTCTCTTTTCTTCCTTCTCTTTTTATTACCATTGCAACCCCTTACTTCTTTCAAAATGCTCTCAAGGGAAAAATCTTGACATTGCTTTGCAACTAGTGAAGAGATATTCTGTGAAAAATGTCAATCTACAAAAATTTATTGAATTATTTTAAGGTGTAAGGCATCATGCTAGAAACTGAGCATAATCAACAAAAATGGAATAATCCTAGTCTCCAAATAACTATCTACTGAAAAAGATGGGAAAGACATCATTTTCATCATATTCACACACATAGCTTACAGACTATCAATCTCAATCTTGCTAAAAGAAATACAAGGGATTTTTGGAGGAAGGTGGTTATTATTATTATTATTACTATTATTATTATTATAGTTACCATTTATATTGGGGCTTTAAGGCTTGAAAGGCACTTTCCAGTGATATCATTTGCTTATGGCATGCAATCTCATTAGATTCTGGAGGAATCATAAAAGATTTTGAATGAAAAGTGATGCTTGAGAGGAGTGTTGAAAACTTATCTTCAGGCAGTAGAAATGCATGCTTTAATCCAGATGAGACAAAGCAGAAAAAGAACAACCAAGTAGAAAAGCAAAAACAATGGAATTAGTGCCAGGTGATGATTTAGGCTTTACTGGTTATCTACCCAGGTCCCTCATTTTATAGATGAGAAAAAGATCTCTAACTAGTTACAAATGACATTAAATGACGGGTTGGTCCAAGGTCACAGAGACAGTCAGTGGTGAAAGTAAGCCCTGAACTCTCAGGATGGCCTTTTCACCACCCATATAGTTTTGCCACCATCACTGCTGTTGCCCTCCACTCAGCTCCCCCATTTAGACCTGCTTAGTCCTTGGCAGCTGAAGCATTTGTTTGCCATCACATAAATGCAATCTGACAGCAACCCTTAGAATTATTCTGATGAGAAATAGGCAGCCAAATGAAGCATTATTAGGTTAGCTAGCAATGTGACCTTAGGCAAATCACTCCATCTCACTGGGTCTCAGTTTCATAATCTGGAAAATGAGTAGGCAGATTGAATGATCTCAAAGCTCCCTTGTAATTCTACCATTCTAATATTTTATGGCAATAAGAATATGGCAAAGCCAGGGAATAGAATTGACACGACATTAGCAAACTCGATCTATTCTTCAGGAGGATGGGTAGTGACTCAGATGGGAACTATAAAAGGTAGGGCTTGAAGGATGATGTTTAATATTTTGGAAAAAATGAGAATGACCCACATATAAAATGGTCAAATAACTGGAACAACAAGAACAGTCAAATGATTGGTTCCTTCATCAACATCCCTAGGAGAGACATTTTTTTTGACTTCTCAATAATTTTTTCAAATCTTATGGAAATCGTTTCAACTTTTTTTTTTCCTATTCATACAAATTAGGGAAGGGTACACACTTAGTTTTCCGATGAATTTTATACTCCCTTGGTGTTCATTTGTTTCACTCGTGTCTGACTATTTGTGATTCCATTTGGGGTTTTCTTTGCAAAGATACAGGAGTGATTTGCCATTTCCTTCTCCAATTTATTTTACAGATGAGAAACCTGAGACAAACAGGGTTAAGTGGCTTGCATAGGGTCAAATAGCTAATAAGGGTCTGAGATCAAATTTGAACTCGGGTCTGCCTAACTCAAGGCCTGGCACTCTCCCCACTGTGGGCCACCCAGATACAAGTATTGTTGCTGTTTGTTTGCGTTGTAGTGAATATTTAGTCCTGAAACTACTCGCTGCTCCACCTGGCCCCAAGGCTGTGTCCTTTCTGTCAAGTTACATTTCTCTAATAGTCTTTTGATTAATCTCTGGGTTGTTGCTGTTATTGGATTTCCATTGTTTTCCTTCCTGATAATATTCTGCAAATGAAAGCTACAACAGTGACTTTATCTGAACAAAGAAACTTGTTTCTGAAAGAATTCATGGTACTCTAGAATGGGATGTAGTTAACTGCCCCCCAAAGTTTTCCTATGTTTTGTTAGAATCAAACGAGTTGACCTAGGCAAAGCACTTCACAAAATCTAAAGCTGTAAATAGATGCTAATTTTTGTTATTAGGCATTAATAATAATAATACCATTTTGAATTTAATGACTTCTCTGTGATTAATTCCAACTTATCTTGTTTATAAGCTGTTTGAGTTAACTTTCCCATTAGACTGAGTGCCTTAAAAGCATTTCTTTCCTTTCTCCTCCCTCCATCCCCTCTTCCCTCCCTAATTCCCACCTCTTTCTCTCCTTTCTCCCTCCTCTCTCCCTCCCTCCCTCCCTCCCTTCCTCCCTTCCTCCCTTCCTCCCTTCCTCCCTTCCTCCCTTCCTCCCTTCCTCCCTTCCTCCCTTCCTTCCTTCCTTCCTTCCTTCCTTCCTTCCTTCCTTCCTTCCTTCCTTCCTTCCTTCCTTCCTTCCTTCCTTCCTTCCTTCTCCTCCTTTCTTTCCTTCCTTCTTTGTTTCTTTTTTGCTTAAAAAAAATCTTTGTTGACTGGTTGACTTGGGCCCTTCTGAGTCATACATCTCCTTGCTTTTTGGCCCACACACAGAGCATGTTCCCTGATGAAGCTGGGATATCTGATCCAGTCTTGGACTGTCTGTCTGTATTGTATCAATTGAACATGCTCTGCCTCCTGTCCTTAGAGTAGGATGTCAGCAGCTGCTCCAACCCAGGCTTTGCCTAACATCTCACCAGATACACTGCATCCAATACCAGTAAAAGAAGAGAAAGAAACAAGATTTCAAAAATATCATGGATGCTAACCAACATCATTCTAACTCTCAATATGTGGCATAGAAAGTTTGCAAGTAGTTCAACAAGTTCGGGTAATTTTCATGTTTGTGTGTTTGTGTGTGTGTGTGTGTGTGTGTGTGTGTGTGTGTGTGTGTGTGTGTTGGGGGGAGATGCTTCTTTGTCTGAGGAAAATGTCTAGTCTCTAAAATTGGTTAATAAAACATGCTATAATTTGGAATTGGGTCATTTCACCTTCATTCTGACAGAACCCAGATGACCTGAGGCATTATGTCATAAACAGATGTGAATTCTAACAGTGGGTAATGATTAAAATTCGGTTAGAAAAAGATGAATATTGAGTCATAGTTGGTTCTCATTGCTCTTCCAGGTACCAGGCACCTTGGCTCCTGTGGAAGTAATTTGTTTAAGTCAATTATCTATTCAAACAAAGGGACATATTTATTGTCAAACAAAGAAAAGTGTTTAGATTGAAATTCTTGAGTAACCTCTTAGAGGTCAGGGGCTTCAGTGAATAGTGTTCTGAGAAGGAAGACCCGAGGGCAAATTTGGCTTTAGACATTTACTACTCATAGGACCTTGCACAAACCTTTAATTTTTTTGCCTTGGTTTTTGCCTTGGTTTCTTCATCTGTAAAATGGAAGGAATAATAGTACCTACTTCCCAGGATCAAATTATGCAATAATTATGAAGCACAATGTAAGGTCATTGTCTTACTACATAGTAAGAACTATATAAAATCTTAGCTATTACTATTGTTATTATTTTAAAACTAGGTTGTTCCATGAGAGAATGTATAGACTTGCACTTCTTGGCTCTGGAGGAAAGAATTAGGAACAATGACTGGAAGCTAAAAAAGGGAAAGTTTCAATTTGATGCCAGGAATCACTTCTTGGCAATTAAGGCTTTCCCGAAGTGAAGCAGGCCATTTCCAGAGGTAGAAATTTTTCCCCTCATTGGAATTTTCAAACAAAAGCAGGATGGTCATTGGTTGGGTATGGTCTAGAGGGAATTTTTAATCAGGTATAATTAAAACATTAGGGCCTGTGATTCAGTGACATCATTTTGCAGTTGTCTATGGACCTTTTTTCAAGAGAGACATTATGAAGCAATGGATCTTACAGTAAGAGGGCTGAGTTCAAATATTGAGTTTGTCTCTTATGAACTATATGACCTTAGACAAGACACTTAACCATCGGGGGTCCCTAGTTTCCTCATCTCTTGGATGAATTGTAGGATCATTTACATCCCCAGACCTATTTATTCCTTAGCATTTTATTTATTTCCATTTTGGTCTATTATTTTGAAGCTAAAAGAGGGCAATGAGTCTGTACCTCCAATTTTCACCTCTCCCATAGAGCCTGCCTAGCTCCATATCCTATTGGTGGTGGCACCTAGTTAATACTTTTTAAACCAAATTGAACCAAAACCCCTATTTATTCATTTGCTACAGAGAAACTGATTCTACTAATTTGCATCACTTAGGGGAAATGATAGGAAGTAGTGACTATTAATTCATTTGCAATTTCTTTGAATAAATTCAGATCTTAATTCCCTTCTTTAAAACTAATTGTGATATTTATCACTCCAAACCAATATTCAGTAAATTAGAGCAGCTGTTAGCCAAATAGATTCCCTAGGATCATATTCGAAACCTAGAAGAAAGCAAATACATTTTATCAAAATATTTTTCTTTTAATTAATATTCTTCAAATTTATTTGAAATATGGAGGTATTTTATTTTGATAATCAATTTCTTGAACTCTAAAATTATGCATCTGCCCACTATTTTTTTTGAGTAGATCTAAGTATTTAATTATTGTTTCCTGGACTCAGGCTACTTAAGTAAGGAATTCTCAAAAAGACAAATAAAATCTTGTCTCAAAATATAGTTTAAAAAACAGCAAAAAATATGATCACTAATCAATTCTGGGCCATCAAGTTATTCATCATATTGGTAAGGAAGGTTTCTTTCTACTAACTAATTCAACTCTCTGACATTTTCATCCTATAGACTAAAATTGGGTGATCCATTTTGACAGCGAAAATTCTTGCGAAGAGGATGGGGAGGTGCTCCCTGCATTGGAACCTAAGCATGGGAAGATGTATAAGAGAAGACTAATTCACTAACAAGGGCAATCATGATACAAGGGAAAATCGTGCCAGAGAGAGGGGTAAAGTTGGGAGGATAAGACTCATTAGAAGTTTTCAAAGTAGTTTACACATAATTTTACAACTACCCTGTATGTGGTTGCTTATTATTGTTGTTATTATTATTATTATCTTCATTTTATAGATATAAAAAGGAACAAAAAAGCAATTAAAAATTTGAGAGAGGTAGAAGTTATGACTTGTTCAAAGTCTTTGAGTTAGTTAACATTTGAGTAAGAATTAAAACTCAGGTCTTCCTATGTCTGTTCCAATAGTTATTTACATAAAACTTGATACCAGAAGTCAAAGGTGCTTTTCAGGTAAGTGAGAGAGGAGTTTCAGGGTTATAAAGGGAAGAAAGGAGAAATCTAAGTAGACATTTAAACCTTGACAATAGAAACAAAGAAAGATGATGGAAATAACTTTTTGAATATAAACTTACAAGATTCTAAGGATCCACAGAATGTAATCTTCAGTGTTACAGTGGGCTGATTCATATTGCAAGAAGGAAGGCCTATGAAGTGCCCATTTCCTTCTGTTTCCATTTACTTTTTCCTTCTCTATGATACTAATTCATAGAGACACATTAAGCAATATATACATATAGAAACAGTATCACATGGTTTAGAGATGAAACGACTTTTGTTGTTGTTCAGGCATATAAGTTATTTCTGGTTCCTTATGACCCCATTGCCATTTCTTTTCCAGCTCATTTTACAGATGAGGAAACAGAGGTGAACAGAGTTAAATGATTTCCATAATTAGATTGCATAGTTAGTCACATAGGGTAACATAATTAGTAAGCATCTAAGGCCAGATTTTGATCTGATCTTCCAAATCCTGGCCCAGTAACTGCCCAGAATTGACATGAAAGGTTGCTTAATATTTTATCTTGTAGATGAGGATTCTGTATATATATATATATATATATATATATATATATATATATATATATATATATACTAGTTCATTTTATCTCAGGAAGAAATGTTAAGATAGGATAATATTTTAAGAAATTATTTATCCCTGCAGGTCCCTAGTGTCTTAATTTGTAGTACACAAGGGTTTAGAGGACATTGATCTGAAAGAAACAGCTATGATTCTCCTTCTCCATTGCAGTCTAACACAGACCAAAACAAATATACAGGTCTTTCTATAAAGATTTGCATCATGAACAATTTGAAAATACTGTCCTTACTCTCAGGATTCTTTCCCACTCCATTCCATCTTCCCTCTGAAGATTTGAATTCAGACCCTCAGATGACATAGCTGGTGATCTTTCTATGATTCTTCCTTATGTGTGTGTATTTATGAACAAATTATACCTCTACTGCTCCCATCCAACATGTCATTCTCAGACTCTATTCCTGCTGCTCCACATTCAGTTTCCCCTCTTCAATCATCTCCTCCAAGAAGTTGTATCTTTTCCCTTCAATATTTACTGCCCTTCCTCCCCCTTAAATTCACTATTTAGTTACCCATTAGTTTACAAGTGATAGCCCCCCTCTAGAATATACTCCTTGACAGAAGATATTGTTTTGCTTTTGTCCTTGTGTTTCTAACAACTTGTATATAGATGCCACACTAAATATTTAATTGAATTGAATGAAAGTGAAAGGGAGTAGAATAAAGTAATAACTCTTTCCCATCCCTCAAAATAACAATCAGTATCTATAGGTGGCTTCGTGATTGGGGAAAAACAAGCATTTTATGAATAATGAATAGAGAAAGAGGACATCTGAACCAAAAAAGGGATGAAATTAATAAATGTAATCACCTTCTCAACTCTCCATCCTTATACATTGCCATGTATAAGGAAACAAATTAATCTGTCTTACTTTATAAAAGTTCAAGAAAACTCAGAAAAATCTTCCCCCCCTAAGGCCTTTATACTCACCTGTGTTGTAAAAATATTGGTTTATCTTTGCATCTCGCTATTTAAGCAATTCGAAATCCACCTAATTGAACCATTGTCTACTCTACATCTCTTCCTCTTCTTAAAAATATGCAAGTACTCAAATGGATCTGGAATCTTATTAGTGTATGTCTTCTACTGATGTCTAAAGTAAGTGTTCATTCTTTTCCATTATGTGAAGCTACTGTCCATGCCCTTCTGCAAATTCATTGGGGCTAGAGATGGGATAGATCATGGTCTATGCAACATGGGTTTATTTGCTTTCTCTTAAAATCAGGAAGAATGAGTATAACAATGGAAACGATGACTATTCACCTGCTCATCACTGACTTTCACCATATGAACAGCCCGCATACATTTTTATTCATAGCTTTCTTGGATGACAGCCACTTTGTTGAATCTGGGTAAATAATGTCTAAAGAATTCTCCTGACATGTCAAAGTAGTGATCCCATCATAGAATGAAATCCAGTTACTCTTAGATGACCTATTACTTATATAACCATGTGAACACATAGTGATGATAGCTTCCTTTTTAAGACATTCACTAGCAAGCCCTGTAAAAATAGGCTCTAGAATTTTAAAGCTTGTAACCTGTAACAAGGTAGGTTAATATCTTAATTATTTATCTTATTATTATTTATAGCTGTAACAAGAGGACCTGTGATTCTATCCTCATGAGGTTGAGACCCTTAATAAAGATTTTTTAAATATATTTTCAAATGAATCAAAGAACCAAAGAATTAGAAACTCCAGGACTGAAATTGTAGATGTTACTGGGATTCTTTCTCAACAAGGTACTTCAGAGATGTATAAATGGTGAGAATCCCTCTGTCAAAATTAATTCCAGATTCTCAGTATCTTAAAGATTTAGTTCATACATAGAGTCAGAGAGGAAATAGAGGATTTGTAGCTAGGTGGGGAAGGAATTAGTTGAATAGGCAGAGAATTCTCTTTTGTCTATTATTGTGGCTGGGAAAGCAAATGAACCTGAGGGGACACATTAGTACCCAGTCTTGATACTCCCACACTTTGGACCTCTTACATTGACTTATCACCTGTTATTTGGTATTCGAGTACTTATATTTGCCACTGATGTTCCTGTTAGCTTGTAACCATCAAGAGATCATGGTCTGTGCCTTGCTTAAACTGTGGCAGAGGCTTATAATGATGCATTCATTTTCCAATAGTGCAGTGAGTTCAAGGTACTTATGGTAATTGGGGGAGGGAAAGCATTTCTGTGAAAATTAAAGCTAGCCACAACTTTAGATAGCAATGAGGCTTCGAAGGAGTCCTGACACCTCACACCTATTAGGAATAGGAAGTTATCTGGGGCAACTAGGTGGCGCAGTAGATAAGAACACTGGCCTTGGAGTCAGGAGTAGCTGAGTTCAAATCTGGCCTCAGACACTTAATAATTACCTAGCCGTGTGGCCTTGGGCAAACCACTTAACCCCATTGCCTTGAAAAATCTAAAAAAAAAAAGGAATAAGAAGCTATTTGGGCTGCTAGCTGGGTGGCAAACAATAATACCTGAGATGAGCAGAGTGTGTAATCTGTGACTATCTTGAAGTACCATAATGAATGTCTATAGTCCCTCTGTGACCAACAAGTCATATGATTTTGGAAAAAAGTCGTTTGCACCAATTAAATGAGGGAGGATATACTAGATGAACTACATGGTCATCTTAATCAGTGATTCTAAAATTGTATGATTTGTAAAATGAAGTAGAAGGACTAGATTTTCCCTAAGGACCCTCCCTAAAACTCTGAAGCAAGTCTACATCCCATTTTGTCTCCTGAGTAATAATATAAAAGACTTGGCTTTATTACTGCTGCATACAAGATCAATGATGCTTCCGTTTCCTTTCCTCTGCATTGTGTTTCTTTGTTTCAATAAACACAAAAATAATTAACCTAGATAAACAAAGGAACATGATCTTTGGGGAAAAATAGACTTAGTGGCTAACACAAGAACCAGCTGGTATTTTGACAACATGTTTCAGATTAAAGGCCAAAATACTAATAATAGTACACCACACAGTTGGAAATGATTGTACAGGGATCATCAAACAAGGATTTTCACCAATATATCAAAATCACTGCAACACCTGTTAGCAAATAGTTGTCTTCATCTATGGTAAATAGTATTTGGTTGATTTTACAAATTCTCATTTGCTACCTATGGCTTGGTGGGTTAACTGACAGCTTCAGTTGAACAAAGGAACAAATGTATTTGTTGGTGTGTGTGTGTGTGTGTGTGTGTGTGTGTGTGTGTGTGTGTGTGTGTGTGTGTTGGGGAGGTTGCTTTCCTATTTAGAGAATATTACTAATTTCTTTAGTGAGGGAAGATGCTCATTGATGACTATTTCAAGAGGAAATATGTTTAGAACAGAAAAACAGTGCTAAAAATTCTTAGAGAAATTGAAACTGCAATGATTTTCAAAATGGAGACATTAATAGGTCTTTAAGGTATTGATGAATAAAATTTATGAAATCTTAATTTGACAAAAATAATTATTCTAGGAACCTGGACCAATAAACTATAAATCCAAGAACAAGTAGAAACATTTCCATAAGATAACTCATATGTTTTAATTCGTTGGTTTATTTGCCATTGTAGTAATGGCTATCCATGAGGAAAAAAATCATAATCAAAATTTATCTTCTCAGATTCAACATTCCTTCTCTACATTGTTCCCCCCAAAATCTAACCAACATGCCAGAGGCCACCATTAATTGTAGCTATCTATCCATAGATCAATTTTGAAACAGGAAAGCAAAGGAAAAAAACAAAAGAAAACTCTTTGTGTTTGTATGTGTGTAGGTGTCTGTGTGCCCATGTGTGTACATTAAAAGTAAAATCTATAGACCCTCAATTCATCAAGGCTATTTTTAAAAATCATTCTATGTTATTTTATTTTTTACAATTACATGCAAAAATAGTTTTCCACATTCAGTTTTTTGTGAAATTCTGAATTCCTCACTTTTCTACTACCCTCTCTTCCTTCCCCTCACTCCATGTTAGTGAGTAATCTGATATAGGTTTTACATGTACAATCATGTTTATTGTATTTCCATAGTAAGTCCTATATTGAAAGAAGAATTAGAACTAAGGGAGAAAAAAAGCATGAGAAGGAGAGTAAAACAAAAGAATCTTTAAAAAGTGAACATAGTATGTTTTGATCTACATTCAAAGTTCATATTTTCTTTCTCTCACATTTACCTTCACAAATCTTTTAGGGTGGTCCTTATCAAGGCTTTTAAAAATCTAGTCAAATTGCTAAAGAGCAATCTCTAACTATTCAGTTCCTTAATCTACTCAATTTCCATGATCTACTCTCCATCCTAACTCAGTCTCTCATACAAAGATACTTTGATCTTGTCATCCCCACAATAAACTACCTCCATGTTCAAGAATTCTGAAATCTCATTATTTGACAATGATCTATTGACTTTCTACCTCTCCATTTGTCATCCATTCCCAAACCATGCTCTTAGTTCATTCTTTGACCTTCAGTCCCTTGACTTCTCTCTTCTTTATCAGGTCATCTCCCCTGAATTAACCATCCTCTCCTCTTTGCCCATCATGACCCGTTATTGAAATACTTCAGTTCTACACTGTCTTCTCTTGAATCTCTCCTCCCCTTGCCATATCACCTTTTTTGCCCTTCCAAGTTTTAGTCTTGGATCACTCCAACTGTCTACCATGTTTGCTCCTACATGTGTTTTGTTGAGCAAAAGCAGAGAAAATCCAGTATCCATTCTGATTGAGTCCACTACAAATTTATATTAGCCTCAAGTAGGCCCCTGTAACTATTATATCTCCCTTATCATCTCACTATTCTACTCTCTACAATAACTTCCATGGTTTCCCCTGTCCCTATTCTCTGTGTTGAAAAACTTTGCATTACATTTTACAAAAGAATTGAAGCCATTAACCACCTTTCTTCTTCATCTTTTATTATTCAAATATCTTCTGCTTCTTTCATCTCCTTCATCTCTGTCTCAAGTAAAGAGGTGGTCTTACTCCTTACCAAAGCTAACATCCTTACTATTCAAGTGATCCCATTCTATCCCATTTCCCCCTATAAATTGTTTCCTTTGTCATCCCCATTGTTATACCCATTTCAATCTTTTCCTGTCTATGGGGTCATTCCCTATTGCCTACAAATATGTCCATGTCTCCTCCATCCTGAAAAAAAAATCTTACTTGATTTTTCCAGCCTTCATTATTTCTATATTCTCTGGCTTCCTTTAAGCTATAACTAAAACTCCATCTTTTATAAGAAGTCTTTTTCCAATTTTTCTTAATTCTAATACCTTCACTCTTTTAATTATTTCTTATATTTCTTTATTTTTGTTATCTCCCTGACTAGATTATAAAGTTCTAGAGAGCAGGGACTATCTTTTGCCTTTTTGTAGCCACATCATGTAGCACATAGTAGGAACTTAATGTTTATTGACTGAGTGATGAACAACTAATAAATCCTTAATAATACCTAAATGCATGCTAGATATTCAAGAATGTGATTTCACCAATATAGGGCAGTAATTCTCAAAGTTTTTGGTCTCAGAATCCCTTTATATGGTTGTGTGTGTGTGTGTGTGTGTGTGTGTGTGTGTGTGTGTGTGTATGCTTATGGTTTTGACTTTTTTAGGGTTCAAGAGAGTACTAATTATTAAACTCCTTCTTGTAGATATTAAATGTTTGCATTTGGAAATAAAATTGCAGGAGTTTGTGAAGTGGAGGGGGAAAAAAGGAAAGAGGAATGGGAACCATATCTATCACCTTCCAAATGGTATAAAAGAACATACTTTACAGATAATAAAAAAACATAAAGTTAACATAACTAACTTTAATAGTTAATACATACAATATTATTTTAGAAAATGTCTACTATAATGATATTTAAAGGTAGCATGGCATAATAGAAGGGGAGCTGGTTTTGTAATCAGGAAGACAAGTTCAGGTCCTATAGATCCCATGTCCCAGGGGTCAGTTAACCCAAGAGTGCCTCTGACTCCTCTCTAAAATGTTAAGTTGGAAGCAATACAGATCTGTATGGGTAGAGATGGTTGTTCAATAAAGAGTTCCCTATATTAGCTTTTCTTGAAGTTTGTTATACGAATCTTCAAGGGATCAAGAGATACTTTTAGTAAGTCTTTCAGGATAAACTATTTTCATAATAATATTACTATGTTTTATTTTTCCAATATATATATATATATATATATATATATATATATATATATATATCCAATAAAAGTAAAATGTTTTTTTGGGGGGTACTCAATCATTTTTAAGAATGTAAAGGGATTCTAAGACCAAAAAGTTTGTGAACTACATTGCCCTGTACCAGTGAGGTCACAGGTCTGGAACTTCTCCAATTCTTCTCTTTTCTTTTCCTCCTTTAAAAAAGGTGATTTATATCATGGACTCTCAGAGTTGGAAAGAAAAGTATATTTGAACCAACTTGAACCAGCTAGGGAGAATTGTTAAATTTTCAGTATGAGCATTTACACCTTGGTAATTGGCAAAAGCTACAAAGGAGTATTCAGTTTAATGTTTTGATTGCTTAAGTCTTAAGAAATTGATTGAAAAAATATTAATAAAGTGAATTAAACTTAAAAGTATGTTGTAAAAATACTTTCCCAGATGCACCATATTCCCCTCCACCCTGATTTCATCACCAATGACAGGTTGTTAAGCATTTACATCATTATTTGGAACAGACTTGAAAATCTTTTGCATCCTTACCTGTGTCTATACCTGATCAATAATCTCTTCCATAATATCTGTAACACATGGTCAGCTAGCCTCTACTTGATGATGGCATTCAATGGGGAACTTACTGTATCCAGATGCAATAATTTCCACTTTTGTATTAGTTTAACTCTTATGAAGATTTTAGACATGAGAATAAGTAGCAGTTACAGGATTGGATCTCTCTGTATCAAGGTCAAATATGTCTCATTGCTAATCTCTCACATATTTTGTTAATTTTTAATACATATGCAGTATAACTGATATCAATTTCATTTCTTTGTATTAATAATATTAAAATAGCTTCCAAATAAATTTATTCTTTTTGTAATTTGTATTTGAAAACAGAGGAGTAGATGAGATATAAAATAAGTCTTTGTATGAGCTGTACTTGCTGTAATCATTTCTCAGTTTCTCAAGGTCACATTTATGTGAATACCAGTGTTATTCTATCTTTCTTATATAGCTGTCCTCAGGTTCTTTTCAATGTTTTAGAAAGTCCTGCAATTTATAGGCTGTGTCTACATGATGGCAGTGAATCCAGGCATACTGTGTTATTTGCCCTAATACATCTTTTCCTCCTTTATATCGATTGTCTACATGACCTGTAATGAAACAGAGATCAAACACAGTTTCCCTGGAACACTTGTCTTACTTCACAAATAGTTTAAATTAGGTCCATTAGCAGGAATGTCCTGGGAGCAGTCAGTTTTAGGTCAATGGCTTTTAAATCTTGGATCCTAAATAAACAAGACTTTTTTTCAAAAAGTATAGGGGGAGGGCTGTGATCAGAGGAGGAATGAAAAGTATCTAAGGGAACAGGGAAAACATATCATTCAAGAAGAATTGAATCTAAGAAGAGCCCTGGAGAGATGTACATTTAAAACTGGCTACTTCTAGAATAATATTATGTAATATATTCCTTAGTATGTTAATATTTTGCCTCCCTATTCTAGTTATATCTTGGCCAGCAAGTGGTTTACACATCTATCATGTTAGTTCACCCATTCGAGTGACAGCCAAAGAGATGAGTAATTTGAAAGAGGAAGAATGATGACAGATACTACTGAGAGAGAGGAAGGAATAATGGACAGATCATTGATCTTTTTCATACTGTTTCTAATTTGCACTAACTCATGTATATACATGTGATCTTCTCTAAAAGAATGTAAGTTCCTTGAGGACAGGGACTATTTTAATTTTTCCTTTGAGTTTCTTACACCTAGCACCCTATCTGGTACATAGAGTGTCCTTAATAATTGTTGTATTATACTCACTGGTGAAGATTCAATAACCAAGATTCATAGAAAGGAGAGATCTGGGTCTTCTGCCTTCCAACTTTCAGAGAGAAGATACATGATTTCAAATTCTCTTTAGGTATAGGTCAGTGGAAGAAGAAGAAGAAAAAACAACGGAAAGAAACCAAGATGAAGAGAAGCCAGTACTCAGTCTTGTCCATGTCCTCAATCTAATGCAATAGAGTCTTTGGGAAATTTCCCTTTGGGTGACATCTGCGATTCTCTCTCTTCTTTGAGCTAAGATATGGGAGTTCTGTGTATTACCTAGTATATTTTTATTTATATAACTTCTGTGATTTATATTTGATATTTGTTCAGATAAATGGATTTTTTGTGCTTTTTTCTATATGTGGCCTTTGTCTAACTGGCATTTGGTAGGAAAGCAGTCAAGTTTCAGATATATAACTTTCTCAGTAAGGGATAGCAATCAGAAACTCAGCTTGAAACTAAAATTTATTTCTCTTAGACTAACAATATTTAGAAAGTGGATGGGTATAATTGTATCATAGTGCTATCTCTCTGGGGAGAGCAGATTGTCTAGACTCATGACCCAAGTCTATGGTTCCCCTCTTGGCAAGTATCAAAGTCTCCCTTGGAGAGGGTGGGCAAAGGAGACTAGAGATATACCTTCAAGCCCCTCTAAACAGATCAATGTGGATGTTCAGGATTGGCAAAGGATATCTATCTATCTGTCTATCTATCTATCTACCTATCTATCCATCTATTGATATTTATATCTATTTATAGTTTTAGATATAGATAATAATAATGTTTGTCCTTCATTTTTGAAGAAGACCACAACATTAGCAAATTGATATCATGACAGGCATGTGAATTGGATTTGAGTTAGGGGGAGCTGTGCTCCATCACCAGCCTTACTTTCTCTTCCTGAGCCTTCTAGCTCCAGTGACTAGGTATGAAGCAGTTCAACTGGAGATGACTTTGGATGCAAAGCAATTAGCATTAAATGACTTGCCCAAGATTACATAGGTAGTAAGAGTCAAGTGTCAGGCTAGACAGACTGTCCTCCTTTCCTCCTGACTCCAAAGCCAATGCTCCATCTAACTGCCATTAGATATCAATAGATGATAGATAGATAGATAGATGTAGATACAGATAGACAGATTATATATATATATGTATATATATATGTAAATGATAGATAAATATAGATAGGACAGATAGATGCAATCATAGATAGATAGATAGACAGATAGATAGATAGATAGATAGATAGATAGATACACACACAGCATCTTTCCCATCATACACAAACTGTAGATTTGCTGGATTGTTTGGCTTCGGTGGAACCCTGATAGACAATTCTAATACCCTTTGTAAAAATCCAATTAAAGGACAGACATATATTTCTATTTATGTGCACACACTCTATAGAGGAGGAACCAGAGAAAGGTGGAATTTAAACAATAGAAGAGAAAATGTAATAAATTCGGACTACCTTCCTTGTCTAGTAAACTCATGCATCTTTTACTAAAGATGAAGCGGTTTGTGATTCCGGATTGATCAGGTCAGTCTGTGTGACTGTCTTCATGAATAAAAGCTTGTTTGTGAGACAGTTAGGTGGCACAGTGGATAGATCCCCCAACCCTGAGAACATGAGCTGAAATTCAGCTTCGGACACTTGATACATACTAGCCAGGTGACCTTGGGCAAGTCATTTAACTCCATTGCCTTGTAAAAACAACAAAAACTGGATTGCTCAGCTCTTGGTGAAGGGCAGAGCTGGGAACTAAACTCTCTGAATTTTAACTCCTTTCTGCTTGGTAAAATTGGAGCTTAGGTGAATGGGAAATGAGGTTTGATATGAGTATGGTGGATTGGGGTCTCCTACTTCTATTCTCACTCTTATTTTCACCATTGATTAAGTGCTTTTTCCTAATATAATAAATGTTGCAAAGGCAATTCACAAGGTGACACAGAGCAGAAGAGGAGTGGCAAAGTCAGTGGGAATGAACAAACTAAATAATTTAGTTGAAGGAGACAAAAAGAAATCCATCCTTCCATAGATATATAAGCTAGCATCAGTTTCTCAGAAGTAGAGCTAAATGGGTTCTTGGCAATTAGATATTTTAGTATTCAGACAGGGAGTCAAAGGCAACTTGATTTGGCTGATACCTCCTATTTTTAAATTTTTTTTAAAATTTAATTTATTATTGGTTTTGGCAAGGCAATGAGGTTAAGTTACTTGCCTAAGGTCACACAGCTAGGAGTTCTTGAACAAAACTTTTGGAAATAAGTACTCAAAGACAAAGGCTAGAAGAAAAGAAAAGGTATAAATATGAAAGCATTAGTGAGGAGGAGGCAATTATGGGGCTTAGGGAAATGGTGTTGAACCTGGAGTCAGAAAGACCTGAATTCATAAACTATATCAAACATTTTCTAGTTGTGAGATCCTGGATAAGCTATTTAAATTTCATGTCTCAGTTTCTTCATCTGTTAAATGGGGGTTATAATAGCTCCTCTTCCTTTTGCCTTGAGTTCAAGTGGAGAAAATATAAGATAATTATTTTTAGGTCTTGTGAGCAGCAAGATGAAGTACTAGACTTTCTCTGATCCCCAAGACCTCTGGAACTACTTGAAAACAAAAATTTTGCAATAGTGATAAAATGACTTCAACCATCTCCTTGGTCTAGGACACTGAGGGTGCAAAAAAGATAAAAAACAAAAATGAAAAGTCATGAGCTGACTCAACTACCCTCTCTTACCTCCCAAACTCCTGGAAGTAAGGTTGCAATAGCAAATCCAAGATTTTGACATTTGGCTCACCCCCACAACCTCCCTCTTTCCAGTGCCATATAAATCCTGGTTCCAGACGGTGGATGTTTGCCCAGGAAATATAGATAACTGGTAGCTGGAATCCCATATTATCAGAATGGCTGAATCTTCTGGAGCTGGGGGAGGGGTCAACCCTCTATCACCAAGATGGTGATTTACTCAAAATAAACAGAGGGAGTAGTACAGCACAGGAGGACAGGACACTGTATTGTAGGGGAGTCCAGGGAGGGTGTTTTCTGTAATACTCCATTAAAGCTGGAGGGAAAAAGCATAGCATCTAGCTGAGGTCAAGTCTGATGACTCAAAAGTCATTTGGAGTAGAGACCAAGGCTGATGAACTATGAATTGTTCAACATGGGAGGAGGCTGAGATACTTTGAAACTATCATCAGAGAGGTAAAGATAAATGGTCTGAGAAAGGAAATGGTAATCTTCCCCTGGATATGGTACAGGGGATTTAGTACTTTAAAAATCTACTCATATTGTTTAAGGAGCAGGGAGTTGAAACAAAACTCAAAATACATAATACTTGAAGTGATATGATTCATCTTGTGTCTGAAAGACAGCAACATGAATTATATTCAAAGATACTAATGGAATCATGGAATTATTGCATATGGAGTTGGGAATCAATCTAACCCATCCATTTTCAGATGAGGAAACTGAAATCTAGAGAACATAAGTTAGTTGCTGGAGTTCACTCAACTGTTAAATGGCTGAGCCAATATTTCAAACCTAAATGTATATCTGCCATGCATTCTATTTTATCACACTACCTCTTAGGACCCATTCTAGCCTTTCTCAGGTCAGTCATTCTAATCCTGTAGAAAGTTATCTCTTATGTAGTTATACTAATAGATGAGAACTGGAGCAGGGTGGAGGGTAGGGGTGGGGTTAGATGATAGATAAGCCAGATTTAACAGATAATCCCCAAACTTTCTAGGTTTGCTTTAAGGATATGATGCTATTTGGTCAAAATATTCTGAGATGAATACATGAATTTCCCCCTTAATTTCCCTCTTCCCACACCAGCTCAGGAACTAGAGGCCACTTCAGCATGCCAGGTGAACTGGGAGGGGGAAACCATGAAGGGGTTGTGAATTTTTCATCTCATCAGTGATAGCACAAGATAAACTGTGGAGATCTGCCTCCTGACATCCGGGTAAGTCCCTACATACTTAATAACTTTAGACAATAAACTGCAATTACTTCCCTCCTTTCTAATTTCAAATTCCTTCATAAAATATTTACAATGGGCAGCAATCCAGCTATTTATGGTTCTGTCTAGACGACTGGAAGAAAAAAAATAGCACTATTCCATGGTCCATGTGATGCTCTCTTGTTGCTTTGGTGGCCAAATGAGATTGGTACTCATTTGACTGCTTTGACCATTCAGAAATCAGCTATCAGTCAATACTGCCTCCCAAAATGGAAGCCACTTGACCACAAATGACTTAGTCATTTCATCAAGAGACATGACTTGTGTAACAGGAACTTTCATTTTCTGAATCTACTGTTGGTGTCAATAGGGGTCACCAGCATAAAGTAAGAAACCCCAGGGAAAGTTTCCTGCAGAAGGAGAATGAAATTCTATTGTTTTCAGACAAAATGTCCTAATTACCTCTGTTACAGAGGGACTTGGGAGTCAACTATCTTTGGACAGACAATATTAGTTAAAATTCACTGGTTGCTCAGAAATCATCTGTGCTTTATTGAGATGACTATGAATAAAATACATGAAGACAAGCACAAAACACTAGAGGGAGAATGGCAGGGAATATTGAATCTCTAGTCTCCAGTGGAAGAAACTGATTTTTAGCAAGAGAAGATCGGAGTAAAAATGATTTGTAATCTATCAATGTAGAAAAATAAAAGAGAGCAAAGAAAATAGGATAGTGGGGTACAATAAATATGCCTCTAAATGACGTAAGCAGATAATTTTATAACCTCTAACTAAGTACCTCTATATTTATTCTGTGAATCTTTACAAAAATCCTTTGCTTTGGTATTATAATGATTGATGCAATGACCAAGTGGTAAATACCACAGGTATTATCCTTATTTTGACAGATGAGGGTACTAAGTCCAATGATTTGCTTATAATCACATAGCTAGTAAATATCAGATAGTCCAAATTCTTCCAAATCAGTCCCTTTTAGCTACTTTACAGAGAATACTTATTAAAAGAAAGTATATTCTTTCTACTCATGCCAATTCTAATTTGTTCAATGATCAAAAAAAATTGTTATTTTTTGAAGGGAAGTATAGTATAATGAAAAGAATGTTGCAAATATATGAAAGAGAGATTTGAATACAAATCCCATTTGGTTACTTACAAGTTATGTGACCCTAGGCATGTCTGAAGAAGGGATACAATAATACTTTAGAACTTATTCCATCAGATGATGAGACTAGAAAAATAAATAATCTAAATAAAATATATAATATTAAAATATTATAGTCTCACCGATGTGTTTACTCTTAATGGTGCAGATTATCACCCATCCATACTATTTTATTCTATGATATTGTCAGTTCCTTCCTTCCTTCCTTCCTTCCTTCCTTCCTTCCTTCCTTCCTTCCTTCCTTCCTTCCTTCCTTCCTTCCTTCCTATTTATGTAGCTCCTCAAATTTTTGCAAATCATGTGTGTAGATAGTCAACTCTATTACATCTCTGAGCAACCTACTTCATTTTCAAATTTTTAATAAGTTTCACACTAGATTGAACCTACATTTTCCTCTTTAACTTCTGATATTTCCAGTTCTGACCTTTGTCAATAAATTCTCTCTAGGCACCACACTTACCTTGAATAAGCAAAATCCCTCTTCCCCATGATAGCATTTCAAAAACATAAATGCATAAATTATGTATTCCTGTTTTTTCCCCATCTAAACATTTTCAGGTCATTCAACTAATTATCATATGGTATTATCTGGAGACTCTTCACCACTTTTGATATCACCCATTGGATACTCTCTAGTTTATTAATGTCCTTTCTAAAATGTGGTTCTCAGAAAAGAATCCATCACTCTAAATATGATCCAACAGAAGGACTGAAGAATTATAATTTCTTTTGTTCTTGAGATGATGTCTGTTTTAATTCTATTCACAATAGTTTTTTTGGAGGAGCTTCATCTTCGAGTTGAATTATACTTAACTCACTGTCAATCCACTAAAATTCTTGATTCTTTTTCCAAACATTCTGTCCATATTACACCATACTTTGTACAAAGTAAACTTTTTTTAACCCAAGTATAAGATTTTACATGTGTTCTTTTCAAATCTAATTCATTTCATTTAATCTCTAAATATCTTTTTAAAACCTGCATCTATAATACATAATTTGTTGTCACCTGGAAATTTTACAAACAGGTCATTTTAACCTGTTCCAAATGAACCTTAGTTTGCTTTCATCTAACCTACAATTCTCCATCTTGTTATAAGAATATTACAAGAGCTTAAGCCAAATGTTTTGGTAAAATCTGGGTCAGAAATGATTCCATGTAGAGTTAGATTGTTCCAGAAAAGAACTGAATTTGAAGTCAGGGGTTTGGAGTCAAATCTTAGTTCTTACTTTTATATTATTGTGTGACCTTGATAAAGTCATTTAAACTCAATGAGTTTATTCATCTGTAAAGTGAAGAGGCTGGAACAAATAACCTCCAAGTTCCCTTTCAACTCTAAAGGGATACTTTAAAGATAGAATAATCTACAAATCTGATAAACTTGTCGAAAAAAAACTAGTTAAGTATTCACAATGAACAAAATACATATAGAAACCTAGGACTATGATAAAGACCTTTTAAAATACAATTCATTTATTCAAATAATATAAGCATTGAAATCATGTTTATACTATTCATTGGTGTATGAATTAATGAAGGGTCACTGTAGAATAAAATAAGATACTTGAGGAAAAATAAGGGGAATTAATAGTAAAATTTAGAGCTAAAAGAAATTGGTTAGAAACTATTTTACCCAATGACTTTATTTATGAGAAGAAATTGAAAACTCTCATAGGAGAAGAAACTACCCCAAATCAAAAAAAAAGAAAGAAAAAAAAAGTAACAAATTGAAGGGTTAGATTGCAGCCCAGGTTTTGAGACGTAATATCTAGTGCTATTTCCATTTTAGGTTACCTCATCTAGAGCATAGTGAAACCTTATTGTATATGTCTAAATATAAAAGAAGGGTTGGGGTGAGTTGATCCTCTAAACAAGAGAGCATATATTATAATAATAATAATAATAATAATAATTGTTGTTGTTATGATCCAGAACATTATTGTACAGTAGCAGGGCAGTGGGAGGAAATTAGCTACCAAAGATAAAGACATGAAGTCAACCTGTGAATTCTTTGAGTAGGGAATATATGAGGGATGTTTTATGTAGTAAAGAACTGGAGAGTTTCTAGTATTGAAGGATACCTTGTGATCTGCCTTTACCTCAAAATAATAAGTATAATTCTATTAAATTAAGTTCTTATCTGAACTATCTGGATGTTACCATCCATGGAAAAGGATGTGTGACTTTCCCCCAGGAAAATGATGATAATTAATGTTCCTATAGTAACTTAAGCTAAATGCTTATCTTACTTTCAATCTTGTGTTAAAGTATTATTCTTCCCATTTTATGGGCAAAGCAAGGTCAGATAAGAAAGGTTCAGAATTGAGATATGACCCACTTCAAGTCAGTATTCTTTTTTTAATGTTATTTTTTCAATTGCATGCATGGTTTTCAACATTTAGCTTTTCTTAAGTTTTTGAGTTCCACGTTTTCCTACCTCCTTCTCCATGACAATCTGATATAGGTTATATAGGTACAAACATGTTTAACACATTTCCACATTAATCATATTGTGAAAGAAAAATCAGAAGCAAAGGGAAAAAATGGCTATGAGAAAAAGAAAAAAAAATGAAACAAATTTTAAAAAACAAAAAAAATAGTGTGCTTTGATTTCCATTAAGCCTTTGTAATTTTTTCTTCTGGATGTGGATGGGATTTTCCATCACAAGTCTTTTAGGATTATCTTTGCTCACTGAACAGCCGAAAGAAGTTAAGTCCAACATATTTGATCATTCAAGTTCAGTAATCTTAGCAACAGTTTAGGGCTGCAAAAATACTACCTGAGAGATCTCATGGTTCTAAACTGTATAACTTATAAAATAGCACACCACAACACTAGCCAACCAAGAAGAGGGAAGGAGAGGAAGAAAAGGAGGGAATAAGTAGAAAGTGGAGGAGTTCTTACCTGAGTGTATACACAGATTAATTTTGTTTCTAGGTATTGAAGTTATAGCAGGGTGCTAGCTTGTTTCTCTCTGTCATTATATTCATATTTTTATATAGTTTATTTTCTTTTTAGGTTTTTGCAAGGCAATGGGGTTAAGTGGCTTGCCCAAGGCCACACAGCTAGGTAATTATTAAGTGTCTGAGGTCGGATTTGAACTCAGATACTCCTCACTCCAGGGCCCGTGCTCTATCCACTGCACCACCTAGCCACTCCTATATAGATTATGGATAGCATAGATATTTTGCCCAGGGTTATATAGTCAGTCATTATTACTCACTATTTTGTTGAAATTAAGAGAGCTGTCTTATAATACTGACCCTTTCCACTATACTATTGTGTCTATCTATAGCAAACCATACATAAAAGTCACAGGGAGATTTGTTGTTTTTTATCTTATTTTGTTTTTTAGATAACTTTGTAAAATTTTATTTCTGAACAATTCATTTCCCCTTCATAATAAAGATTTTAAAAGAAAAGGGAAAAAGGAGTTCAGCAAGACTAATGAAAATATCAAACATGTCTGGCAGTATATGTAGTATTCCTATTCCATAGTCCTCTTCTTATGTAAAGATATGAAGATAATTCATAATCTCAACTCTTGGATCTGTGTTACTAACATGAAATACAAATCTAAGAATATAAGATCAAATGACTGAACCTTAATGAAATAATCCAAATTTGAGATAATTCTTAAAAGTTCTCTTTGAGAAAGGGATGAAGCAGATGCCACTTCATTCACGGTGATTTGTGAGGGGAGTTCCAAAGCCATCTCCCCATAATTTATCTCCATCTGTCAAAACTAATGCCAAAGGCACCATCTAACAATGCTCATAAAAACACTTGGAAAAACGGATCCTTACTGGAGCAGGAAGCTAAGCAGGGTATTTTAGATTTAAAAGGCTCAAATATATTGCCAGATACTGAAAAATGACAAAGAATCAGAACTAAAAGAACCCAAACAAGTTGATGGTTTTATTGAACAGTAGAGATTTTCTTTTTTTTGATATTATTTTAGAAGGCCTGAAAGAACTGCAGAAATAGTAAACCAACCAACCAACAAAAACCAACCAATCAACCAAGAAAAACAACAAAAATTACTGAAGAAGGAAAAAAAACAAAGAAGATTCATAAGAATAGATTAAATTATAAACTAACAGGAAACAGGGCAGCATGGAAAGTTACAGTACTAAAAGTTAATAAAAAGGAAAAACAAATTACATATTCAACAGAACTGATATATTTAGGCAATGCAAGAGTTTTGAGAAGCCAAGTAGATTCTGTCTTTCCCCCAAACCCAGACAAAATAAAAGCCCAGCACAATTCTAGTCCTAATGTATTCTCACTTTATCTTTATTCAGATGTTCATATAAGGAAAGAAGTGCTATTATTGTGCTAATCCAGTACCCTTTTCAAAGCTCCTAAGAATTCTCGTTATAGGCTCTATAGAAATACTTGGACAAATAGATTTCCTGTGTAAGAAAATTCAGAGGCGAATCATATAACCATATTATGAGCTTGAATAGTATAATTAAAATTAATACACTGTATCAAAATCACCCCAAAAGGCCCTTTATTTCAATATCTACTTTTTATAATTTCAAATAATTGCTAACTGAAGTAATAATTGCATTCATTTCCAAATTCATTTGGCAGGACTGAAAACTTAAAATGAAAATGATAAGCATTTTCAAATAAACAGTTTGATTGCTGTCTCTGTTCATGGGTAATTCAGATTCTAGTCAGGGGCAGTTAATTTTCTCCCTTGGAAGAAGAATTAAACTAAAGAATGATGTTGCTATATCTTAGTAATGCTTACCATGTGGAATTTTTAAAAATCTCAAATCAGTAAATTCCATTCTCCTGAATATTTACAAGTACTTAGTGAACCTATAAACGCTGGGTCAGGCAATTTGAAGTAGGAGGAGCATATTTATAGAAATCCCAAGAAATCCCTGTCACTTCTATACATTCTTCCTTGAGAGTATCTCCTGTTTGACTTTTCTTACTATATCTTCACTACCTAATTTTCTGTTTTGTGAATAGTAAGTGCTCGATAAATGCTTATAGCATTGAATTAAACTAAACTAAAACCCTAACTCCCCCCAAATACATGGTTACCACTTAGGGTTTTTTTTTTGCAAGGCAAATGGAGTTAAGTGGCTTGTCCAAGGTCACACAACTAGGTAATTATTAAATATCTGAGGATGAGTTTGAAATCAGATCTTCCTGACTCCAGGGCTGGTGCTCTATCCACTGCACCACCTAGCTGCCCGAAACATTTTCTCTGTCCTCTGCTGGTTTTGGCATATCATGTGAAGCATGAACATAACTTCCCCAAAATTCCCATTTAACTTATTATGCCACAATCTATAGACATTCTAATGAGGAAAATCATGATGTAGGAAGAAAAACAATACATGTCACACAAATGTATGTGTATGTGTAGGTGCGTATAGCTTTGTACTTTTTTATGTTCCTCTATTGATCCAAAACTGATTGATAATTAACCCAGAGAAGCACACTTTGGTTCATGATGGCACTTTTTGGTTCAATGATTCATTATATAGATAAAGCTCAAGATTTGTAAGAGTGATAGTACTTTTTTTTCCACTTAAGACTTGCCTAGGTTAATCATAAATTAAAATGTAAAAAAAATTATCTCAAGCTACTGGTTTAACTTCAGACTTGTTTGGTAATGTCCAGATATGACTCCAGATGTTGGTTCTTATTAATTTGCTAGTGGCCAGGTAGGCAGGGGTCATTAGTATGGAATGGTCATTGTTCTAGGAGAGTGGAAAGAATACTTGGTTTGGAGGCTTGAGATCCAGGTTCTAAATTCAGTTCTACCATTGTCTGATATTTTGGGATCTTAGACCTGGAAGGAATATCAATGCATTGCCCAATCACATCTTCATCTTACAGATGAGAAGACAAAGGCCCAAATGAAGGTCCAAATTCATGCAAGAAACAAGGTGCAGATCCACGATTCATACTCAAACTCTTCTGATTCAAAATCCACAGTTCCTATCACCTAATTATATAGCCTTGGGAACATGCCATAATTTCTCTAGACCTCAGTTTCTTCATTTGTCTTATGAGTATAATGGATTAGATAACCTGTAAAGTCATTTTAGTCATTTTTAAATTACTTGTTCCTATAAACTGTTCTCTGTTATTAATCAAACATCTTACATCTTATCAACCAAAACTCTTCCCATGTTCAACTACCCTTGGGAATGATTTCCTTAAATAAACAGGGAAATGACCTGCTCTGAAATATTGTTTAACATGTAATTACTATTAGGCCAACTCTGATAGGGGAGCTCAGTTTCTCTTAAAGGGACCTCTAGCTCTGTACTTAAAGGTATAGATCAAGCTAATTTCTGGAAGAGCCTGGCCCCAAAGTTGACTCCTAAACACAAGCTCTGTAGCCCTGGACAGAATCATTTAAAATTTAGGTGGGGTTCATGTGTAGGCATAGAAATGTAACTTTATTGTTTTTCTATTATAATACTTGAAACTCATTTATAGTCTGCTGATTTATATAGCCCCTAGCAAATATAAATACCTAAATGTTGTTGAAGTCATTTTCTGAAGTACAATGTGGCTGAGTTCATAAAGTTTTCTGTTTCTCTTTCAGAGTCTATTTCCTCAGTGTTTTTCTTCATCTGTCTGTGATTTTTCCTCTTTCTGCCCCTCTCTGTCTCTTTGTCTGTCTCTGTCTCTGTGTCTCTCTCTGAATTAAAAAGACACAGGGATTCTTGACTCAAAACCTATCTCATTTTCGACCAAGGCCCCAAATAGGGTTGCATTGACAGTTTTAAGCACGTCCACTACAGCTTTATTACAGACATTGGGTGAAAATACCAGGACACAGATACTTTCTTCACTATGGAAACCTTCCAAGGGTTCCCTTAAGATGGATAATTGATCCCTAATCCTAATGATTTGGCCAAAATATCATTCTTACATAAAAAAAAAACTTAATGAAATTTTAAAAAGTCAATATTTTAGGGGTGGCTAGGTGGCACACTGGATAGAGCACCGGCCCTGGAGTCAGGAGTACCTGAGTTCAAATCCGACCTCAGACACTTAATTAGGTACCTGTGTGGCCTTGGGCAAACCACTTAACCCCATTTGCCTTGCAAAAAAAAAGAACCTAAAAAAAGATCAATATTTTAGATTCTTTATTTCTTTTTAAATATTCCTTGAAAAGGATTCCGATTTTTATAAATTATTTGATATTTTTAATAAAACTTTCCTTTAGAGGAGACATCTTCATATGTCACAAATTTAGATGATTAAAAAGCTGAAAGATGAGGCTGATGATTCTATAACTCTTTGTTATTGTTACTCTTTCCCTCTCTCACTCAGTGCTTGTTAACCTAGTGTTTGCCACATAGTTCAGGAAGAGGGAATACATATTTATATAGTTCCCTATTGCATCTCAGTCACTATGATAAATACTTTATAAATAGCATACTATATATATATATATATATATATATATATATATATATACATATATATGTAAAATCTTATTAGATGTTCATACCAACCCCGAGAGGTAGATAATTAGTAAATATTTATTGACTAATAACTTATTAACTCTCTCTCCCTCTCTCTCTCTGGCTCTGGCTTTCTGGTTCTGGCTTTCTCTCTCTGTCTCTCTCTATACACATATGTATTCCTGGCTGTTAAATTTGTATTCAAATATATATTCTTTTTTTATTTTAATGTTTATTGATATATTTTTATGGTATCTAATTTTCCTCATATATCATTCCACTATAATTCATTCTTAATCTTCCAATCTATGTTTCTATTTAAAGACAAATTTTATTGTTTTAAGAATCAAATACTGCCTTTTTTATTAAACTTGGCAGCCATTCAGAATTCTTTGAACTTGCTCATGTACTGTGGCAGAACCTTGAAAGAAGGGGATGACAATTGAGACCCATGTAGACTGGGTGTGTGTATAAATGGGTGTAACTTGAAAGGGTGGGGAGTGTATGGAGAAGGGTCTTTTAAAGGAAAACACCAAGGGCTTATTCCAATGTAATAGAGAAGCAAAGAACAATATTGCAAGTCTTGACCATCATATTTTCCAAAGACAATTATAATTGCCAATGAGTTAATAATATGTGTGCTTTACAGGAATGTGCTGGTTAATGTTTAATAAATGACTCTCATGTTAAATCTATATTATTAATATTTTCTCTATTATGTTTCTTATTAATAATCAAATAATTGTTATTGTTATTAAAAACAAAAAAAACCTGGTCTTGATTTTGAATTTCTGCTTAATTACTGTGGTATAAAGATTCACAATGAAAATTTAACAATCAACTCTTGATATATCTGTGGTTTGCAGAAATAGTCACATTTCCCCCTTTCAAGTATTCAGTATTATTTTATTGTTTTTAAATATTTTCCCATATATCAGAAAAAAAGATAGTATTTCATTTTAAAGGCTATTCCTTCTGTCATTCAGGAAAATTTATTAAACACTTGTGATATAAGAGACTGTGTGTGTGTGTTTGTGTGTGTTTGTGTGTGTGTGTGTGTTTGTGTGTGTGTGTGTGTGTGTGTGTGTGTGTAGGGGAGAGGGGAGAGACAGAGAGGAAGATGGGGGAGAGAAAGCAAGAGAGAGGCAGACAGAGCCATAGAAAGATATATACAGAGAGACGGAGACTGAGAGACATAAAGACAGAGAAAGAGAGAGTCAGAAACTCAATACAAATGCACACCTATACACGTAAGTAAATTCAAAATGCAAAATAATTCATTTGGCAGGATGAGGTTAGTGACTAAGAATACCATGTCTACCTGTTCCAGATAACGCTTGGTATTTTCTACTGTTCTCATGACCCTATGAGTGAACAGATTCTAGATTCTAGGGATGAAGGAAAAAATGAAGTTATTTAGACCTCCCCGCCCCAATTTTCTTCACCTTATAGCCATACCTCTGAGACAAAGACTTTCAGAAAAGGGTGGAGTATAATCTTTATATTTGAGTTACCTCTTTTTCTATCATGGGCTGTTAGTATTGCATCTTTAAGTATTATGGGAGATGATTCCTTTTTCTCTTTATGTTGCTACTTCTTTACCTACCTGAATAGTTAGGAATGACTATTGTTATTATGGCTATGCAACCCTCAGGCTTCAGCAATAAAAGTTTCAATTCTGAACTTTCATGAAACTTTTGCCCCTCACCCAACTCCCTAAAGCTGGATTTTCCTATAGGTTTCCTCTTTAAATACCTTGAATTCTCCTTTGATTGGGGTCCCAAAGCCCTTCTCAATGCTATTTTAATTAATGCCCATTCCTGCCAGAACTTAAGAGATATCATTGTCTTCTTTTTCCCTGTAATGAAAAGACATGACTCAGCATGAATACCATAAGTGCATCATTTCACCTCTCAATTTCTCTTGCACCCTGATATAGCTACAAGGGGGTCACCTCATGACCCTGAGGCCTATTTCATATTTTCAGTTTTCCAAAATAAGAAATGGTCCCCTCAAGTTATGTTACTGGAGTTCACTCATATGGATGCTACTTCTTAGATGAAATGCTAGGCTGGGCAAATCCATAAATACCTGTTATCAGTCGCAGTCAATCTGAAACCTTGTCTAGCTGGGAAGGAGAATAGAATATATCTATCTATCTATCTATCTATCTATCTATCTATCTAGATAGATAGATAGATAGATATGTAATACCATTAGCTATAGGTGAAGTTAAGGCTTCAGCTGTGATTTGGAAGATGATTAGATCTTGAATTGTTGTATAAACCAGGGTGGGGATGGAGGGGAGATTCTTAACATTTATGGTACATTTATGGTACATTTATGGGTTTAAATCTAGAGCATTAATCCTTAACTAGTGTGTCTACATTTATTGGTTTGCCAAAGGACATAATTTGTTCAAAATAAAGGCCTTTTATAAAATAACAGAACAAGAATAATAGCAATTTAAAAAATTCCCCATAATCAATGAAGCACACTCTCCCATGAACATAAGTAGCATTGATGATATTCCAATGTATATACCAGTGTCATAGACTTTTCCTGTCAACCTCCACAGTTGTCTAAAGCTTGAAAAATCTCACTGTGGTCATTTGTTGACTTTCCTATTCCAGAATTAGATTTGAGGTATTATTTTAAAGTTGTCTGAAGGGAAATATTATAAGTATTATGCTGGGTTGCTGCCTCTAATCTACCATCTTTACTCCACCTCTTAGAGGTTGGCAGTTCACATTTCTGATCTTGCAAGTTCACCAGTTTCTTCTGGTGATGATAATGTGCTTGTCCCATGGATTTATCTACTGCTGGTAACTGCTCCAATGTAGGCTGTGCTCAGAAGCCAGGTTTCCACTATTCCTTTGAATATGTTGTCTTTACTGCACATTGCTTTGATGAATATGTAGTCTTTTCTGGATGATAATAGAAACTCTATGATATATGTCATTATGAAGCTTTCATCTGCTTTCAGCTTGTCTTTAGTTGAAGTCCTTAACTAAAACACTTTACAACATGACTTGGTGAGGAGGAGGTGGCATTGGGACAATTTTTTCAAAAATATCCCAACCTTTCAAGCTTTAAAAAAAAAGCTTTCCTTAAGGAATAGTCTGTCTATTCTTTTCAAAGTACTGACTAGAATAGGATTTCGTTTCCAGTAAGAGACTCTAAGTCTCATATAACAAACTATTTAGAACACATAGCAGAGCCCTCCTTTGTGGTTAGTGCTCCATGACCTTTTTCCACTATGCTTCATTATTTGTTACTTGTGACTAGATTATTCATTTAACTTAATTTTTTTACCCTCTGTTCTTAAAATTACTAGTCCAGAAAAGTCATCAGGGTTTTTGAGGACAAGAGTCCACCAGTTTTTTGTTTCTGTTAGAATATTTTTTGTTCTTGTTTTTGTTTTTTTGGTCATTTCTCTTCTTTCTGTTATCTAAATGGGGAGTGGGGAAAGAAGCACAGAAACAAAGTTAGGCCCAGGGGATAAGGTAATTACCTTCTCTCTGTCTAGTCATATTCCTGGCCTTTTGTAGGTGTATACAACTGCCCAAATCTAAAAAGCCTTTCAACCTCCCTTAAACTTGTGATGCTTATGATAAGGGCTTTAATGAGGGTAAGGACTCCCTAGAGGGAAGATAGGAAGATCTGGGTTAAATGAATACCTTTTATTCTCAGTATAAGAGATGTCATGGTTCTCTGTGACACATTTAGAAAATGTTTGAGCTTCAGTAACATATATCCAACTGCCACCTGGTGCCAAAATCCCACAAAGTCCTTCAGCCTGGCTTCATCTAGACTCTTTTGCTTTATGGTAAAATGATAAAATCTCTGAACTTGCAGTCAGGAGAGAACTGTGTTCAAATCCTCATTGCTATGTGACCACAGTTTCACTTTGCCTTTATAAGATTCAATTTCTTCATTTCTAAAATTAAGTTAATAATATGGATTGCCTCAGAACTATTTTTACCATTCTTTCTGAACCTCAGTTTCTCTATATGTAGCATAAACATAAAAACACAGATTTGTCTTAAACATTCAGAGTACTTAGAACTTTTTAAAATTGCTATTATTCTTGTTATGTTATGTTTTTCATAGTCCCCTTGGGCAGACTAGTCAAGTCAATAGAGTCCTCAGAATAATATGTTTAAAACATAAAATGAAATACTTGAAATGACAAAGAAATCAATTTTATTGAAATAATCATCCAAACATTAAATAGATAAGTTGGCAAACATCACATTAAGAACTTCTATCTTACAGTAATATTTTGAAGCTTAAATGAGATGTCTGCAAAGTGGTTTACAAGCCTTAAATGTTTTCTATGTAGTATAATAGATAGAGGGCTGGACCTGGAACCAACAAGATTCATCTTCCTGAGTTCAAATCCCAATTGAGACTCCAGGGTCACATAGCTAGTAGGAGTCAATATATTCAACATTGTCCCTTGGTGCTTCTCTCCCTATCCTTGTCCCAGCACAATTCATTGACATGGCAATAGTGTTCTCATTCTTTTTGATTGAGTTTGTTTCCCTGAAACTTGACAAAGTGTTTGAACATAGTAAACACTTAATAAATAAAGACTATTACCTTCCAACCTGTCTCTCTCATTGCATTTTCCATGATAGGTGGGGGTTGAACAGTGCTCTTTCCTCTCCTCTCCCTTCCCCCTCTTCCAAATCTGGACAACTAGAACAAGAGAATTGAGCTAATCAAAAGTGTCCCTAGGATCCTTGTGCTCATTTCTGCATTCCCGTCCTTTCTGGACTGAAAGACTGAATATTGATCTTAAATTAAACACATCAAGGCTTGATGGTGATCTCAAAGAGACCCTTTTTGAGAAGGTCATTGGTCCAATGAATTGCAGAAAAGCTGACTAGTGACAAGGAGCCTCTTCAGAGAATTAGTTAGATCTTTTTGATTCGAGATTACCACCATTTCTACTTCAATATATGATTTCTACTTCACTCCGTAGTGGATATAGTGTAGTAGGTTTCCTTGTGGTTCTCTACCCTTATTAGAAATTGGAGGACTATTATAACCTGGGGAACTTTCACTGAAAGCAAGAGGGTCCCCTGGCGCACAAGTTGCAAGCTATTTGTGTAGCAGTTATATGTGGACATTTTCTAGTAGGGGGTGTGCCAATGGCTAGTGAAGAAAATAAGATATGAATTGGGAACAAAGCCTAGGTCTCCTCACTCTCCTTCCAAAGTTCTTTTCATTATTACAATTCAGCTCACATCAAAAGAGCAGAAATGCAGGGTTTGACAAAGGAAGGGGAAAGGATAAGGTAGAATAAAATTGTCTCACTGTTATTTAGAAGTTAGTAATTGTCTTTCCCAATCAAAGAGAACCATGACATCATATACATGATGGCATGACTTGAACTTCATATTTATTGTAGTAATAAGCCAATTTTGTCACTGCTTGATTTGATAGGAAGCAGAACTTTATCAAGGACTAATGGAAGGAACGCAAGTCTTGCAGTCAAAAGACTTAAATGTGAACCTGGTTCTACTCTAAACATTTATGTGATTCTGGGCAAGCCACTTAATTTCTTCATAGGTGCCATTTTGCTTCTATTCCATACAATTCCATTGAAGGTGTATTCATTTGATGAGAAACCAGAAATGGTTGGACTCTAGAGAAGCATGGAATGACTTACAGGATCTGATACTAAGTGAAGGGAGTAGAACTAAGTGAAGGGAAAATTAATGTACACATTAATAACAACATTGTGAGATAAACAACCTGGGTGGAAGCAGTTCTTCTCAACAGTTCAGACAGCTAGGATAACTGTATTGGACAGGCTCTGGACAATGTTATGCCCATCCAGAGGAAGAAAAACAAAACAAGACAAAACACACACACACACACACACACACACACACACACACACACACACACACACCAAAACAAAACAAAACAAAACACCAAACCTTCTGATAAACACTATAAAAATTATCTAATGTATTTCTTTCCTTTAATCCTAATTCCTCATACTGAAAATAACTAATCTGTAAACATGTTTATCAAAAATATGTATGTACAATACTAACCTGACTGACAGTGAGGGAAGGAAGGTGGGAAGGGAAAGTAGAAGGACATTTTGTAACTTAAAAATATACATGTGCATATGGATGGAAATAAATAAATAAATAAAATGAAAACATAAAAGGGTATATTCAGATGATAATATTTATGTCATATATCTCACAGTCTGGTTGTAAAAAAGAGGATTTGTAAAATCTGATAAGTCTATTATAAATATGAGTAATAATAATTTCTCTCATGAGAAAATCTCTGAACTGGAGGCTGAAAGGAAGGCATGGAACATTTGAGTAGAGTCACAGAAGGAATATTGTGGGGCATATACTGCAGAACACCTGTACAAAAAAGTGAAAATGTATAAAAAGGACAAAAAATGAAATAAGTATCCAGAAAAATCCCTGAAATTATCAAAACTAAATTGACGTTCACCACAACTGACCAAGTATTCAAATTTTATTTCCGTAGCCCTTCACTTCTATATCACAAAGACAGAAATACAATTCAAGATATGTTCTCTAATACTAGATCTAATCATCATATCTGATCAAAGTTCAGTCCTTTTGAGGCATTATATATATACATATATATATTCTATATATATATTTATATTATTGCAATCATATGCTCTGTTGCTATTTGGTTTCTACTTTCTTTTGTTCTTTAAAAGAATGTAAGCTTTATGGAAGCAAAGGTTGTTTTATGTTTGACTTTGTAAATATCGTTCCTGAAATTTTATTTAATAAACTTATTGAATGGAAATAAATTGACAGTAGTATTTAAGAACACTGACAGAAGTCCGAAGAGGAATAAGGTATGACTTGTCTTCAAGAAATGTATGAACTAGAAGTAGTGATCGAGTGATCTATATTACACACATACAGCACATATATGAAAACACATGAACATATTTACACATAATTGTATATATGTAATGCATATTGTGCATATACATATATGTGTATAAATAGTTATGTAACTTTAATATAAGATACTATATATTATGTGCTGTGAGAGTGGTATAATGTATTATTAGACTTTAGGGAACGTAGGAATTACATGTTTTTCTTGACTTAGGATTGTTGTAGTTGAGGGAGACTCAGAAGTCTTAGAATCAAAGCATTTAAAACTCCAACAGAATTTAAAAATTAATCAAATCCAAACATCTCATTTTATAGAGGAGAACAATGAAGTCCAAAGAAGTTAAATATTTTTTAATAGTCACAAGTGCTTTGATTTCAAATCTAGTACTTCCTCCCAGTCCCAGCTGTCTAAAACATTTAGAAGACCTGAGGAGTAAGCTTTGCCTCTGCCACTTACTTATTAGCTGTTTGTCATCGGGTATGCTACTAAAGCTCTCTGAGCCTCAGTTCCTTTATCTGTAAAACTGAAATCTCATGTTCCAAAGATCAAATAATGCAATGTTTGTCAAAGCATTTTATGATCCATAAAGCATTATATGATTTTGAACTTATTATTATGACTAGAGGCTTCAAAGCTTATGTTGTCATATCTTTTAATGATTTTTTATTATGTCTGCTAAGAATGTTTTCTCTATTCATTGAAATACTATTAGTTTCATTGTGAAACACAGATATGAATTCATTACATCAATATCAATAAAAAAGAAAGGAAAAATGTTGGCAGATCAAACTTGAGCTAGTGAGATAGCAGGGACAATTGACTACTAGGCTGGAAACCAGGATGATGTGGGTTCAGATTCCACCTCAGACAATAATTAATTGTGGAAATATCAAACCACTGAATATCTCTGTGGCTCAGTTTTCTCATCTATAAAATTCAGTAGTTAGATTTGACAGTCTCCCATATCCCTTCTGGTTCTAAATTTATGTCCCATGATCTCACTCTACTTGATTGACAGCCTATTTATGTAAATCCCCTTTCTCTAAAGTTATTCTTTGTATCCTGCGATAAACAAGGCTCAGCATGTATGTGGCTATTCCATGTAGTCCATTGCTTTCTGTTGGGCAATCAGGATTGCTGATTTTCCCTTTAATATTTTACTGATTGACACGAGATATTTTCATGCCTCTATCACAAGTTCTATGGTCTCTGCCTTACTAGGCAAATTAATTGGTGCTCCAATAAATGTAAGTAAATGAAGAGCTATTTTCAACCACTGGTTCTTTTATTGAAAGCCCCGAATGACTTTGAAATGGCTTTTCATGAATTTAACTGGACAGGAGAGAGAGAGAGAGAGTAAAGTAATGTTGCATACTTCTCGCCTAATAAATATATGTAAGGGGAAACTTACTTGAATATATACTTATTTGGATAAATTATGAAGTATGGTTATTAAGGCAATATTAATATTGGCATTAAAATCAATTTATAAAATTCATTGAAGCTCTTGAACATTTAACCCAAAGCTGAGACAATAAATTTATTTGTGGTTTTTATTACCCCCCCTCCTTAAATAGGAAGGGTATATAGAAAAGAAATTAAAGCAATATGTTTAAATAAATGGTTTCATTCAGCTTCTCCTTTCCTGCTCCAAAAAGTTGGGGAGCAGGTCACTTAGGATAGAGGAAATAATTCTGGATCTGACATTCAAAGATCTCATTTTAAATTCCATTATGGGCTCTTTTGTGATCTAGAAAAATTTACAATTCCTCAGTTCCCTCATCTGTAAAAACAATAGGATTTGGATTTGATGGTTCTTTATGATTTTCTAGTGCTAACATTCTCAGAATTTTCTAACTAATATACATTTCCAAATAGGATATATTTTAATTAGCATTCATATTCAACTATTTATATCTTGTGGATTTGTTTAAAATAAAGGCATTTTATTGAGTGGAATGCTCTCATTCCACTATTTTCACTTTTTTTTTTTCCTACTCACCTACCATTGTCCAGCACTTCAAACCATCTATGTAAAAAATTTGGAAGGGGGAAGCTCATTTAGAACACCCGAATAACCCAAAATCATTAGATTTGACACACTGGCCCATGACAAGAGAAATGTTTCTGATCTATGAACTAGTAAGTTTTCATGTACCTTTTCATATACAAGTTTGTCAGCCTCTTGAAAAGGGGAGCAGCACATTTTCCTTCCTATTCTTTTCTTTTTCCTTTAACACACAGGACAATATTGGATGCAGAATAGGTTATTAACACATCTTTGGAGTTAGTCTTTGAT